>NC_136967.1:52042173-52382173 GCF_032717465.1 Coenobita brevimanus | reverse complement strand
TATTATTGTGTACACCTATGCCTTCATGTTGTGTTATAATACATGCCTGCATTTACTTCAAATGTCATTCATCGTTTTATTAAACTTTATAATCAACTTTAATTTTCTTTGATAATAGTAAACTTTTAAAGCTAACTTTGACCTCTTTAGCTTTGGAAATTATTCCACATTTAAATTGGCTGCTTATATTGCAAGCAGTTTACAAGTATAAATATATGTATTAAAATAAGAAGAGCTGTAGATTTACCACACTCCTCAGTGTTGCATAAACCAATGAGCAGCCTTAATTCAAACATTTCTTGGCTCTAGCTAGCAGAGCTGAGTGAACAGGGTATACTTGTCACACGAGTTATCCCTTTACTCTTCGTTTTCTATCTATGGAATGCCATGTGATGTCATCCTCATGACGTCATCCCGCTGCACGTGATACGACTGTATATTAATTAGACTGTGGTGGTAACCATCATCCACTCACTTGATGTAGTGCTGCCTACTTCTTCCTTCATTTTTATCATTCATTTCCTGTGTCTGCCCTCCTCTCTTCCTATTTGCTCCATCTTTCCTGTTGCTTTTTATTACTCTTCTTTCCTTTTCAGGTGGCATTACATTGAGTGATAAGCCCAATGGTTTCCCTTAACCCGTCACGTCCCGACCGATTTTCCATCACTGACTCCCCCCAGCCCTGACCAATTTTGGATTTTTTTTTTTTGGCTAAAATCTCCGCTTTTGGTGAGAAACATCGAAAATTCATAGAGAAATCGCTCACCTGAGGTTTAAAATACTCGATACAGGTAGCAGTACCTCCTTACCTTACAGTGTGTTCTATCAGGCTGGCTCCAAAGAAAACGAGTTCTATGGGAAGGTAACTATTCCACACCACTCATTACGGTATTTATTTATTTATTTGGTACGAATTTATATGTAGTACGAGAGTATATTGGTTTTCAAACAGTAATATAGGCAATATAAGCATTGTTTCACTCACTAACACATCAATATACCTGAACTTTTTTTTATGACATTACCTGATCATCATTTCTGACTGTTTCTTCCTCTAATACTATGTAAACTTTGTCCTCCACATTGTCATCGACTGGGGAATCACTCTGGCCCTGAATGTCTTTACTGGCCAGGTCACTGGAAACAGGTGAATTGCCTAGACAAAGGCGTGCAGGGGGGAGGGGAAGGTCATGCGGGATAAGGCATTGTCCCTGCCTGGCATCTTGTAGAGGAATAGAGGAAGGTGTCCCGAGTATATGTACCAAAAATCACGCACGAAAATTGAAAATTGTGCAAATTATGAACCTTGCAATTGCGCAAAGTACAAGTAAGTCAACGGGTCTAGCTGTGACAAAATGTTGCGACGTACCCATACATCGATGGGATGCCTCGTGTTAAACCAGGATACTATTTACAACGGTGGATGGTAACCATATAACTAGCCAGTAAACATTCCCTACGTGTCGGCAAGTGGGTTGGTGGAGGGTTAGTGCCCCTTCCCACTCAAAGACAAACTGCCACCCCTTATGGGATTATGGCGTCTGGCTATAATAGATAGTGTTTGTGTCTGAAGAATGTAATTTAAATTTTTTTGTTCTCATCTGCCTAATATTCGTGGAAGGGTTGATGGTCAGTCAAAAGGTTGACCTACACATTTTGAGAACAACAGATACAAGGTAAAGGTCACGTGCCACGTTCGTCTAAGCAGTTTTCATTTTACTAAGACCAAACTTAGGGGAAGGGGTCAGCGTAAGGTGAGAATAAGAGAAATTCAGTTTGAGAAACAGTTAATGTAATGCCAAGGTCAAAGAGAGAGAGAGAGAGAGAGAGAGAGAGAGAGAGAGAGAGAGAGAGAGAAGCCAAAGGTCAAAGACACGTGGCAAGGTTAATTGAAATAGTTTCGATCCAAATGAGACCAAAGTTTGCTGGAAGGTTCATGGTAAAGCATGGATGAAAGGATTTAAATTTGGGAACAATCCGTAGCATATGAAGATCACAGGGCAAGGTCAAACGTTCGTTCCTATAACAAAATTTGTTGGAAGGTCTGAGGATTAGCCATGGATGAAGATATTTGTTTTTGAGAGCAGTATGTCAAATATTAAGGTCTAACCCAAGATCAGCTCAACAGTTTTGATCCGACGGAGACGAAACATAGTGGCAGGGATTAAAGTCAGGCAAACGTGAAGTAATGTGATTTTTAGAACAATTTGTCGAAGGTCAAGGAAAGCAAATTTAAATGTTTGGTCGTTAAACCAGTCAGTAGGGATAGGTGTTGCACTCTGAGTGTGCTGCTTCTTGTATTTCATCCTTTTTACTCCAAATGATTTTTTTAGCAAGTGATTTTTTTTTCTTTAATGGGAAGGCTAAGTACGCGAAGAAATTCTTCAGCTGACCAAAAATCATCTACATGTAACAACAATAAACTGTAGAAAGACGTCACCGTATGCAAGTCGCCAAATTATTTCATACGAGTCCTTCCCCGACATAAGCTTATCACAACCAAACCCAGGACAGTCTTGGCTCGGTTCCAGTCAGCGATGTTAACCTAGACACTGTATTCAAATTATCGAAGGGGAATGAGAGAAGGGTCCGGTATGGTGACACGAAGCCCCTTAACTCTCTCTGGCTCCTGTGACTCAGAGCCGTATTCTAGGTGGCATAGAGAGCTTTGTAGCACCCATTCCTTAACATTTATTTTGCATTTTACAATTTAGTATTGCCCAGTATGTTACTTACGTTATAACTTTTTGATATCAACATAGTTTACATGGCAAGCATACAGGAGTGTATTGAGGTGTGATGTGCAGAATAAGTCGCTAGTGGAGACGTGTTACAAAACGGAAGACACTGAGAACACGGACCTCAGTCTTAGAATTATAATATTATCTGACTTTAGCTGGAATCGAATATTAGAGATATCCTTACCATGGCATGCATAACGCAAATATGAAACATCACAATTGAAGCCCAATTATTTTTTTTTTTACGGCAATGTATATCAATAACACAGAAAGCCTCACACACCTCTTCATGTCATCACCTGGAGGGTAAACTAACCTTCCATACTAAAGTAAAGATAGACCTGTCTCACTGAGAATAATTAATGTGTGATTGGCTCCCAGTAATAGGAGAATTCAGGTAACAAAAAGCTGGTTTTGTATTTATTTCCAACCTCATGCGCTTTAGGTGCAAGTAAAATTAACATATGAGTATTATTCTTAAATACTGACCAAGTTCGGAAGTAAAAATTAGTTTGCCAAACACAGTAATGTAATAAATATCTGAGACAGACACAGACAAGTTAAAAGTCCAGGGGGTGAATTCACAGAACATTATTTTAAGGCACTAAATTCCTTAGAGTCACCTAAAGATACGGCACTGAGGCAGATAGTGTCATTCACAGGGCATGTGCGAAGACATCTTGCAGTGATATCTGGCAGTGCAAGTGAAACGCAGGGATGATTAACTTACGTCACTACAGGGAAACAGTGTTTTTATCGCTTGTGTGACCCCTTGGCCCGTCGATAACTTCTGGACCTCTTACACTCTAATCATTGTTACCACAACATTAAAGGAAATGCAACTGATAAAAGACGTGTCACAACAGTTTTTCGTTTAGAAATGTGTTCTGAGAACACTCAGTCATTGGTAAAATAACAGGAATATTAATATATGGAGGTAGGAGAAAGAAAGCCATCTTCGGCTCGCTTGAGCAGACAATGAGGTAAGTTTTTTTTTTTTTTTTTTTTTTTTCACACAGTTCAGCGAAACCTGAATTAATATGCTCATCACTTAGAGTACTTTGGGCAGCTATTAGCAATTTTTCTTCAATAAATATCCGTTCCAAAAGCATTTTTATATACTAAGTAAATAAAGAGGGGGAGGGGGGGTTCTCAACATTTTTCCTGGGTCTCCTACAGCATCTAAGTAGGTTAGGTCAGCTGTGGTCAGGTTTGGTTAGATTATCTCCCTCTCTTTGGCATCAACATTAAAACTAGGCTGGGTTAGGTCTGATTAGGATTTCTTTCACTGCCATGGCATTTGCAATAAAATTAGGTTAAATCATACCTGGTTAGGTTAAATTAGGATAGGTTTAGGTATCTCCTTCTTTATTGCATCTATAAAAAGATTAGGTTGGATCAGGCTTGGTTAGGTTTGGAAATATTACTTTATTAGGGCAACTACGTTAAAATAATGTTGTCAAGTCTTTTTAGGTAAGATTAGGTTAGCTTCCTCTGTTATGGCATCTGTGTTAAATGAAGGCAACGTCAGGTCCGGTTTGGCTGTCTCTCTCTGTTATGGAATTTACATAAAAATTAGGTGAGGCCAGTTCTGCTTAGGTTATATCCCTCTATTATGATATTTACATTTAAACTTGTTAGAGCACGTTTGGTTAGGGTATATCCTTCTGTTATGGCATTTACATAAGGCGAATCACATCTAGTTAGGCTGTCTCCCTCTGCTGTGGAATTTATATTAAAATTGGTTAGATCAGTTCTGCTTAGGTCACCTCTGTCACGGCATCTACACTACAATATGGTCAGGTCAGGTCTGGTTAGATTAGGCTATCTCCCTTTGTTGTAACATATAATGTACAGTCAAAGACAAAAGTCGTATCCTGGTTTTGACCAAAAAGTAAGTGCAACATGTGAAACACTATGAGAGCTCTACGTGGTTGGCTAGCCTGTCTCTCCTCAGGCTTCAGATCTGTTACTGATGGGATGAAGGTATAAACCAACCCAGGAAATTTCGAAGCTTTAACATCCACTAACGAGAATTGTTGCGTCCGAGGGACGAAAATAAATGTGAACCACATTCGATCAGGCGATAATTGCCTGGCCCTGCCATCTTACACATTACCAATAAACGTCAGGCAGCCCTAGTACGTATCTTGGTATGGAGAGGGCAAACAACATGCGTCCAACTACTAGAAGGTTGAGAGAGGGAATGATATACTGTTATTAGGAAGGAAAAATCCTGAACAGATAGTGCAAACATTCGGTGTAAGCAGAACCGTAGAATGGTAGATCAGGTGATTTCGGGCGGTAGGCCCAATGTACAGCAGTCATCATTTAGGTCGTCCTAGTGTTACAACACTAATACAGGACCAGGAAATAATCTGCTCCCTGCACGAATGTCTACCAGAGCACTACCAGTCCTATCCACTTCTGCAGACTTATCCCACTTACCAACTACACCATCTTTCTTCATATTCCCTACTTTTCCAACCATATCTCCAATAAAAAAAACTTTGTCGCTTCTCTCAAACTTTTCCATGCTTGCTTCCACATTTGCCCAGAACTCTTCTTTCGCTCTGGTTGGATGATCTTTTGGCACATATATATACACACAGTAGCCCACTCTAGTTTTCCTTCTTTGAATCTTACCCACACAATCCGTGAATCAAGTGACCCATACTTTCTTATTTTCTCGTTCCATCTGTTATACACAAGAGTACATACACCCTCCTTTGCCCTTTCATTTTCACATATTACCAAACATAGACCAAATCCATACTCCCACTCTCTCATATTCTCACCTCTTCATTTGGTCACCCTCAATTCAAATCGTCCACTTTCGCATCCTCAAGCACCTGGACAATCTCTGTCTCTTTCACTTACTCATCTGTACCCCTCACATTCCATGTTGACATCCTCATCGTGTCCCTCGCCGGTCCTTGGTCGTCACCTGTAGATTCGTCCGGATCCGTGGCATTTTGCTCTCTGCGACAAGCAGATTATGTTTTCACCCCTGTTTGTTTGTTTATTATTTTGTCTGTTAGCAGGATTACTCAAAAACTAAAAGAGAGATTTGAACTAAACTTGGTGGGTAGATAGCCTATGTCTCATGCAACAATCGATTTACTTTTGGGACCGATCCGGATCGTTGCCCTTGTCGGAGAGATGCGCTCCACTGAGTGCCCCGCTAGTTTGTCATTTTAGTTAGTTGTTTTACTGGGAAGGAGAGAATGAAGGAATAGTAAGACATTAGCACTAAGCCATAATATGGCAATATGGCACTCCAGCAGTAGAGGGAAAATAAAGGCAGGAAGAATCTCGGAAATATGAAGAAGAGAGATAGGACAGAAGAGAAGAGGAAGCGACACTAAAGAGAGAAAGCCTGGAGAGGAAAAAGCCCCTTATAGTCAATTCGCACGACGAATCTGGATACTGGGGAAGTATTCTTTCCTCCCTTTTCCAAGGGGGATGTTTTATGGGGACGGGAAGAGGAACTAACCTCCCACCAACCCACTTGTTGACACCTAGGGAACGTATATTGGTTGGTTATATGGTTACCACCCAGCATATTAAAAGATTTCTTGGCTTACAGGAAATCATTTGGCTTGTCACTCTGGCTTACAGGAAATCATTTGGCTTGTCACTCTGGCTTACTGGAAATCATTTGGCTTGTTACTCAATGCTGAATCACTAAATAAAATGTCTGAGTATACTAACATGTAGGAGCACTCGGATAGCACAGCAGCAGCGTCTTTGACGATCGACGACTGAACACTGACTCCATCCTTGTGACATTGATTTTTTACTGTCTATTCTCATTCTTGAGAATTTTCATCTTTGCACGACCAGCAACTCTTCCACTAATTTTGGTACTAATTGGATTATGGTGGCTGCTCCTTGCCACGAGACGGTCCCTACGATGAAATTTCGTGTGATCCTTGCCGTGCACAGTGGATTCACTATAATGCGTTGATATCAGGTTTTGCAACCATTCTGTGAGGTTCCTACACCGGGAGGTACTAACTTTCACGGATCCACCTGGTGAACATGCCTACATCTTTTCTATCCTTAATGACCTAGAGCAGCTTGTACAGCACCCTACCCGTATCCCTGACCGCCTTGGAGAGAGCTCCAACATACTTGACCTCTTCCTCACAACTAATCCTTCTGCTTACTCTGTTAATCTTTTCTCTCCGTTGGGCTCCTCCGATCACAACCTTATTACCTTAACCTGTCCTATCACTCCGGTACGGCCTGTGGACCCTCCAGAGAAACGTCGTCTGTGGCATTTTGGAGCCGCAGACTGGGAGGCCCTCAGGCAGTACTTCTTTGATTTTCCCTGGAATGATTATTGCTTCCATGGCCGTGAGCCATCTGAGTGTGCCTTGCGCATTACAGAGGTTATTCTCTCGGGCATGGAAGCATACATTCCTTTCTCATATCCTTTGACTAATGCAAGAAAGCCTTGGTTTAATCACGCTTGTTCTAATGCTGTCCGCAACAAGGAGAGGGCCTACAAAAGGTACCGGAGCCAACCCACCCCTGAATCACATCATCTTTACGTTTCTGCCCGGAATCGTGCTAAGTCTGTTCTTCGCTCTACTAAAAATAATTTCATCCATACTAAATGCTCTCAACTCTCCAACTCGAATTCTTCCTGCTCCTTCTGGCATCTTGCCAAAAATCTTTCTAACAACTTTACCTCATCATCCTTCCCTCCTCTTTTCTACTCTGATGGTTCTGTAGCTATTTCTTCTACTGATAAAGCAGATCTCTTCGCACAGACTTTCTCCTCCAATTCTACCTTAGACGATTTCGGTGCTGTTCCTCCATCACTTCCCCCCTCTGACTTCCTCATGGCTGACATTAAAATTTCTTCAGTTGATGTATTTTCTGCCATCACTGGCCTCAATACTAACAAGGCATATGGGCCTGATGGGGTCCCTCCTGTTGTTCTCAAGAACTGTGCTTCTGTGCTTACACCCTGCCTAGGCAAACTCTTTCGTCTTTGTCTGTCAACTTGTACCTTTCCTTCTTGCTGGAAGTTTGCTCTCATTCAGCCAGTCCCAAAGAAGGGTGACCACTCCCAACCCTCCAACTATCGTCCAATTGCTTTAACGTCCTGTATTTCAAAAGTTTTTGAGTCAATTCTTAATAGAAAAATTTTAAGGCATCTTTCCTATCACAACCTTCTTTCCGATCGTCAGTATGGGTTCCGTCAGGGACGCTCCACTGGCGATCTTCTCACCTACCTTTCAGACTCCTGGTCATCCTCCTTTCGGGACTTTGGCGAAAGCTTTGCCATTGCACTTGACATCTCAAAGGCTTTCGATCGAGTCTGGCATAAATCTTTAATTTCCAAACTGCCCTCCTACGGTTTCTATCCTTCTATCTGTGCCTTCATCGCTAGCTTCCTTTCTGGTCGTTCTATAGCCGCTGTTATAGACGGCCATCGTTCTTCTCCTAGATCTATCAACAGTGGTGTTCCTCAGGGCTCTGTCCTATCACCAACTCTCTTCCTTTTATTCATCAATGATCTTCTAAGCTGTACATCTAACCCTATCCACTCATATGCTGATGACTCCACCCTTCACCTTTCCATTCGGTTCCCGCAACGCCCATCTCAACAGTTACTTCAACAAACAAGGGATGAGGCTATGGCACACCTAATGTCTGACTTGGCTCGTATCTCTGACTGGGGTAAAAATAATATGGTTGTCTTTAATGCATCTAAGACTCAGTTCTTACACCTTTCAACCCGACAAAATCTTCCACAGGTATACCCACTAATGTTTAATAATATTCAGCTTAATCCTACATCATCCTTGAACATGCTTGGGGTTTCATTTACTCGGGACTTATCTTGGAAAGATCATATTACATCTCTTGTAAAATCTGCTTCCAAGAGATTGGGTGTGCTAAGCCGACTCCGCTCTTTCTTTACCCCTGCGCAATTGTTGACTCTATACAGGGGTTTTATCCGCCCCTGTGTGGAGTACAACTCTCATGTGTGGGGAGGCTCCCCTCATACAGCTTTTCTCAATAGGGTGGAGTCAAAGGCTTTTCGTCTCATTAACTCCCCTCCTCTTACTGACTCCCTTCAACCTCTGTCTCTTCGCCGCACTGTTGCATCTTTATCTCTTTTCTATCACTACTTTAATGGTCACTGCTCCTCTGAACTGTCTGCTTGCATTCCTCCACCTCTACGACGGGCGCGTAGCACCCGTCTGGCAGCAGACTCTCATCCTTTTTCTGTCCAACTCTCTAATGCAAGAATTAACCGTTACTCCCAGTCTTTCATTTATGCAACAGGTCAACTCTGGAACTGTCTCCCTCTGTCTGTATTTCCTGCTGCCTATGATCTCCAGTCTTTCAAACGCAGTGTGTCCAGGCATCTCAAAATGATCGGATCTTGAATTTGGCTCTATATTGTATTTTGTTTTTCTCTTGGAGGGAACTGTTACTGCGGGCTGATGGCCTTTGGTTCCTTCTTCCTCGCATAAAAAAAAAAAAAAAAAACTAACGTGTAAATTTCTTGGCATGCAGATAATGAAATCGCACGTTTTGTTGCTTTTCCCTACATTCCTATCTTACCTTCTTACTTACCGTACCTCCCTGCCTAATACCCTACCGTATACCTTCTTTCAACTTACCTACATTGCTGCCTATGTACTGTACCTACCTCCATGCCATTTCCCTACCTACTTACCTACCGGCCCACTCCACACCTACCTTCCTTCCTGCCTATCTACATACTCACCCGACTCCCTACCTGCCTATCCACCTCCCTATCTACCTACCTCCCTCCCAGCCTCCCCACATTCTTCCCAGCCTACCGCCCTGCCTATTTATCTACCTACATAATTACTTCCCTATCCACTTCCTACATACGTGGATCCCTGCGTATCTTACTTTCCAGTCAATATCCTTCTTGCCGGCTTCCTCTAATGTCCGTAATTATTTATCAATTTATTTTGTATTCCCTAATTTATTTTGCTTTCGTAATTTGTCAATCTCCAGCTGGTTATATAACAATTGTGATAGAAGGCATAAATTACTGAATTTTGAACATCTTTTTCAATTATTCTAATGATATGCCTTTATTCCTGTAAAGAAAGTTGTTTTCTCAATGGTCTTAACTTTTTTTTTTTTTTTTTTTATTAGCCCTGGGGTTGCTTTGACCAACAAGGGCACACCGTCAGGTGGAGAGGATTCGTGTGACACCTCAGTTATCAACATTCGTCCATAACTGCGGCCTGTAGAACAAAGACGACCGAGGGAACGAACGGGCAGACGGACGGATGGACGAACAGGAAACTCTCCTCTGGTTCAACCGTGCTAGGGTACACAGACATAATCTTTGGGAAATGAGATGACTTGAAACGTGGAATAACCGTAATGTAACTGTAGACAAATTCAGTGGTCATATGGCTAAAAACAAAAGCAAAGTATTCTTATAGAGATTAACCATTTAAATGACCTTCAAAACTTTCTAGAGAAGCTTAAATTTAGGCTTGCATTGAGAAATAATCAATTTTCACATAGAATATGATCCGCAGTAGTCAGCTTATCTCTATGTGTGTCTGAGTGGGCACAAATCGAGGTGAATTCAGCTACTTCCATCTGTGAGCTGAGTGTTCTAAACAATGTACCATTGACTCCCTCAAGGTACCCTGAACCTATTAGACAGTTTTTCTGTAAGTGTAAAAGCAAACAAAATAGCAAAAAAGATAATGAAAATGGCAACTTGTCACAAAAATTTAGCCTCTCTTTTATTCGTTCCATTAAACGAATACAATATTTCTACATCATTTGGCCAGGGCCCATATTCTTAAGCATTCTTGCGTTAAAGCTGTATATTACGAATAGACTGCTAGTTTGTACTTTTCGCTCTGAATCAAACATCCTTAACAATTACGTTTATAGAGTATTTTCTGGTAGCAGTTCGGCACAACAAGATAGAATACTCCTACACCACGAGGATAGTCCCCCCTCCCACACACTGTGTGTGTGTGTGTGTGTGTGTGTGTGTGTGTGTGTGTGTGTGTGTGTGTGTGTGTGTGTCGATGAACGTAGCCGAGCGGTTAGATGGAGAGAGATGGTAGGTGTATCTTGATGAATGACTGCACCTGTATCACCAGTGGAGTGTATGGGCCGCTGCGAGTAAAATGGTGCGTCGTCAAGGAGAGTAAAGGAAGCTCTCTCTCTCTCTCTCTCTCTCTATCTCTCTCTCTCTCTCTCTCCATCCTGCTCTGAATATTCCTTTATCTTAAGTGAAGTGAGTTACAGTCACTTCTTAGGGTTACGGGGTTTTCTTGTACAAAGTTTTATGAGGACTTGACAGTGTAACGTAACATAACGTAACGTGGCGTATCGTAACGTAGCATGACGGCAAGCCACCTAGCTATCCTACTCTATCCCCTTCTCTCCTTCTCTGCTCTCCTCTCTAATTTCCTAGCCCACTGTATATATATCTACCAGTGCACAGATGTGTCTCTCTCTGGTACCTTTCCACATGTAGTTTTCCATGACGTCAGATAACTGACTCAAGTTGGTTATACCGCATCCTCATGACATACCTGTGTTGTGTGTCGCAAAGAGTTTGTGATACATCGACATTCTTGAGCTTGAATCAGACATGACTTATTGTGTCAGTGTTACTCATGTCAATACCTATATTTTAATGTCTATAACTATTACATATTGTCATAAGATACTAATGCCAACATATCGCTGTCACGCAAACCTGTCAGACCAGCGACAGAACATATTGTCATAACATAGGAATGCATATTAACCTATATACAGTACACAATACAACCAACTTGTAGGCTAATTAAGTGAAATACATGATATTGTAAAAGTAACATAACTGTAGGAATTTTGTATTGCAGTTTCATCGCGTTAATGCAATTGTAGTTACATTGTGTTAGTGCAACTGTTACACAAGTGTGGCTGTAACATAACATTGTGTTAATGCAACTGTTTCACAATTGTGGTTGTAATAAAATTTTAGTTACATTGTGTTAATGCAACTGTCACAAAAGTGTGGTTGTTACAAAATGCAGTTACATCATGTTAATGCAACTGTTACACAAATGTGGGTGCAAAAAAGCTGTAGTTACATCGTGTTAATGCAACTGTTACATAACTGTAGTAGTATTATAACATAACTGTAGTTACATCGTGTTAATGGAACTATTATATAACAGTGGTTTTAACAAAATTGTAGTTACATAACTGCAGGAACTGTAACGTAATTGAGGTAATTGTAACTGTATTTTTTTAGTTATATTATTACACAATATGTAAATTGGCTTAGTTTATACTTATATTAAAATGCTATGTAACCCTATATTTTGTTATTATATTTAAAATTATATATATAATATTCAAATTCGTACAGTAATCACTTAGTTTCCTCTGTACCACACATCACTTGATACTATAGTTCTCCAATGGCTGTGAAGTTAGTCTGTATATTCACTTTTACGTTCATCTTCAGCTAATGGTTGGAAGCACATACGTGTGTGGTCGAGTACAGCACAATACTGCTAGCTTCATTTGTATTGGGCATTTTCACTTGACTTTCCTCGTAACTGTAGTGTGATGGATATGTACGTACTTATATTGTAATTCTCTGGTCTTACTAGACTGATGTAAGGATATAATTAAATTGTCTGTCACTGTGTATGTATGTAAGGTTGTACTGTATATACAGTAAACGAAGTAGTACTATAAAACTAATAAAGTAAAATGTTCAACTCACTGACATTAACTGTGGTGGGAATGGTGAATGTGGTGTGTTGGTGGTGGCTGGCACTGGTTGATTGAGGTGTTTATGCTGTTCTTAGCAAATGATGACACAGCTGCCAGTCACTGCTTCCCCCTGGTAGTTGTGGAATACAGGTGTGGAGCGCAGGTGTGGAGTGATGTTATGTCTCCACTCAGCTAATGATGAAGGCTCAATATTGCTTGTCTTTGTGGTGGGGAAGAATGGAGGGAAATGGTGGGGGGAACGAATGGTGGAGCGGGGTGGGGATGAATGGAGGTGGAGTGGTGGAGTAGGTGGTGGAGGGTTGGAGGTCGGCCTGATGTTCGCGCTAACACAGCTCACCACTGCAGGTCAACAGATGTCGATTCCTTCTCCTTTCTTTCCTTACTCTCCGTACTGTATTCTTGCTTCTTTACACCATTTCCTTTCTTCTTGTTCTTCTTAACTTGTAGTGCTTGATTTTCGTTACTTGTTGTGATTAACTTGTAGGCGTGTAGAACTGTCGATAGACGAAATTTATCTTTGTTATTGTTACTCATAAACCGTGGAGTTGTGGTTGGGGTGGTTAGGAGCGGTTGGGGTTGAAGTTAAGTTGCGTTGTTGCTCTACCAGCTCTCGCTCTCTGCTTTGCTTGTTTTTTGTTTCTTGTTACTTGTGATCGCGTGAAGTCGCCAGATTGAATGTGGTCGTTTTCGCTACCAAAATCGATGATGTAGTCGTAGACAGACGCAGAGAGATACAGAGGGTAGTTTTAACTGTAGATCGTCGATACACCTTCAGTATGAAGTCGTGAGGGGTCGTATGGCTCGAACTTAATGGTGTCACCAATATCGATGACGTAACCATGGGGTTTGTGTGTGTGTGTGTGTGTGTGTGTGTGTGTGTGTGTGTGTGCAAATCAGTTCATCACCAAATATTGTTTTCAATCTAGGAAGGATCTTTAGCAGAGAACGGGATTACTGAGGTCGACGTCAAGCGTCTCCGGTTCGAAAAATCACTCCAACGTGTATTGAAGTTTTCAGAGGAAAAAGGGATAATCAAATATTTAAGTCGTCAGGTTGAAGGGGCGAATAATGCTGATTTAGAATACGGCCCACAATTCGATCAACTCTGAATTTGCACGGTTCCCTCAGCTTCGGTTGCTGCCAGACGCCGTAAAATAATGTAATTGGAGTGATGTATTTTTGTTATTGGGCTGGCTGGTGGTACCCGCAGTGAAAATGAGTTAATGAAGGGGTTGGCGTGGCGAAGAGGGAAGGAGAGGGCAAGAGAGGGGAAAATTGGTGTAGTAGAAGAAAAATGACCTAAGGAAGAGGAGCGGGAAGGGTAGCAGAGAGAAAAGGGAATGAGAGGCGAGGTCTGGTGCGGAGGAGCACTGATGTAGGTGTTTAAGAGACTAGAACCGGTGATCGGGTAAGAGGATGGGACAGAGTGTGGGTGTTGGTGATGTTAGTGTAGTGGTGAAGAGGATTAGTGGCGGTGGTAGTGGTGCGTGATTAGTGGTGTTGTTCGAGTGGTGTAGAGGAGAACTGTTGGTGGTGGTAATGATGTGTGGGTGGTTGTGGTGGTGGTGTGTGGAAAAGAGAACTGCTGGTGATGGTAATGGTGTGTGAGTGTTGGTGGTGTTCGCGTGATGTAGAGGAGAATGGATGGTGATGGTAGTGGTGTGTGGGTGGTATTGATGGTGGTGTGTGGGCGTTGGTGGTAGTGTGGTGTAGCGGGGAAGTGATGGTGGTGGTAATGGTGTGTGGATATTGGTAGTGTTGATGTGGTGGAAAAGAGAAGTGATGGTGGTGGTAGTGGTGTGTGGGTGTTGCTGTAGTGGAAAAGAGAACTGGTGGCGGTGGTAGTGGTGTGTGGGTGTTGGTGGTGTTGATGTGAGGGAAAAGAGAACTGGTGGTGGTGGTAATGGTGCCTGGGTATTGGTGGTGTTGATGTGGTGGAAAAGAGAACTGGTGGTGGTGGTAGTGGTGTGTGTGGGTGTTGATGTAGTGGAAAATAGAACTGGTGGTGATGGTAGTGGTGTGTGGGTGTTAGTGGTGTTGATGTGGTGGAAAAGAGAACTGGTGGTGGTGGTGCTGATGTGGTGGAAAAGAGAACTGGTGGTGGTGGTAGTGGTGGTAATGGTGTGTGGATGGTGGTGGTGCTCGTCTGGTATAGAGAACTGGTGATGGTGGTAGTGGTGTGTGGATGTTGATGTTGGTGTGATGTAGAGATCTGGAGGTGGTGGTAATGATGTGTGCGCGTTGATGGTGTTGGTGTGGGCAGAACAGCAGAAACGGAATGGTGAGGTGTTCACATCGGAAAAGAAGTAGGAGAAAGGAGGGTAGGGATAGCGAAAGGATGGGACGCGTTGGAGAAGTAACTATGATCACGGCGCGCGACTCTGAGGTTGTAATTATCGTGCCCTGGCAACCTACCCTTCAACAGTGCGTCCGATTTCGTGTATAATACCTGTATGATACGCATGTGATTCGTGATTATGTTCATGTAAAATAATATTCGTGTATAATAATATAATTCGTGTATAATAATATAATTCGTATATAATATGATACGAAATCGGACGCACTGTTTACAGGTAGCCTGCCAGGGTACGATAATGACACCCTCAGAGTTGTGCGCCACGACTATAGTATTAATACTGAAGTTGACATGAAAGAAACAGGAAATGGCGATAACTGGAATGGAAGTGGTGAGAATATTGTTAGCACTGGGCATGGTCGAGGGAACTGTAACTGGTGACGATGATTTGTGTGTGTGTGTGTGTGTGTGTGTGTGATGGTGATGGTGGTGGTGGCAGGGTTGGCTTTGCTGGTAGTGTGGGGAAGACAAGAGGACGGTAAGAGAACGGAAAATGGTAGCCGTAAGGACAGAGAAAGAAGAGATGCGGTGTGGAGGAGTGCGAAAAATTAGTAGATGTCTTGGTGTGGGAGAGAGAGCAGTAGGGAATAACTGAAGGAGAAGAGAAATGTCGGCAGGAGGGGAGGGGACGAAGAGGAGAGTAGGAGAGAGGAAGGAAAGGCTAGGAACGTGATGAGGAGGGTAGGAAAGAGGCGATTTGTTTTGCAGAAGAAAATTGTGAGAGGTGTTGACGTACGGGAGAGGAGGGGGAAAGATGAGGATAGATGAGAGAAAGGAGAGGAGACGGGAGGGACGATGGAGGAGAGAGGAGAGAAAGGATCGGAGAGAGGGGGGATGGTGTGGAGACGGTTACAGTTGGTGCAGGGAGGGAGAGAGGAAGGTGAGAGGGTTAGTTATGACATGGGAGTGAGTGTTGTGGAACGTATGTTAACACTATTGTAGTGAAATTTAAATCCTCAAACTGTTTGCAAGCTCTGTTTTTGATTAGTCTAGCATCCTCTCGAATGTCAGTCAAACTTTCTACCATTTTCCGCTTGATCTGCATTCGCCTAACTCTACATTTTCATCTCTTGTTGTGCAACTTCCTAAAAAATGAGTCAAACATTTCTCTCCGACCTTCAGATGCTTACCTGGCCACTCTGGAACTGTTTTCCTTAATAGGTCTTTCTCACTGCTTATGATTTCCAAGTGTCAATGTGTCACGTCATGAACGAAACAACGTTTGCCCTTCGTTGATTAGCGTTTGTTTTTTAGAAGTACAATTTTTCAGGCTTTCGAGTTAAGCTCTGTTTGAATTATACTTATCTAATTTCTTAAATAAAATTCTTCACTCGTTCTTGAAGTAACGTTTTCCTGTGGTTATTAAATGTGCACAAATCCATCCCTCGTCCTATTAACTAAGATAGTTTAATATTTTTACCTCCTAACTACTTTATTCAGTTTAGGGGATACGTTTTACGTGGAGGGAACTGATATGGCTTCTGTTAAGTCCGCCTTTACTAAACTTCTCCTTAATCAGATCGTAGTCGCCTTTGGGTACGTAAATTATATTTAAAATGTAGAGATAAAACTATGAAGAAAATACGCAAAGCAACAGTGCTTCATATTCATACTATCCTGACCCTTGTTAAGGAAATACTTTATTACGTCAATGAACTACAAACCAACCCCAGCCTCTTGTCATACTTCCTTGACATTTAAGAAGCACAACAACTGCTGCAGACACTTTTGCCTAGAGATAAAGCTGGGTGTTGAAGGTTCATGGACTGCAATGGATAAAAATTTTCCCGAACGTGTAGATGTTGGCCAGTCCAACTTAGACTGGGTACAAATTACTGTAGGTTTGGTTTGGTTAGGATTGGTTTGGTTAGGTTAGATCAGGTTAGGTGGAGCAAGTGTAGGCTTTGGTTAGGATTCTGAAACTGGATATAGAGCTAATGGTCGTCAGAGCATAAAAGTGATTAATTCACCTTCAATTAGGTTTTTCGATTAGGTTAGTCAGATAAATTTATGTCTGTCAACTGCACAGGAATCATTAAGGCAGATGACCAAAATCAGTTTGAGGTTTGAGGAGGGGAGAATCTCAGTCTTCCAACTCCTTTCCTTAGATGATGCATGTCTGATAAGGAAAGTACCCAGCGGTATGAAGACTTGCCACCATGTCAGAAAGAAGATGAGGATACAGGAAGAATTTGATCGTGAAGAAATGGATTTCATGTGGAGGAAGAAGAGTTGTACCCGACATCCTTGGACAGTATTATGTGAGTTAAGAATTTTGACCAATGCATATAGGCATGAGAACGAAAGCATCCAACAGCCTTTCCCAAAGACTAAACCGCGCAACCGTCGATCTACAAAAGCAGGGCCCTGCATCATTTCTAGGGATGACCAGGCAGGCGAAAAGAGGCACAGTCTAACAGTCTCATGGTGGGCCCGGAAGGAAAGAGGAATAATCGCCCGAGCTAGACCTCATTAGATCATATAGCTCTGCTAGGGTGACGGAAGAGCGCTACCCCACCCAGCACGGCAGCCACCTTGGCGGGACACAAACTCTCGACCTCACGGTCTCGAGTTACAGCGCTCCCCGTGTGGTGGGCCCGGGCATAGTTGTTTACATAGCAGTCGTTTATAAAGAATTGTATTTTGAGGGAAAACATCATAGAGGCAATTATCTTAGTGTAGATTAGAGCGAAACAAGATAATGCATACGGTGTGCGTCGGACGGAGATAGCATGTTTATCTATCTATCTATCTATCTATCTATATCTATATATATATTATATATGAATACACACACACACACACACACACACACACATATATATATATATATATATATATATATATATATATATATATAATTTATGAGGTGAAAATCTATCCTAATGTTTGAGCATAGTATAGTTTATATTTGTGGTGTGTTGTGTAGTGGTGCAGTATACTGCATTGCAGTAGTGTATCTTTGAGAAGTATGGCCTATTTCTGGGGTCCACCCAGCATCTTTACAAGCTGGCTCTGGTCACAATGGGCAGGAAATCACTGTTATATGAGGAGAGAGAACACTCGGCAGGGGCAATAAGGGTGCTGAGATGGCTGGACCGAAAATACAAAGGCTGGGGAAATGGTTGGCTGGCTTTGGAGTAAAAGAAATAGGTACGACGTCTTTTTCATTGTTCTTGCTATCTCCTAACAGTTTTACGCAGCTTAGGAAAAATAATTTTCTACTGAGTAGAGGTAATTCTGACTATATCTATCTCCTACAGTTGGAAAAAGCTTTCCTAACCGAGAAAAAAGTGATGGTAGCAAAAGTAAAAAAAAAGAAAATTCGGTGACAAAATTAGGTGAAATCAACCCTTCCAGCAAAATGATGCCAAATATAATTTACTTTTGATATAAACAGAAAATTTCAATCGGAATATGGCAATGAAGGGAGCTAGGATGCCACTGGTGAAAATACAGAGTCTGAGAAAATGGCGGAATGGATTACAGGATTACTGAAATGGATATGACGTCGTCCGCTATTCTATTTTCTGATTACCACCCGCGTTCCGAGGCGGACGGAGTGTGTGTGTGTGTGTGTGTGTGTGTGTGTGTGTGTGTGTGTGTGTGTGTGTGTGTGTGTGTGTGTGTGTGTGTGTGTGTGTGTGTGTGTGTGTGTGTGTGTGTGTGTGTGTGTGTGTGTGTGTGTGTGTGTGTGTGCTCAGTGATTCCAACTGTCGACGTACAGTCTCACGATCTTTAGGAAAATGATCAAAGTAAAATATGATGTGCAAAGTTAATTTCAGACTACAAAAAGCGAATAGGATAAACAAAATGTACCTGTTACTGGGTAATAAGGGCAGACCAGGGGCGTACCGAAAGGGGGGGGGGGACGGAGGAGGCGGCCGCCCCCCCTTGAGGCTTGAGACCGTATGGGGCTAATAAAATAATAATAAATCTTTAAAATTAAATAAATCAATGAATACATAAATCACTTTACAAATATGTGTAGAGAGAGAGAGAGAGAGAGAATCGTGGTAAGTCAGTGTCATGCAGACATAATTTTGGATCTGTTCACTAAGAGAAAAGCAAGAAGACTGAATCTCATTTTATGAATTCACAGTACTGTCATGGCATGCAAAACTACTGAGAACATATATCTATATCTATATCTATCTATCTATAAATATATATATATATATATATATATATATATATATATATATATATATATATATATATATATATATATATATATATAGGGGCCATGTCTAAAGAGGATATGTTACTTCACCAGCTTAACTCTGCCACACCTGTCAATATTAACGCTGGAGACTGCACCTGTCAGGACAGTTTAAATTATCTGAATATTAATCTGGATTGTTTTTATGAGTAAGATGTTGGGGAGAGTGTAGACAGCCTTTCTGGCACTTGCTGTCCTTTGTTCATCGCTGGGTGATGGGGATTGAGATGGGGTCCTCCTCCCAGGGTCATTGTTAAAGTCCCGGGTGGAAATAATGTTAGTGGAGGACGTCATCTCTGTTACTAGGTAGAATTGTTACATATATGAATGATATAGGTATGGTATTGTGAAAAGTTTTGAATGACTTAGTGAAATGATAAGATTAATTTTATTACAGAAATATTGTATATCACCTTCCATCTGTCTCTGTTCCTCAAATAATTTATGTTGCATGTAGATTTGTCAGTAGTCATGCTACTATAGACCCTGTCCCAGTGTTAGATCTTCGTTTGGTTTTATTATGTGCTCTCACTAACTTTAATCTTGATTCTATTTTTTCTTTCCCAATTGCGCTACACTAAAATATAATAAAATACATTTTCCCTTGATATAATAAAATCCATTGCATTTGTGTGCCCTGAATTCTTTCTTCTGTCTCATGCCCATATGTCCCGTCTGATCTCTTACATTCGTGTTCGTCAGCTATTCAAACCCTTCGTCGTTGTCCTGTGTTTTCCTTCAGTATCTTCCCCATCACAGCTGTTCCTAGTGAGAATACCGTGGTCTAAATTTCTTACTTTCTTCATCACTTTTTTGTTTAATCCCTCATTTTATATGTATATTTTTCTATTGCATTCACCCTAGTAGTATTTTATTTTCATGGTGGTTTGTGTCCACTGCTGTGTTAAACATGTAAAAAAAAATCAAATTAGGTTACGACATGGAGCAAGGAAAACAGAGAAACTTGTTATGTATGCAAATGATATGAAGACATTCTAACTTGATGCTGAGGTTGGAGAAATTTGAGTTGAAACATGATGAAATGGAATACCCGCGGCCCACTCTGTCTCTGCTATACAGTGTTGATTTATGTCAAGACGTGAGTACATCCAACTAACCATTTGAACCTTCTTTAGTTATTACGAGATCTTATTCTCCCGTGATAGCACTGTAAATCCTGTATAACCAGCTATTATATTAATGTAGTTATATTATTCGTCAGTATAACAAATATCAGTATTTTATGTAATGTATGTACTTCAAAGTTTAGTTTAATATCTTCCTATTAACTAGTATGCTCTTATAAGTACTACAGTATATTGTCATATAATTTTCTTATCAGTCACCAATAGTATCAGTGTTGTTTTATGATTTTACTTGTCTTCTCTTATTCTGTACTTCTGTAACATGTTGGGAGACATCTTATTTACCCGGAGAGAGACAAATGTAAGCGTGTGGATGTTTGTTGCTTAGTCGTCACAACTCAGACGCTGCCAGCATGTGATAAATTGGCAGTGATCGCAGTCTCAGGCCAAAAATGCTGAGAAGACTGTTTAATGTATCCACAGCTGACAATTCCTTAACTCAGTGTAATGTCATGGCATTAGGTAACACAAAGAAAACTCACTTACGTCTCCCCGAATTATTTTAGGCGAGACAGAAACCTAATGTAAGTAAAGTAATATTTTTTTTTTTATCGTCAATAAGAGAACATAATACATATATCAATACAATACGAAGTAAGAAGCGGCACGGTCTGCCTAGCCGGAGCTCCTTGGCAGATATGATAGTGGTTATATTGTTTCTTCGATTTAGTACAGGCAAATTCACAAATCTAATATCCTGTATTATATATACATACGCACATATTATATACTACACATTACATATGCATGCACACATATACACATATATAGGTATACACATATACATACACATGCCCACACATACACACATACTGTATATACATACATAAATACTCTAGCATTACCCAGAAAATACGAACATTGTAGAGTAAATAAATAACCTTTAATTATCCTTTTAGATGAAGATCTATTACATGAATTAATAAGATCCTTTATACTTGCAGGGAGAGAGTTCCATAACTGAGTACCGGTACACAACTCTTTCCCAGTAAAATATCCAGTAGTAGAACGGAGTCTTTAAGAATAACCTGAATTCCTGATGGTATATCTACTGGCCTACATCTCACAGAGCATCATTACCCACGACTACTACTACTACCATCTCCTACAAATGCCACCACCTCCTGCCAACACCAATGCTTACAGTGTCACCAACACACAATGCCAGCAAAGTCTACCATCATGCTTAGGCTCAGTGCCACCACTTCCATCCACCCGCTATCTCAAATCTCTGTTAATTATTTTTACTTCCATTATCACCAACACCACGTCTCTTACGAGCACCTTCACCCTCAGTGCCAACACCACCTACTAGCTCCATTCCCTACAGTGCCAGCAAATACTTTCACCACAATTCCACCATTTCCTACCAAAATCTGTAACAATAATGCCAAAAACATCTTTATCCACCGTGCAATCGTCTCTTGGTCTTATCAACAATCTCATACACAGTGCCAACACTTCATTTATACTGCCGCCCACCTCTGCTAAAATCTTCACTACCAACACCACGATCTCCTACAACATTATTAGTGACACCTTCAACCACAATGCCACCAGCACTTTTATCCGTAATGATACCATCTTCTACCGAAACATTCCACCACTTTTCCACAATCTCCTTCCACCACCACCACAGTGATAACACTAACACTATCACTTCTAATCAACGTCATCATCACTGTCATTATCACCCATATTTCCACCATGCCCTACCAGTATGAATGGCAACCAACACCATTGCAGCTACTTTCACCCACAGTAATACCAGATCCTGTGAACACCATTACCCACACAGTAAATATATGAACCCACATTTCCACCATCTTGTGCCAACATCATTGAGTCCTACCGGCACCTTCACTACAGCAACAATACGAAATTCTCGTCAGAGACGTTCTAGTAACAAGACATTCAGTCACTATGCAACCAATTTCTTCGTTCACATTTCACCCATCATACCGTATGAACGCCCTCATATCATTGCCACTACTAACACCCTAACTACCAGCACTTGTATCTCCTTTTCTCACCTGTATCAACATCACTATCTCATGGGAACACTATTACTACCATCACAGACAATACCATTAAGAGAATAATTATGAACACCACTGTCACCACTAATACCAGCACTACCACCATCTCCATCACTAACCAGCATCACTCCCAGCATCACTCTCCCGTCATCGGCACAACCATCATCACAGCCAACATCTCTGCCAGCATCACAGCCTACGCTTCTGCCAACATCACAAAGAACACTACCATCAACATTAGTATCAACACCATTGCCAGCATCACTAATTCCTATGAATACCATTACCAACAACAGTAATTCGCGTCAGTACACGACAGGTATCACAGCCAAACCACTACCATCACTACCAACACCACAGCTCGTCTAGCGTCTCCTCATATCCAGTAAATCAACACAAATGGTCTTGTTTGTTTTGATATTCTTCCGCTATGACCAGATAAATTCTTGTTAGAGAGAAAAATATATAAAAAATACGGTATTACCGAACCCTTGCCATAAATACCAAGTGGAAATATATTGAGAAATTCACTGTATGATCAGTTTAATCACTGTCAAGGGTTTGCTGTTCCAGTCGTTCTGCTTCATAGATTGAGTCTGTACATTACTTTCCCGCCAGATGTATTGTGCAGTCATGGACGAAAGTTCGTCCACTGCTTCACACTTACAGCACGTCCAGAACTTTCTTCCTTGCTGCATTATACAGCAAGTAAAAAATTGCATACTATATCCACTATGTATATTTCAGACTTAGAGCATATCCATCACATTCCCCTTTGATGCAGTGACGTGTCACACACACACAAAAAAAAAAGTGTGCCTATTGTTTCACTGTTTCTACTTCACCCTTGCGGCATTTTCATCACTTTCGTCCCTGAGACATTTGTGTAGTCAGAGGCAGAACAGTCAGAGACAAAAGTTCGCCTTCTATTCCACTACACATACTTCACACTTAGAGCATGTGCGTTAATTTCCTTTTTAATACACTGTATATTCAGAGACAAAAATTCATTTACCATTCCACAACGTCTGCTTCACGCTTCGAGCAAGTCAGTTGCTTTCCTCTATGAGGCATCATATCAAAGGGAATCATCGCTGGACAGACTATTACATCGAGTTCTCCAACCTTGTGTGTCCGACAATGGGTACAGAATTGATAAGCCGTTCCCTGCGGCCCAGCACTCCTCTTACATACCACTCATCTTGACATGTCACTTTCAGCTCTAACGATCATCGTCCATGTTGAATACGTGTATGAGCTCTATCATCTGTGACTGGTATTAAAAGAGATGCATTTATGAAATGTCGGCGGGCCTTGTGGAATATCAGTAAAATTAGCCTAAAATATTATAATTTCTAGCGAGCAATGTTTACTCTCAGTTAAGTTTAAAAATGAGCTGCCCGAGACGACCACGCCCGGCCCGACCAACCGTCACGCTAAGCAGAATCTAATAGCTTTACTCTTACGGTAGGTAGAGTTGAAATTTTTTTATCTGCATGTGAAATATTCATTCAGTAGATATGGTTGTCAACTACAAACTCACCCATAAAGGCATTGGAACCCTGTGGAATCTCAAGTTTTCCAAGTGACTGTTTGGCTCTAATCGGTGAACGCCTCAGTTACGAAGTAAAAATTAAAAAGATTTTCTATCGTAACACTGTGTTATTTGCCATCATCTATAGCAACAAAATATCAGAGATTCCGCCTATAAAGTTATATCAGAGGGCATTATCGTGATAGCCTGGCGTTCGCTGCTCGTCACGCGCTCACAAAGCCACTTTACTGATTACTCTGTTCCCTGTCCCACCCAGGACGTAAACTCGCGCCTGTTTTGACTGCAGATAATTTTCTAACCAAAAGGGAATATGATGAGTAATATATATCAGTGAACTCTTACCATAAATATCGACTTAGAACGAGAATTTACCGCACCCATGAATTTTTTTGAAATAATGAGATGATGACAAACTTTGTTGTACAGTATTGCACTGGTGTGACTGCAGCCAAAATATATTCAAAAGTGAGTGAAACAGTGTTGGCGAAAGAGTACTTACTGATAAATGTTGACATGTTCGGTATTTTATTTTTATATATACTTCTTATCATGTATCTGAAAAAAGTTGTAGCAGATTATCACGCTGAATCTAAATTAGTATTTTGGTCGTAAAGAGATTTACCATTCTTACTTCTTGCAGAACCTGTGCGCCAATGATGTATCACTTTAGAAAACCTAGAAATGTTTCATCTTTTTCTACCTATTTGTTAGAACTGATGCAAATTGTTTAAAAGTTAGGAATGCATTGCAAGTGAACCCTTCATATATTTTTTCTTAAGCATCTTTGGTTGCGTGTCGTAGTCTGGGGAATTTTGAGTGTCCTCACTGTCACTCACAAAAATCCATTTTCAAATGCTTTGGTGCCTCATCTGACAGGAACAGTGTTTTGCTTAAATGATGGAAACAACATCTACGATCTGCGCTAGACGACCTCAACTTGCATCTCGGTCCCCTAATATATGGGCACTTATGAATCGTCTTATAGGGGATGATTGGAACAACAAGAATTACTCTCTTACAGTCAGTAGACACAAATTTATAAGACTCTGTGTGGCATTGTGGACGAAAAATTGAACACCTTGCTTGTGAGTCGCAGACACCTTCAGAAACGTTTGTGTGCTTCTCATTTCACTCTCACGACCATTCTGTTCGCGACACAGTTAAACGACCTCCAGACCTGCATATCTGTTCACGAACATATGGATCTGTATATTATCGTCACGACCACCTTGCACGCCACACATTTCAGTTTGCCAATATGCCCTGTCTATAACTGAATGTCTGAGAGGTGCAACACACATTTATTGAAAGAGAGAGAGAGAGAGAGAGAGAGAGAGAGAGAGAGAGAGAGAGATTCATCAGTTATATATCAAAATTATTGATTTGCAGTATCAATATCTGTTCATCTCGTTATCGTTCCATATATTTACTTGCCTGCATATGTTTATGCATCACTTGTCTACCGAACCGTTCACCTACATTGTTCTGGCCATAACATTTCCTTTCTCTGTAGAGCCTGACGCCGTATGCTGTGGGTGGTTGTTCATTCTTGCCATCACCAGACGATATTGTTCTGCCTGAGATTGGTCTATTGTCTTCTATGATTTAAACTTTGCACTGATAGCTTCAATCAGTGGTCTTGTTTTTATTTTCCTACCAATGCTGCCCCGTTTTTAGAACTGCAGGGGTTTTATACAACTCTTATTAACCACATGGATATGACTGGCGTTTCCTTTGTCAACACTGTTCATATGGAGATGGCAAAAAATACATGTATAAGGCGTCATCATACAGAGGAACTCTAAACCTTTGAGTACAGTGACGTCTTTTTCTTCTAGCCTTCGTTAAACGATCTTAATAAGCCTTAGATAGACTTCAAGCTGGAGGCTTAGCTATGGCCTTCAACTCTTTTCTTCCTAAAAATAAATAAAATCTCAGAAAAAAAAAAAGTTGTCTCAGAGTAGAAAGAGTAAAATAAGCAAGACGTTGCAAGGCTAAGTAGTGTAACTGATTTTAAACGTCTTGGGGTAACAAGAACACAACGGACAAGGCATATCTATTAACTGACTTACTACTCTGCACGCGGATGCCACCTCATTCCTTCCCTTGTAAAGTATCTCGTACATAATGTAATATTTCTTGATTACTTTGTTACCTCTCACATGTGCCTTGAGTTGTAATCACATAAAACAAACTACATTCATTTTTCAGGACAACACAAACCAACCACCGTCACTGGAGTGCTTAGTTCATGATTCAGGTCGCTCTAGTATTCTAATTCAACTAATGTCAGACGATATTATTAGGCTGAAAATGAATAACAAGAGCCAGGAAGCGTTAATATTTAGATGCTGAGAGGCCATAACTAAGCTGAATAAAAATTATCTCTTGGTGTTTAGCATAAAGAAATTTTTCCTTTCGTGATAAAAAAGTTACTACAATCTGTGTATAATCTTTCTAAGATGAGAGACACTCCTAGGCTGGAAAAAATGCATAGCAGAAACAATAACATAATAGTCAAAATTACTCGAGGCTGAAGAAAGTTTAATCCCTTCAATCCAAAGATGCGATATTCATGGAATTTTTGCATTCTCATGACAGTTCTATTCAGCTTACTGTTGGATCTTCTGTTCTAACTCGGAGGAGGGCGGGCTTATACGCAGTCTTCAGTAACCAACTCACTACTAATGGGCACTCTTTAAGCTGATGAGGTTAAGAATTACCTGAAGAGATTGTCAGGCTAATCAAAAGTTCTGTAGGCTCTGTGACATACAAGATCTCCATGTGGCTTGTGACAATGTTGTCCCCTTTTGTAGGCATTTCTGATTCTTTTATACACAATAGTGAGAAGCTAAAATCCCCTAATGTTATATAGCCTTACAAACATGTTAATGTCGAATCATTATTCATTAATGTTCCTATTGAAGACGTGTTAGCTTTCCCGCAAAATGTTTTGGGTAGCAACAATTATGGTATTCGCTGTGAAAACAGCACTAAACTAATACGCTGTATGCAGACAATTAACCGTCCCAGCCCCTCCAAAACGTTTCCACTCGGTTTGTCTGTCTGCTTGTTTGTTTGTATCTGTCTATTAACAAAACGCGAAAACTACTGGTGCGATTTTGATTAAAATTACAGGGATGATGGGCTATGACCCTCTGATCACTTTCTTAAAAAAAAATTGGGCCAAATTGGGCCAAGGCCCAGGCTGTAGGGCCAAAAAATGTAAAATAAATAAATAAATAAAGGTGGTGGGTAAATATCGCTTTTTCGCCATAACTTCTTTCAAATTCGTCATATTGACATGAAACAAAAACCTAAAGGTGCATCTTTCAAATCTGCATCCTATAACATGCCTCATAACATCACGGGGGTCATCCTCCAGTTAGCGGTAGTGGGGGTCAGTGTTAGATGGGTTGGGCCTAAAATTTCAAATGGGCATATTATCGTCAATTTTTACCCGATTGACTCCAAAATTGATATGTGACATCTTGACTAGATATCTTGTTGTGTTTATACGTCAGCACTAAAATGACCGCCAGGGAGGGGTTTGCTGTGCCTTGGCACTGCCTCTTGTTCATTTTTTTTTTTTTTTTTGGGGGGGGGTTATGGGTGATTCACTTTCCCCTGTACTGTTAAATATTTCCATGGAGTACTTTGAGGGTAGTTTGTTGACCTCTGTAGAAGAGACATCCGTAGTTTAGTTCTCATATGTTGATGACATTTAGTCTAACAACCTTCTCATTGGTGATATTCTCCTTCAACTAAAATCTTTAGTCTCGTTCTTTAATTTTACGTATGATGTGGAAAAAGATGATAAACTGCCTTGCTTGGAAGTAGAGGTCATCAGGAATAAAGGTATTCTGATGACTAAGGTATATAACCTATACACATGGTATCCTATAAGCATTATTATTCGAAACATCACATTAATGTGAAAAGATCTGTCTACATATTTATGTGCTTGAGAGCACGTAGGATTTCTGACCCCGAATTTCTTTTATGAAGAAGTACAAATGATTCTGAGCGTATGGAAGAAACATAAACATTCATTCAGCATACAGTTGTTATAATACAGGAAGGAAACGCTTCTTTGGAGGCAAAACAAAAATGCCAGAACACCAGATCAGGCAAAGAACCCTTATCCTCATTTTCTATTAATTATTTTTATGTTGTTCATACGAGGCTAATGTAAAAAATAATGTTCATAAAATATGCAAGTATGAAAATACAGTACTATCAAGAAACCCTTCATCAAGAACAGTCCACCAAGTAATTCAAGCACAGATATATAATTCCACTGAAAAAAAATATAGCAAAATCTATAAAGGTCAATCTGGAACAGCCATGGAAACTTGTATTTCTCAACATGGCTACCCCCAGTGGCGGACAGTGCCATAATTTTTACATAGGCACATGAAATTTTGCACAATAGAAGAGTTTCACCTTGATCAGAGTTTGAAGAGGTGGACACCACGGGATCCCTCCCTACACCTACTAAATGACAAAAATTTGAGAAAAGTTAGGAAAAAACAACAATGACCCAACACGGTTGTACAAGCTTTCAAGGCCAGGAGAAATGATTTGTAATTATCTATCTTTATCAGTTTATAACCAAATACGTGTAAACTGGTTATTGACTGCTTCTATTTTTCATATCATGTTCTCTTTATGACCGAGTGGAATAATATTTTTTAGTGTCTCGAAACTATGTCAACCTGAAAGATAAATTCCTGCTCCTAATGAAAAAGCATCAAGTACCAAGGAATATCGCTTATTTCGAAACTATCAAATGCATAAATGATTATTACATCTACACGTCATATTTACCCAGACAGGCATACATAGGCTACAACTAGCAAGCATTCAACGGCCACCAGCGTTCCCTGCTACATTCCCAACATAAAGTCCAACTCATAGATAATTCATTCCAATTGTCCACACTGCAGGAGGTCGGGGACCAGTATGAGCGAATTTATATCAAACACAATATTCATCCCAGCATAGATAATGAAAAGAAGCGTTTGAGTACGGTGGAAGCAACAGAAAATGTCAGAGTAGATGCTGGATGTGAAATTCTGCTTGACACTCGTGTTGGGAACAAAAGTTTGGTGCCCTGGCCAAACTCGCTCCTTCTCCTCCTTCTCCTGCCACCAATGGCTCTAGTGGTGTTTAATCTTTTTTATGCTGATTACATCAAAATCGCATAAAAACCTCTGAACATTTGCGTTCTTCCAATATTGTCTGCATCTCTCACCCCCACTACACACTCCACAGCACACTTACCACATGCACCACACTAACACAACAGAGATAGTTGTTCAAAATAAACTCAGCAAAAGACCTCTGGGAACACCAGTCGAAGTCCCTGATTTCATATCTACAGTGGACCGGGTTCACGACGAGATAAGCCTTGGCTTACTACAACACGTCATATTATATTCCTATAACTTACTCCCAGTATAAACGTCTAGTATTACATTAGCAGAAAACACCACATATTAACTCCACAAAGGTTTAAGACTCGGCCATGTTGGCAACAAAAGTTTGGTGCCCTGGCCAAACGCTCTCCTTCTCCTCCCTCTCCTGCCATCAACGGCTCTAGTGGTGTTTAACCTTATTTATGCGGATTACATCAAAATCACATAAAAACTTCTGAACATTTGTGTTCTTCCAGTTTTGTCTGAACACCATTGACATACCATGTCAGAACTCGTGCACTGCAAATCTGAGGCACATCTACAAAACCTGCAAGTTCCAGCTATCAGTGACTACTCCATCCTTGTATAAAGGGCACTCACGAGTATCAAGTTAAATTTCATATCCAACATCTTCTGCTCTGACATTTTCTGTTGCTTGCACCGTACTCAAACGCTTCCATTCATTCCCTATGCTGGGGTGAATATTGTGTTTGATATAAACTCGCTCACACTGGTCCCCGACCTCCTCCGGTTTCTTCAACTTATCTATTATTCTTGACATCCTAACTTGCTGTGTGAGATGCTGCTGCTTGTCTCGTCGATCGTGTTCCATATCTGTTTCAGCTTGTCATCATCTGATGAGGCGTCAGCCAGCTGCTCCTCCTCCTCGGGGACACCCAGCACCACCAACTTTGTTTCACTCTTCCGGCAGTCCACCTCCTCAAGGAATCTTTGCTGCTGTGCAGTGGTTTGAGCCTACTGGTCCATATGTGCTTGCATTGCAGCAATATAGCAATTTGTATTGCTATCGGGTGATTCCAACATCGACTTCGGACCTATTATGTTGCTGGCAGTTTTATAATGTCTTGCATCCTCCATTTGCTATTGAAACTGGATATCAGGCTCACTCAAGAAAGTGCTGTTGATCAGAATTTTTTTATTTTCTGACTTTAATTTTAAGAGCTCCAATACTCAAAGCCAGCAGTGTTTTACCCCTGGCATAGGTAAATGAAGGAGGGACATCAAGGTGGTGACATCACTAGCAGATGATCCCACTCTCTATTTAGTCACAATTGTGCATGTGCAGACTCAGGGTTGTACACTGCCTGGTACTTCAGAAAATGTCCAGATAAAACAGGGTAATGTTTACTTCATGCAATGCCACCCCCACAGACATGAAAGGTTGGGAGTAACAGGTAACTCTTTCATTAGAGAGTTGGTCAGATAATGGGCAAGAGTTTGCTGCCAGACAGGTGATATGAACCCACTGTAGCGGTGGAGGGATGTAAGCTTTCAGTTTGTAGGAACACCGACAACTGATGTAGCAGTGGAAACGAGATAAAAATGCAATACTGTGTCGAAGAGAGAGACTGAAGGGAACCAGTAAAAGGAGGAGAGTTAATGAGACGTAAAGTATTTGACCCCATTTTCTTGAAAAGACCTGTATGTGGGGAGTCTCCCCACAAATAAGAGTTGTACATGACACAGGGGCAAATAAATCCCCTGTATAAAGTCAACAACTGCGCTTGGGTAAAGAAGGCATGGAGTCGGCTTAGCACAAATAAGCACATGGAAACAGATTTTACAAGAGAGGTAATATGATCTTTTGAAGATAAATTACAAGGGAATGAAACCCCAAGTATGCTGAGATAAAATGCAGGATTGACTTGGATATGATTAATAACTCGAGGATACTCCTGTGGAAGATTCTGATGGGAGAAAAGATGTAAGAATTGAGTCTTAGATGCACGGTCAACTGCAAGATTACTTTTAACCCAATCAGAAAATATGAGCCAAGTCAGACATTAGGTGGGCCATAGCCTCATCCCATGTTTGTTAAAGTAACTACTGAGATGGACACTGTGGGAAGCACATGAAAAGGTGAAGTGTGGAGTGATCAGTGTATAGGTGAATAGGGTTGGATGTACATTTTAGAAGGTCTTTGATGAATAGAAAAGGAAGAGAGATAGTTTTAGGACAGAACCCAGAGAAACACTACTGCTGATAGCTCTAGGAGAAGAGTGGTGGCCATCTACAACAGGAGCTATAGAACGACCGGAAAGGAAGCTGAGATAATGGCATAGATAGAAGAAGAGGAACCTTAAGAAGGCAGCTTGAAAATGAAGAATTATGCCAGACTCGATAGAAAGCTTTGAGATATCAAGTTTAATGACAAAGATTTCGCCAAAGTATTGCAAAGAGGATGATAAGGAGTCTAAAAGGAAGGTGAGAAGACTGGCAGTAAAGCGTCTTTGGTGGAACCCATACTGGCAATCGGAAAGAATTACATACCGATAATTAGAAAGGAGGTTCTGATGGGAAAAGTGCTTTAATTTTTTTGCTTAGAATATATTCAAAAACTTTAGAAATATAAATTTTAAAGTATTATAGCAATAGTTAGTTGCCTGTGAATGGTTCCCTTTCCTTCTGACAGGCTGATTGAGAGCAATCTTCTTGCATGAAGGAATGATACAAGTTGACAGGTAAGGGCAAAGGACTTTACTTTGGCATGGTGTATGCACATAAGCACAAATCTTGGGGACAAAAGGAGGGACTTCATCAGGCCCATATGCCTTGTTAGTACTGGGGCCAGTGAGGGCAGATACTACATCAGCTGAAGACATTTGAATGTGATTCATGATGAAGTCTGAGTCGGGAAGTGAAGGAAGAACAGCACTAGAATAGTCTAATGTGGAATTGGAGGAGAAAGTTACAAAGTTATCAGAATGGAGAAGAGGAAAGAAGGAACATTAAGTAAAGCTGTTAGAAAGGTTTTTGGAACGGTGCCAGAAGTAGAAAGAATTGAAGTCAGAGAGTTCTTAGCATTTAGTATAATTGGAATTATTCTCAACACAGCGGAGACCACACTTGACATGGTTCCGGGCAGAGACATAATGGAGGTGAGATTCAGGGGTGTGTTGGCTTTGGTACCGTTTGTACACCTACTCCCTGCTGTAGACATCATTAGAAAAAAATGTATGCTCCCATGTCCAATAGAATAACCTCTGTAATGCACGAGGCACATTCAGATGGCTCTCAGTCATGGAAGCAGTAATCCTTCCAGACAAAATCAATGATTTCCGGTACTCCCAGAGGCTTTTCCTGTCAGCAGCTCCAGAGTGACACAGCCGCCACTTCTTGAGAGGGTCCACAAACCATACTGGAGTGATAGGACAGGTTAAGATAATAAGGCTGTGATCGGAAGAGCCCAATGGAGTGAAGAAAGTAACAGAGTGAGCAGAAGGAATAGTTGTAAGACAGAAGTCAGGTATGTTGGAATTCTCTCCAAGGTGGTCAGGGATATGGGTAAGGTGCTGATCAAGCCGCTATAGGTCATTAAGGATAGAAAAGATGTAGGTATGTTGACTAGTTCGATAAGTGAATGGAGAGTAGAGTCAGATGTGGTGTTGAACATTGAGATTACCTGAAATCGATATTTCAGGGAAAAGAGATATTACAGATTGTGTTTCATCTTAGAAGTTAAAAAGTCAAAGAAATCTTCATAGTCAGTAGAATGAGGGGAAAAGTACACAGCACAGATATGTTTGTCAGGGAATGACAGAATAACTGTAGCCAGAAAGTGGAAAATTCAGAAAATAAATATTCAGGAACACGAGAGTAAGATATGCAGTTGTGTACATACTCACAACAGCCACTCTTGTTTTCGAAGTGAGTATAGAAATTGTAGGAGGCCAATGAGAAGGGTCTACTGTCCGTTACCTCAGACAGCTGAGTCTCAGTGAGGAAGACATTGCGAGGTTTAGAGGGAGAGGGGTGGTGTTCAACAGAGAGAAAATTAATGGAAAGGCCACAAATGTTATAGAAATGAGTGTAGAGTAAGTCAGACAATGGTTTCATGCATCTGACTTAGTCGTACCCTGGAGAGGGACGGATGGTGTGGGCTTTTATGGTCCTCGACCCTGGTGATTCCGAGCTTGGGTACTGAAAAGCAGTTTTTGTTGAATTTATGATAGGAAATGTGGTGTGTAATGTTCATGTAGTTTGGTTCTGACAGTTAGAAGATGTATAGGAAATTATGCTGACCTACTCTCTGTGTTACTGGAACATTAAAAAAGTTCACCAAAGGGTGATGGTCAAAAACTATTCCCGAGGGCTGATGAAACGGGAGCTCCTTCCATTGCCAGATGGATGTCGCCAGTTTTCCATCTCCCTTAGATGTACTGACCTCTGTACGACCGGTGCTACGGTATACTTCCTCACTTTCCAGGGAGTGACTACTCCGTGCAACAGCCAGAATAGAACTTGTGACCTCCTAGTCCTTAGCCCTCTGCTCTATCACCTCCACCATCACCTCTTACCTCAAGTCCATTAGGTGTTGTTAATTTAATTGATTCTTCATTTGTTCATTCTCACAGACGTCCTCCATGTTTCTATTCCAATCGACATACAGTAATTACCTCTAATCATGTTCTTCGCATTCTTAGCCTATCTTCATGTTCTCTTGGGCCTCTCTTTACCCACTCTACTCCTTGTCTCTCCATCACCTCTCTTTGCCCTTCCTCTGTGTTGCTCTCTCTGACTCTCTTCACTCGCTCTCTCTCCTCTCTTCACCCCCATCGTCACTGTTATTTCCTTTTGCCTCTCCTTTCATTCCCTAGAATCTACAAGTGCTTGTGGGCCCTTCGGGCCCCTCGCACTTGCTCCTGCGGAGGGCTCACGCTTTCTCGCTCACTTTCTCGTGCTTCTCACTCGTTTCCTCCCGCTTTGCATACGCGTTGCGATCATTTCAGGTAATCCGAGTTACGTTTAAGTCGTGTCCTAGTCTAACGTTGTCACCCTGATTTTTTGCAGCTAACCAATTGATCGTGTTATTTGCAGCTTTGGGAATGGAACCCAAGTTGTCCAAACGCAAGTCCGAAATACACACACAGACACACGGCTATTGATATAGTATATTTTAGTTGTAGCTATGGGCAAAAAATTCTACGGAGATCGTATGCCGGGAGCAGGAAGCGGCGTTTTTTGATCAAAATGTGATCGCTCATTAAATATAGTAACAGTTTTTCAGTTGTGATGGGACCACGTTTTTTCACATCAGGGAATTTTTTGCGATTTTTGTGCCAATTTTGGTGCGATTTGAATGTGTAGTTTCGGCTGTCCAAAACACACACACACACACACACACACACACACACACACACACACACACACACGGCTAGTGATATAGTATTTTAGTTTGTCTAATCGGTAACCACTCCCTTCTCCAAAACTCTCCTCCTTTCTCCCTTCTCATTCTCCCTCATATTCTCTCCCCCCTTTCCTAACCTTTCCCCTGTTCTGTCTCCCCTCCCCTCCCATTATTTTCTATCTCATCTCACCTTCGCTCACTCATCTCTCCCATCTCTTAGCACCCCTTCCCTCACTCTCCCCCCTCCTTTCCCCCCTTATCATCCTCATTTCTTTTATCTCACATCCCACCTCCCCCTCCTTCCTCCTCGTCACTCACACCCCTCATTCTCCTCGCTCTCCTTCACATTGTTCCTCTTCCTTATTCCCTCTCCCTCCTCCTCCCTCCTCATCGTTTGTTTCCTCTCTTCATTGGGCTGTCATAGATTAAGTTACTAATGGCGACGTATTCGCTTACCTCCAGTTCTATAAGTCAACTTCTTGTTTCTTTAATAATTTGATGAATAAATTCGCCTCGCAGTGGGAAGAATAAAATGTACGTTCACTTCTAGTTCCAGAGCCATTTGCATTTTGTTCTCCACTGAGTTTGAAGAAAATTGTGTGCCCGTAACGAAGGCAGAGATGTAAGAAGCCAACGTACTGCGACAAATACGCCTGGCGGTGGCAAGAAATTGATATCAATCACGCCACTCACATAAAAATGGTACCTGAGTCCCTTCAACTTCTTCAGCCCAGTAAGCCGTTTTTCTTTTATTCCTAATAATATCAGATAATTATTTCAGCTTACGAGAGTAGCTTACTAGCGATGAATTTAAAAAAGGCTATATACAGTCCTTCCAGTTTGCAAAGTCTCTCCAATTCAAGTTGTAAAAAATCATGTGACAGTAGCAAGGAGGAAATGTAAAGGCTGTCGTTGTATTAAACCAATTTAATGGATACATTTAACTAACAGAGGTCTCCCACACGCTGAATAAACTCGTAAACAAATTTGCTGGGCACTCTATTGGATACTCTATTTCTTTGTTTTTTATTTAAAGACTAGCAGGGGTACCCGGTGTTGCAGAGCCAAAAAAGCGAGCATTCTAATTCTATTTGTTCCAGTCCAATCTTTCTTTTACTCCAGAACGACCCTGTACCTGTTATGGTTTTGAAGAGGGATTATAAGAGGTCCAGGAACTTCCTTTTTCAGCTATCGAAGACTAACGCACAGTTGTGCACTTGTTTACTGTTACCTGTAACCTCAAATGACATCCAACCAGTTACCTCAAATGACCTAGGAGGCCAACCTCATATAGCCTATGTTCGAACTGGAGGTCATGTGAGTCTCCATGCCAAAGATTGGGCTGCTGGGTCCAGTCGTTCGAGTGTGTATTACCGGTGACCTCAAATGGTCCTCAACCAGTGACCTCAAATGACCTCGGAGGTCAACCTCACATTGCCTATGTCCGACACGGAGGTCATGTGAGTCTCCATGCAAAAAATTGGGCTGCTGGGGTTCCCGGCATTGCAAATGCAAACACTTTACCGGTGACCTTAACCCAATTCGGTGCAACCCGTCTCATTTTTTATACGCCCCAACTAATTTTTACCAATAAACTCTAGTTTGTAAGCAAGGCATGGTCTTACGATTGTTTTCTTATTAAATCACTGGAAACACAACAAATGGTGATTCTGAGCGAAAAAACTGGGTTGAAACGAGCGTTTTCTCTAAAATTAACGATTTTTCCTCGTGGAGAGCGCTAAACAAAAAGAAAACGCTCGATGATGAGTGGAATATCTGGGACCTTAGCCTACACAAGCCTAACGGTCATCAACACAGCTTCCAGACGTACGATACGTTTCCTATTCTCATTAAAACTACTTTATTTTCTATGTACTATTCATTGTTCATACTTTATGACTCCTCATACCTAGTGAAATGGTTATTTCATGCACTAATTTTATTATCTATGTATTATTCATTGGTTTTTCTCTATGACTCCTCATACCCAATGAAATGGTTGTTCATACACATACACACAGATACAAACATGTGCATTGTATTGTGCTCACAGATACACACACGTGCATTGTAATGTGCACACACACACACACACACACACACACACAAACCTCGCGGCTCGTGTAGGCGACTAGCGTGCCGGACGGTTAGTTGGGCATTAATTAGGGGACGGGGTGGACGTGCAGACGGACGTAGTCATGGCTTTTACTTTCGACTATGTTGACGACCCAGACGTAGATTACTTGGCAGAGGTAGATGGCGATGATGATGATGATGACCTTGCCTTGGATGGAGTAGCTGAGGGCGACGATGAAGATGAGGATCAAAATGATGACAATGAATGAAGAAGAGTGGGTACCAGTCAGAAACAGAAAGCCACTGGTGAAAAATAGATTAATCAGTTCTTTGGACCAATGCTTGAACAAACAATATTATGACGAATTTGTCCAGCCACACTATCTCAGGGAATATACCTGCATTTTAGAGAAACCCCAGAGAAAATCAGATCTCGGTAAGTCAATAACATGGACCAATCATACAGAAGGTAGGCCTGTTGAGAAGGTATTGCCCAGGGAAGGATGCTTGTTAGGAGAGGCAAGGTCAGCTAATACAGAAATAATGGCATGGGAGTTGTTTATAGCATCTAATATGATTGATGGTATTGTAACCAATACTAACAATAAGATTCAAGGCATAATTACCAAAATTTCTAATACTGGCAGTGCTGAAATACCCACACACGTCAAGATGACTGATGCCATAGAATTAAAAAGCTTTTTTGGCCTGCTTTATGCAAGAGGCTTGTTGGGACAAAATAAATATTGCTATAAACGTTTCTTCATGGAAGGGTTTGGTCACCCAATATTTGGAGCTGTCATGTCTGTAAAACGATTTGGTTTCTTACATGCCAACATAACTTTTGACAACATTGATACCAGACACCAGAGATGGGTACACGATCGGTTTGCAGCAATTAGGGAGCTTTTTGAACAGTTCAATAATTGTTGTTGCTCAGTGTTAGAGCCAGGTGACTTCTTGACCATTGATGAAACGTTGTATGGGTGTAGAACACAAACAGGGTTCAGACAGTACAGTAAGAGCAAACCCGTACGCTACGGCCTCCTATATAAATCTATCAATGCTGTTAGATATCCATTTACCTTTAGGACAGCTGTATATTCAGGTAAACCTTATGGAGAGCCAGGACCACATTACATACGCGGTACAGTCCCAACAGTGAAAGCTCTGGTAAGTCAGTTACAAGCCTCAGTCGACCTTAGGGGTAGGATTATTAGTCTGGATAGACTGTACACCAGTATAGAGTTATTGGAGTGGCTTCAAACACAAGGTATCTCAGCCTTAGGTACTATAGATTCCACCAGGAAAGGCATACCACAAGAGATAAAGGCAGTCACAGAAAGGGAAGATAGGTCATACCTAGTTTACTGGAAGAAACACAGGGAGGAAATGACGCTGAACTCCTATGTAACACCCACCAAAAGCAAAGGTAAGAAAAATGTGTTACTTCTGAGCAGTCTCCCCTATATTAGGCATTACGAAGGATGATGATTTGAAAAACCAGCTATATTTAAACTGTATGATTTTACTAAAGAAGGCACTGACATTATGGATCAGAGAATAAGTTTTCATACAGTACACACTAAATCTAGAAGATGGACAGTGAATGCCCTTGGCTACATTCTCGACACTGCCAGAGTAAATTCACAGACAATTTATTCATTACATAATAATCAGGACCCAAGGAAAATTGCTTCAATCTCCTATGGCTGGCAGTTAGTGAAGGCATTGTGTAATCCGCAAATTGAAAGAAGAAAAGTTCAGGCTTGTGATTTGACCAGGAATACAATAGCTAAGATGAATCTGATGCTCGGACAGGGAGATGTAGAGGAGGCCGTCCCAGAAGTAACATATGAGAATAGGTCAGGGAAGCGGCGCAAACGCCTGAGTCTATTTATGGTCCAGGATACACTCAGAATCGCCCTAAAGTAAAATTGTCCACGAAACAATGTCAAGTATGTCATAAGCACACCTCTGATCAGCATTTAAATAAAGTATGTATGAAATGCTGTGGTAACATGCCCAATCAGTGAAAGTCTTGTTTTGGAAATTAAGAATGAATATGCACGTCTGCGAATATGTATAGATTATGACTGAGTTTACATTATTACGGATTATATTTTTGTTAAAAAATTTCCTTATATGATAGATGTAAATAGAGATACAGAAGGTGAGGATCTTGCAGCATAAGAATTCTCCAGGTTACTTATATTAGTTGTAAGTGTAGAGTAATAAGGATGTTCGAGTGTATAGGGTCAAATATCTCCGGACAATACATAGACTAGGAGCATAGGCATGGATAGCCTCGAGTTAACGGTTACTACTTTTACTTTCGACCTGTGACAGGCTGAGTCACTGAGGGCCCTGTTAGTTAATTGGCACCAGTCGGGATCTTTTTAACGTACCAGGGGTCGATGCTGCAGGGAGTGGATCAGCTGAAATGAAGCATGGTCTCGCAGTCGAGAGGAGCTGGGGTCTGATTGACTGCTGTCTCCCTTGAAAGCTCCAGGCAAGGCTCTGGACCTCACCTCTCATATCCACACTGTGCCTGTGCATTAACCAGGGAACAGCTTGTTCTCCGGTTAATGGAGATATAGGGTTTAACCAGGAAGCTACAGGCTGCTCTAGGCGATTTAGTAATCCATGGACTGGCACGTTTCCTGGTTAATAGTCTACTCATAAGAATTTAATGGTGACCCCGCATGTACGGAGCTTTGGCTGGCAGCTGAATTTCCTCGTGGTGACTACTAACAAAGGATCAAGGGACTGACTTCTGGAGAGACTGACTGGCTGACCGACAAAGGTCTCAGTGATAGGCTAGTGATTGACCAGTGGGAAATTACTAATAAACTGACATCAGAAGGACAGTCTACTGACTAATTTGTAGGTATTTTGGGATTGACTGCCCCACTGAGTAACAATTTATATATTGATGATATTTTGGATATAACTATACATAATTGAATGTTTGTTATTGCATTGTTCTGAATACTCATTGGGACGTAGCATGAGCAGATAAAGCTACCGTGCCCTTTGAATAATTAGTTATAACTGAATATTTCTCTGTGCCCTTCAATTTTAATTTGCAGTACTCAAATTTAGAAATTCCTGTATAATATACAGTATTTGTGACAGATTCAGCCTTCTCAAGGACCCCCTTCAGATGTAAGTAAGGAGTGAGAAGCAGGTAGACCTCTATTATACAATAGAGGGGCGGGCAAAACAGGAGGTAGGTAAGGCACAAGGCTGTTGATGTGGAATTTTGCAATTATTATGCCTTTTCAAGCATTTTCCTCTTGTACATCTACCGCCTTGTGCCTTGTCTACCTCTTGTTCTCCCTGGTCTTTTCTCACCCGCCATCCATTTGTATGAAAAAAGTGTACCTGTTTCTCACTCCTTAGTTACATGTGAAGTGGGTCCATGAGAAGGTCGAGTCTGTTTTGTTCTCACGAATTGAGTATATTTCACACACCAACACAATCCTCACAAACCACCACAGACCTCACACACCAGCACAATCCTCACACACCAACACAGTCCTCACACACCAGCACAGTCCTCACACACAACACAGTCCTCACACACCAACACAATCGTCACACACCAGCACAGTCCTCACACACCAGCACAGTCCTCACACACCAACACAATCGTCACACACCACCACAGTCCTCACACACCAACACAGTCCTCACACACCAATAGTCCTCACACACCAGCACAGTCCTCACACACCAACACAGTCCTCACACACCAACACAGTCCTCACACACCAACACAATCCTCACACACCAGCACAGTCCTCACACCAGCACAGTCCTCACACACCAACACAGTCCTTACACACCACCAAAGTCCTCACACACCACACACGTGTATAATTAATTAATAAGGATATTCTTTTACTTCTGTAATTCATTATTATATAGTTGTCATGACATTTGAAAAATTAAAGTAACCACTTTCTATAGGGAGGAGGTTGAGGAAAGTGGTTGATGGAATACATAGCGAGTAGGTTCCTCGTCCCGTATCCTAGTAACACACTTTTTTTTTGAGTGTGGCTGAAACTCGTTTAGCTAAGTATTATATTCAGTCATTAGAAAGAAATATATAGTAGTATTATCATCATCATTATGTACATTCCGATTTTAGTCCACAGCAGGACTGGACTCTACTTGGGAGGTTTTAGTCAGGAAGCCCTAACCCACGGCCCTGCACAGTTGTTGATTTTATACACGGGTTTTATTCGCCCCTGTGTAGAGCACAACTCTCATGTGTGGGGAGGCTCCCCACACAGTTCTTCTCAACAGCGTGGATTCAAAGGCTTTTCGTCTCATTAACTCTCCTCTTACTGATTCCCTTCAACCTCTCTCTTTGCCACACTGTTGCATCATTGTCTCTTTTCTATCGCTACGTCAATGGTCACTGCTCCTCTGAGCTGTCTGCTTTCATCCCTCCACCACCTCGGCGGGCACGTAGCACCCGTCTAGCAACAAACTCATCCCTTTTCTGTCCAACTTTCCAATGTAAGAGTTAACCGTCGCTCCAGTCATTCATGTATGCAACAAGTCAACTCTGGAATTGTCTCCATCTCTGTTTTTCTTATTGCCTACGGTCTCCAGTCTTTCATACGCAGTGTGTCCAGGCATCTCGAAATGAATGGATCTTGAATTTGGCTCTGCTGTCTTGTTTTTTTCTTGGAGGGAGCAATTTGCAGGCCCCTGCCCTTTGTTTCCTTCTTGCATTAAAAAAAATATTTGCATGTATAATCAGTAATTATTTAAATGCATACATTATTAGATTTCCTTGACTAATACCTCTCTCTCCATCAACTAGTCTACCTAGTAGTGGAAAAAGTAAATCCACTGAAAGTGGGTTTAGGAGTTATGATGGTGAGGGAGAAAGAATGAGTACTAGTGGTGGAGACTGAGTGAAAGAGATAGTGGTGAGAAAAGCGGTGGTGGTGAGACAGGGAGAATAGGGTAGGAAGGAATATAGTGGTGAGTGTGAGGGTGATAGAGGAAGGGAAGGTGGTGGCGAGAGAGGAAGATGGGAGGTGGTGAGTGTTGGGGAGGAAGGGTGATGTTGATGATGAGGAAGATGTGTAAGCTATCAATTCCATGTTATGGTCGGTGTGTGTGTGTGTGACAACAATAAACGGTTTACTGATACTGTAGCCCTCAGACCGAAAATATAGCCTACAACTTTGATATACGGCAAACATGATAAGCGTTGGTGAATGATAAAATATTTGGTTATTTGATATTTACATTAAATTTTAAAATTGATAATAGTTAAACATGTGCGTGTGTGTGTATGTGTGTGTATGTGTCAGTGTGCGCGGGTGCGGTACGATATGTTTGGCGGCGCTTGCCTTGCAACGGCGCCGACGTGTCCGAATGCGTTCCTTTCACTTCGTCAAACCAATAACTTTACTCAAGATTCTTTTCACGATACTAGGGTCTTAAGTGTGGGAAATCGCCAAGGGATGCATCGAATAGGGTTAACCCTATTCGGTGCAACCCGTATCATTTTTGATACGCCCTAACTAATTTTTACCAATAAACTCTAGTTTGTAAGCAATGCATGGTCTCACGATTATTTTCTTATTAAATTACTGGAAACACAACAAATGGTGATTCTGAGCGAAAAAACTGGATTGAAACGAGCGTTTTCTCTAAAATTAACGATTTTTCCCCGTGGAGAGCGCTAAACAAAAAGAAAACGCTCGAAGATGAGTGGAATATCTTGGACCTTAGCCTACGCAAGTCTAACGGGCATCAACACAGCTTCCAGACGTACGATACGTTTCCTATTTTCATTAAAACTACTTTATTTTCTATGTATTATTCATTGTTCATACTTTATGACTCCTCATACCTAGTGAAATAGTTATTTCATTCACTAATTTTATTATCTATGTATTATTCATTGTTTTTTCTCTGTGACTCCACATACCCAATGAAATGGTTGTTCGTACACATACACACAAATACACACATGTGCATTGTATTGTGCACACAGATACACACACGTGTATTGTAATGTGCACACACACACACACACACACACACAAACCTCGCGGCTCTCGTGTAGGCGTGCCGGACGACGGTTAGTTAGCAATTAAATAGGGGACGGGGTGGATGTGCTGACGGACGTAGTCATGGCTTTTACTTTCGATTATGTTGACGACATAGTCGAAGATTACTTGGAAGAGGTAGTTGGCGATGATGATGACCTTGCCTTGGATAGAGTAACTGAGGGCGACGATGAAGATGAGGATCAGAATGATGACAAAATGAAGAAGAGTGGGTACCACTCAGAAACAGAAAGCCACTGGTGAAAAATAGATTAATCAGTACTTTGGACCAATGCTTGAACAAACAAAATTATGACGAATTTGTCCTGCCACACTATCTCAGGGAATATACCTGCATTTTAGAGAAACCCCAGAGAAAATTAGATATCGGTAAGTCAATAACATGGACCAATCATACAGAAGGTAGGCCTGTTGAGATGGTATTGCCTAGTGAAGGATGTTTGTTAGGAGAGGCAAGGTCAGCTAATACAGAAATAATGGCATGGGAGTTGTTTATAACATCTAATATGATTGATGGTATTGTAACCCATGCTAACACAAGGCATAATTACCGAAATTTCTAATACTGACAGTGCTGAAATACGAACACACGTCAAGATGACTGATGCCATTGAATTGAAAAGCTTTTTTGGCCTGCTCTATCCAAGAGGCTTGTTGGGACAAAATAAATATTTGCTATAATCGTCACTTCATGGAAGGGTTTGGTCACCCAATATTTGGAGCCGTCATGTCTGTAAAACGATTTGGTTTCACATGCCAACATAACTTTTAACAACATTGATACCAGACACCAGAGATGGGTACACGATCAACATTGATACCAGACACCAGAGATGGGTACACGATCGGTTTGCAGCAATCAGGGAGCTTTTTGAACTTCAGTAATTGTTGTTGCTCAGTGTTAGAGCCAGGTGACTTCTTGACCACTGATGAAACGTTGTATGGGTGCAGAACACAAATAGGGTTCAGACTACAATAAAAGCAAACCCGTACTCTACGGCCTCCAATATAAATCTATTAATGCTGTTAGATATCTATTTACCTTTAGGACAGCTGTATATTCAGGTAAACCTGGAGAGCCAGGACCACACTACATACGCGGTACAGTCCCAACAGTGAAAGCTCTGGTAAGTCAGTTACAAGCCTCAGTCGACCTTAGAGGTAAGATTATTAGCCTGGATAGATTGTACACCAGTATAGAGTTACTGGAGTGGCTTCAGACACAAGGTATCTCAGCCTTAGGTACTATAGATTCTACTAGGAAAGGCATACCACCAGAGATAAAGACAGTCACAGAAAGGGAAGATAGGTCATACCAAATTTACTGGAAGAAACACGGGGAGGAAATGACACTGAATCCTATGTAACACCCACCAATAGCAAAGGTAAGAAAAATGTGTTACTTCTGAGCACAGTTTCCCCTTATATTAGGCATTACCAAGGATGATGATTTGAAAAAAAAAAAAAAAAGCTATATTTAAATTGTATGATTTCACTAAAGGAGGCACTGACATTATGGATCAGAAAATAAGTTTTCATACAGTACACACTAAATCTAGAAGATGGACAGTGAATGCCCTTGGCTACATTGTCGACACTGCCAGCGTAAATTCACAGACAATTTATTCGTTATATAATAATCAGGACCCAAGAAAAATTACTTCAATCTCCTATGGCTGGCAGTTAGTGAAGGCATTGTGTAATCCGCAAATTGAAAGAAGAAAAGTCCAGGCTTGTGGTCTGACCAGGAATACAATAGCTAAGATGAATCTGATGCTCGGACAGGGAGATGTAGAGGAGGCCGTCCCAGAAGTAATACATGAGAAAGGTCAGGCAAGCGGCACAAGTGTCATTCATGCCTGGAGACTCTTTATGGTCCAGGATACACTCAGAATCGCCCTAAAGTAAAATCGTCCACGAAACAATGTCAAGTATGTCACAAGCACACCTGTGATCAGCATTGAAATAAAGTATGTATGAAATGCTATAGTAACATGCCCAATCAGTGAAAGTCTTGTTTTGGAAATTAAGATTGAATATGCACGTCTGCGAATATGTATAGATTATGACTGAGTTTACGTTGTATACGGATTATATTTGTTTAAAAATTTCCTTATATGATAGATGTAAATAGATACGGAAGGTGAGGATCTTGCAGCATAAGTATCCTCCAGCTTACTTATATTAGTTGTAAGTGTAGAGTAAAAAGGATGTTCGAGTGCTTAGGATCAAATACCGCCGGAAAATACATAGATTAGAAGCATAGGCATGGATAGCCCCGATTTAACGGTTACTACTCTTTCGACCTGTGACGGGCTGTGGGTCACTGAGGGCCCTGTTAGTTAATTGGCACCCGTCGGGATCTTTTTAACTTACCAGGGGTCGATGCTGCAGGGGGTGGATCAGCTGAAATGAAGCATGGTCTAGCAGTGGAGAGGAGCTGGGGCCTGATTGACTGCTGTCTCCCTTGAAAGAGCCAGGCAAGGCTCTGGACCTAACCCCTCATATCCACACTGTGCCTGTGCATTAACCAGGGAACAGCTTGTTCTCCGGTTAATAGAGATATAGGGTTTAACCAGGAAGCTACAGGCTGCTCTAAGCGATTCAGTAATCCAAAGACTGGCACGTTTCCTGGTTAACAGTTTACTCGTAAGAATTTAATGGTGACCCCGCATGTACGGAGCTTTGGCTGGCAGCTGCATTTTCTCGTGGTGACTACTAACAAAGGATCAAGGGACTGACTTCTGGAGAGACTGACTGGCTGACCGACAAAGGTCTCAGTGATAGGCTAGTGATTGACCAGTGGGAAATTACTAATAAACTGACATCAGAAGGACAGTCTACTGACTAATTTGTCGGTATTTTGAGATTGACTGCCCCACTGAATAACTATTGATGTACACTGTATATTGATGATGTTTTGGGTATAACTATTCATAACTGAATATTTGTTATTGCATTGCTCTGAATACTCCTTGGGGCGTGGCATGAGCAGATAGAGCTACCGTGCCCTTTGAATAATTGGTTATAACTAAATATTTCTCTGTGCCCTTCAGTTTTAATTTGCAGTACTCAGATTTAGAAATACCTATATAATTTATTGGTGACAACAGATTCAGCCTTCTCAAGGACCTCCTTCAGCTGTAAGGAGTGAGAAGCAGGTAGACCTTTATTAAACAACAGAGGGGCAGGCAGAATAGGAGGTAGGTAAGGCACAAGGCTGTTGATGTGGAATTTTGCAATTATTATGCAATATGTATGCCTTTTCAAGCATTTATCTCCTGTACACTGAAAGCAGTGATGAGAAATAGGAAGGTGAGTATGGAAGTTAAGAAGTCACTGCATGATGGTATTGTGATCCCTACCCTGACGTATGGAAGCGAGGCGTGGACCTTGCAAGAGGGGAACAAGTCAAGAGTGAGAGCAGTGGAAATGAGTTACTTGAGTGGAGCACGTGGAGTGACATGGAGGGACAGGTTGACGAATGAAGAAGTGAAGGAACGTTGTGGGGTAGATGTGGATGTGGTTGAAAAGATTAGGAGAAATACACTGAGGTGGTTTGGACATGTGGAGAGGATGGAGAATGAAAGACTGACTAAGAGGGTGTATGTAGGTGAGGTGGAGGGAGGGAGAGGGAGGGGTAGACCGAGGATGAGGTGGAGGGATGGAGTTGAGAGGTATATGAGGGAGGGGGGGTGAGTTGGGGGGAGGGGAGTCAAATGGTGGGTGACAGAGTGACTTGGAGGCGTTTTGTCTGCGGCCACCCTTTGCGGGATTAGGGCGTCGGGCTATAGATAGATAGATAGATAGACATCTACCGCCTTCTGCCTTATATATCTCTTGTTCTCCCCGGACCTTTCTCACTCGCCATCCATTTGTATGATAAAGGTCTACCTGTTTCTCACTCCTTAGTCATACGTGAAGTGGGTCCATGAGAAGGTCGAATCTATTTTGTTCTCACGAATAGATTATATTTCACACACCAACACAATCCTCACAAACCACCACAGACCTCACACACCAGCACAATCCTCACACACCAACACAGTCCTCACACACAACACAGTCCTCACACACCAACACAATCGTCACACACCAGCACAGACCTCACACACGAGCACAATCCTCACACACCACCACAGTCCTCACACACCACCACAGTCCTCACTCACCAACACAGTCCTCACACACCAACACAGTCCTCACACACCAACGCAATCGTCACACATCACCACAGTCCTCACACACCACCAGTTCTCACACCACCACTGTCCTCACTCAACACAATCCTCACACACCACCACAGTCCTCACACACCAACACAGTCCTCACGCACCAACACAGTCCTCACACCACACGTGTAAAATTAATTAATAAGAATAATCTTTTACTTCTATAAATTCATTATTATATAGTGGTAATGACATTTGAAAAATAAATAACTACTTTCTAAAGGGAGGAGGTTGGGGAAAGTGGTTGGTGGGATACATGGCGAGTTGGGTCCTCGTCCCGTATCCTGGTTACACACTTTTTTTGAGTGTGGCTGAAACTCGCTTAGCTAAATATTATATTCAGTCATTAGAAAGAAATATATGGTAGTATTATCATCATCATCATCATGTACTTTCCATTTTTAGCCCCACAGCAGGACTGGACTCTTCACTTAGGGAGGTTTTAGTCAGGAAGCCCTAACCCACGGCCCTGCACAGTTGTTGACTTTATACACGGGTTTTATTCGCTCCTGTGTAGAGCACAGCTGTCATGTGTGGGGAGGCTCCCCACACAGTTCTTCTCAACAGGATGGAGTCGGAGACTTTTCGTCTCATTAACTTTCCTCTTACTGGCTCCCGTCAACCTCTGTCTCTTCGCGGCACTGTTGCATCATTGTCTCTTTTCTCTCGCCACTTCAATGGTCACTTCTCTAAACTGTCTGCTTGCATCCCTCCACCACCACGGCAGGCACGCAGCACCCGTCTTAGCAACAAACTCAGCCCTTTTCTGTCCAACTCTCTAATGCAAGAGTTAACCGTTGCTCCAGTCATTCATCTATGCAACAGGTCAACTCTGGAACTGTCTCCATCTCTGTTTTTCTTACTGCCTACGGTCTCCAGTCTTTCATACACAGTGTCCAGGCATCTCGAAATGAACTGATCTTGAATTTGGCTCAGCTGTTGTTTTTTTCTTGGAGGGAGCAATTTGTAGGTCCTGCCCTTTGGTTCCTTCTTGCATAAAAAAAATACTTGCATGTTCTGTATAACCAGAAATTATTTACATGCTTACATTATTAGATTTCCTTGACTAATAGCTACCTCTCCATCAACTAGTCTACCTAGTAGTAAATCCACTGAAAGTGGGTTTAGGAGTTATGATGGTGAGGAAGAAAGGGAGAGTATTAGTGGTGGCGAGTGAGTGAGAGAGATGGTGGTGAGAAAAAAAGCGGTGGTAGACAGGGAGAAGAGGATAGAAGGGAATATAGTGGTGAGTGTGAGGGTGATGGAGGGAGAGAAGGTGGTGGTGAGGAAGATGGGAGGTGGTGAATGTGAGGGAGGAAGGGTGGTGATGTTGATGATGAGGAAGATGTGTAAGCTATCAACTTCCATGTTATGGACGGTGTGTGTGTGTGTGTGACAACAGTAAACGGTTTATTGATACTGCAGCCCTCAGACTGAAAATATAGCCTACAGCTTTCATATATGGCAAACATGATAAGCGTTGGTGAATGGTAAAATATATGGTCATTTGATATTTACATTAATTTTAAATTTGATAATAGTTAATCGTGTGTGTGTGTTTCAGTGCGCGCGGGTGCGGTACGATATGTTTGGCGGCGCTTGCCTTGCAACGGCGCCGACGTGTCCGAATGCGTTCCTTTCACTTCGTCAAACCAATAATATTACTCAAGATTCTTTTCACGATACTAGGGTCGTAAGTGTGGGAAATCGCCAAGGGTTGCACCGAATAGGGTTAAATGATCAAGATCTGAATTTTTACCGACTTAAAACCATCCTTGGGTCACCCTGATTCAGAATATGGGTCATGGGGGTCTCTGACCCTTGGTTCGGGCGTAACTGAAGGACCAGCAAACAACGCGACTATTATATATATATATATATATATATATATATATATATATATATATTGGAGAGAGATTCTGAACCCCTCTCGTTCACGTATTTAGTGAGAATAGGGGCTATAATGATGGTGATATTAGTTTCATTAGTCTCTCACTGTCCTTCACATATTCTCGCACTTAATCTCTCCACTTCGTTCATGGTATCCCTCTCCTCCTCCCTGCCACTTCTCTCTTCGGTTTAGTGACTAACAGTAAATTGGTTTCAGGATTCAGTAACAACAGAACTCACCTTTGATTAAGCATTTCTTTTTATTAAAATTTAATCTACGTCCTTGGCAACGGTGATGATATATATTTTTTCTGTTCTTGCTGGACAGATACTTTTATTCTGCTTAATTCATTAAAAAAAAAAAAAATCGTTTGAAATTATGAGTTTCTTATTACCAGAGTCCATTAAATACCTCTGGCAATGATGATGCCTAATTATAATCTAATCTTATTTCAAACAAATAAATTTATTTAACTTGTTCTGTAATAAGGCAGGGTAGGACGAGCACACCCGGCGAAGATGGACTTTGTACAAGATGCAACGTTGTCTGTGGGAACAAAGTTCTCTTAACCAATTCAATCTGATGGTCCATTTCTTTTTGCTGTATTCTTCTATCTCCAGTTCGATGTTATTCATCTTTGGATAAACCTTTAGCGGTAAAAAGGTTAATAAAGGCTATATCAATCTCATCCTGTTGGAAAGATCTCTCCTGAGCTAATTATGATCATCTTTAAATAACAAAACTACATAAATGCGAGTCGCTAGACAAAAGTGGTAAAAGTCCGAGGTGTGTGTGTGTGTGTGTGTGTGTGTTGGCAGGTAGTACCTGAAGAGGAAGAAAGTGTGGAGGGATGGGAGGGGGGTGGGGGGGCAAAGAGCACACATCCAATGAAGAGAGTGTTTTAAGGTTTCCCGGAACTCTTTAACCCGCCAAGGTAAAATATGCCACGCTGAAAAAATGTATTTCTTCTAAGCTGCTGGCAATTAAACTTTGGGAAAACTTGAGCCGACTTCTTAATACAGCGCGGCTTCCCAGTGAGCTGAGGGTGTGGCTTCAGTGGTCACCTCTCTCATCTTTTGACAGTGATGCTCCCCTGATACGTACTACAAAATATAGTAATAAAATATAAACACAGATATACAAAAACTCCCACACTACAACATACTGTACTTCATTATTCAGTATATAATTTTACTTCATACTTCACAAATACGCATACTAAAATACACACCAGTCATTCATACTCAACACCAAACCACATCAAAATCACACACGAATCTAAGCATACCGTATACCGAACCACACTACACCACCGAGCACTTACCACGAGAGAATACACCAAACATCACGCCCCACCGTACTCATATATATATATAGAGAGAGAGAGAGAGAGAGAGATACAGCCAATGTATCTCAACCAAGTGGCTTAGGCTGTCTGGTAGAGATTGTATGTAGGGTGAGACGTGCTTGTAAGTGTAACTGTAGTGTTGGAGTGGCTTTGGATGTGTGTGTAGTCTGTGAACCAAGTGTAATCGGCCCGCGCAAGCCGACTGGGTGCAAGCATACTTTATAGTATGCGACACTGGTTCAACCACAGCACCCCTTATGTCCGCCAGTGCAGTACGTGGCCAGAAGAACGCTTCCAAAGTTTATTACCCTGGTGAGGCGCGAACCCTCTTTCTTCAGTGTACGATAACGCACACTTTACCACTGTACCACAGAGGCTCCATATATATATATATATATATATATATATATATATATATATATATATATCATCCAATCCTACATTGTCCCATAATGAGAGTAGGAGCCCGGGGCTAGGCATTTGGTCCCGACATTTAAGATGAGTAATATATATATATATATATATATATATATATATATATATATATATATATATATATATATATATGTTGTGAGTGGTGAAGTATGATAGCGAAATATGTCTGTCTGAGTGTATGACGCTCGCTCATCTAGCTCGCCGCGCATTAGAAAGTGTGTTTGTTCAGTAATGAGTTGTTTCTTGACTTTTTCGCTCCTCTTGTTCAGTAATGAGTTGTTTCTTAACTTTTTCGCTCCTATTATACTCTTTTGTAGTTTTCATGGTAAGTTAGCCCCACCACTGCTCCTGATAGAAGGTAGACACTCCGTCATGTTCCTCTTCCCCCACATTAAAATGACGTACGTTCTGAGCCGAACTTGTGAATTGGGGTATTACCCTCAGTGCCTTTTCTCCAGTATTTTGCCTTGTCCTGTGACTTGGTGTTATTCCCTCAATATTTAATCTCAGTGCATTACAAGCCTTTTCCTATGAACCTCAGTGTTGAGATTGTTTTTTTTTTTTCTTTTTTTTTTTTACTGCCTTTTTTTAACACTGGGGTAAGGAGTGCTTAACAGTTATCACATCCGTCACCCTCTCTCCCCTTTTGAACCTGCTCAGTGTATTAATTGGTATTTTTCTTCATTATATGCGTTACTTTTTGATGTGGCTCTCCATTTAATCCCCGTGAGCAAAATTCCTCTGGAAGGTGTTTGTGCGCACAGTCAGTTGCTTATAACCCAGTCCCTGCTCTAGAGACCCGTATACATCTTCTTAGGAAGGGAATTTGACTGGTGATTTGAGTAAGGGATACCGCCAGCTTCAAAACAGTATTAGGTTGAATTGCTAGAAACATAGCATAAGTGAGAAAAAGGCGGTTTTCAAAATGGCGGTCATCGGGGCCTTTCAGGACTGTAAAGGCTTACAATTTCTAATAGAAATGTTGTACCTGGAAGACTTTTATGTTTTTTTTTTTTTTAACTACAGCCGACACGATGGTGCTTACAGGAAATAAATATGACCTTGCATAGTACCCGGAATCCAAAATGGCCTCCATTCGGACCCTCCCTAAACATGAAATTCATGTATCTTTTCAAAGAAACATCGTGACTGGATAATTTTTATGTTAATTATGAGGTTTTGAGACTCTGCCGAAACGATAGTACCTTTGCGGATTCGATATCACCACGCTTGATACCCGAAATTCAAGATGAAACTCTTCTAGAATCCGTAGCTAACAATGAATTGTCTAATTTTCGATATAACTGGAAAAAGGCAGTCCTTTCTGGATATTACTATTTGTTTTTTTGTGAATATATGCTTGGCGGCGTGATTTAAGACCTCGAAAGTCCTTATATTTGTTTCATAATTATGCTAGGTACTCTATACCATTTACAGTTTGGAGAAGAGGAACGTCAATTTACAGCAACATTATCTGAATTTGGAACAACTGAACTTCAGTTTGGATCAAGTGAAAATCAATTTGGAAAATGTGAACGTCGATTTGGACTAACAGGATGATCTCAATTCGGAAAAAGTGAATCTTGATTTGGAAACCTGGTGCACCAAAATCAGATTCCAGGTTTCCAAATCGAGATATAGTTTCTCCAAATTGAGATTCTGTAATTACAGATCGATGTTCACTTTCTCCAAATTGATTTTCACTCGTTTCAAACTCGGATTCTGTTTCTCCGAACTGACGTTCATTTTCTCCAAACTGACTTGTAAATGGTATACAGTAGTCACTACCAGTGGCGTCACCAGGGGTCAGATTTTGGGGGGGCTGTAGCCCTGGTGTAGGTAGAAGGGGGGGGGGCGAGCAAAGCGAGCCCCCGGGAAATTTTTTCGGAAATTGAGCAGTTTTAGGGGCATTTTTGAGGCCTATAGATGAAGAAAAAGTAAAATAAGGTCTCACAGGCTATTAATAAGAAACTTATAGAACACATGAATATTGATGGGCCTAATACCAGGTATCAGTAAGCCTTATGATATATGTGTACAAGGTAATTGTATAAAGCTTTTTTGCAGATAATAGTTTTTCTTCAATTGCTAGTATTATGTGGTATCATAACGGTTTCTTAGTCTTACCATATTAAATCTGATAATTCAAAGAAGCTCTTTATTCAATGTATGAAGATATAATTGCCAAGATTTATCTTCCATTACCGGTACTGTGATAGGAAAACAAAGCCATTCACAAAAAAACAAAAATTATAAAATATTCTAAAACAAGTAACTCCAATTCATAAAGCAATTACATTATAAAACCATTTTGAGAAAAAAAAATTAAAAAAAAAATTGTATTCTATAAAAACTGATATCCTCCCATGCAATGACATAATGCAATGTGTGTTTTTTTTTTCATTTATTTCACAGTATTACTTATCTAAAATTGCAGTTCATTCTATAAACTATGACCAGTCATCATGACTGAACCAACTAAGTACTGCTGACTCTTTGTTTAGAGTATAGGCTAGATCTCATCTCTGTAAAAACAAAAATAAACTGGTAAAGTGAGGTGGCTAGCAATATACCGGAACGCAGTAACGTCTATACAACCACCGAAACCAATACATTCAAATAAAACCGAAAACAACACAGGATTTAGCCACAATTCACAGACACTTCTCAATGAAAACAAACATTCCCAGTTCCGATACCCTGAACATTCGAATTTGTGAAAAATTGCATAGATCAGATATTTTGGACTGCATAATCCAATTTTAAAGCTCCGTGATTAATATATACCATATTATATATGTAAATATATAATAAGTCTGATAAATGTAATACAATCTTGCATTCTTTGTGCAATAAATATATTTCAAAGAAAACCAAGCTTGGAAAAAGTATATGGGAAACTAATATATTATAACTATTATGATTTGAGTCATAGGTTTACGTAAATTGTGAATAACTAATCACATTATATAGCTATAAATATTATTGTATTAAACTAATATGGATGCACGAATAAAAGTGGATTGGCGGTAGGGGGTTGGGGGAAAGCTAGGTGGGTCAATGCCGAGCTGCAAGCATACTATGTAAGCTGGTGATTTTTTATTATTATTATTTTTGGGGGGCTGAGTCCTTGATTTGGGGGGGCTAAGCCCCCCTAGCCCCCCCCTGGTGACGCCACTGGTCACTAATGTCCACATCTCTGTCTTTTCAGGTAATAGATTCCTAATTGATGGGAATTCTGTAGTCTACTTTTGTAAAAAGCATACAGTATGGACGAAGATACAAGACTCAACTTACGTATTTCCAAGCCAACTCCAGCCTTTCAACCAGACAGGTGCATCATCTGCCAACAAAAAGGCAAGCCCTCAGAAAAACTCTATGGGGATGCAATTTGCAGGAAGCGTGTCCATGAAGTAACAGCTTTGAAGAATGATGAAGTTCACAAAAGGTTAAGATTGCTTGGACCTGATGCAGAGTTCAAATACCATAATATCTATTCCTGCTATAAGAGTTACACTGATATAAGAAACTTACTGACCATTCCCAAAGAACCCATTGATGAAGAGATGACACAAGAATCAGACCAGACTGCTCACAAGCCATCCACACGCAGCACCATGATACCTCGTCCACGACCCAGTACAAATGTCGACCCAGACTATATAACTGTGTGATATGTGGAAGTGATCGAAAATACGGTGCTTTCCAAACTTGGTTTCACTTAGAACATTAGGAAGTGCAATCCATTGTGTGCTATTAGCAGGCCACTCTATCAGTTCCAGGTCCAGCCTCCATATCGTGTTCGATAGCTACTTAGAGTCATCTGTTAATGGAGGAGAAAGGCTACTTCGCGCCAGTGGAATTGAATCCATTGACCTCGCTGAGCTCAATGCAGGTGTCCCAGTACCCCAACAAATGACGTTCTGGAACTCCTTGGTCAACAAAACTATGCTACAGCGTCTCGTTCGTGATCTCGTCTTGACTGCTGAGCTGGTGAAGTTAGATATTGTGCTTGGTGGATGCATTACAGATGATGGTGTTGTGCCAGGAGTTTCTACACTTTGGAAGGCCGTCTGCTCAACCACCTTCTGGAACTGCAGAACCTATTGAGGCATTGACATGTGTTGTAGAAGAAGCCGTTGATCACATAGTGATACACTGTGCATGGGAGGTGGATCGAGGAAGTAGCCGGCAGCTAGTTGTCTCCAGTGACACAGACACGGTAGCTCCTTTACTCCATTATGTTCAACATTTTCGTAAACAATGCCTCCGAGAATTGTGGGTAGAGTTCGGCACAGGTGAGCAACGGCATCATATACCACTACACACTCTTGCAGATAAGCTGAGAGAAGGACTATCTACAATAAAGTCATCGTGAAGGCGCATATACTGACTGCTGATGATGCATTGAGTAAGATATGTACCAAACACGTATCTCTGTCATGTGATCCAGAGCATTACTTGGCAGATTTTGCAGGGTCTGACACTCACTAATGAGATCTTGATGAAGACCAGGGAGTACCTCGATCGGGTGTGGGCTGGCACGAAGACCAAACCGAATCACCAACGTTTGACCAGCTCTGGGTGGAAGTCCAACTACGAGCTCAGACACCAAAGTCGTTGGAAGCCCTGCCACCAACTTCAAGTGCAATTCATGGCCACATCAGGAAAGCATTTTACTCTGTAAATTTCTATGCCTTCTTGATGTTGCCCACCGTGCCACGGACCCGACCAAATATGGATGGGTAAAAGACAGTGATACCCTACTACCTGAAAAATGCCTGAATCCATTACCACAAAGAATGATAGTCTTTTGTATGTGCATCGGCAAGTGTGGCTCAATGCGATGTTTGTGGAGCAAGGTGGGTGTCAATTGTGTAAGTTTTTGTCATAAACAATACAGTAGTCGGCTTGTCAAAATAAGTGAAAATGCCATCGTTCAGTCATGATTGTCATATGTCCACGAAATGAGCCTTATATTATGTGATATCGGTATGAGTAAGAAATGTTCTTGAATAACTTTTCTATGCTTATGTTTTCACTCCTTATTTTTGGCCATCCTGAATTTTGGGTATGAAATGTGGTGATATCGAACTAGTAAAGGTACTATCCAATCGGCAGTGCCTGAAAACTTCATAATTAACATAAAAATGAGCTAGTTACGATGTTTCTTTCAAAAGATACACAACTTTCTTGTTTGGGGAGGATCCGAATGGCGGCCATTTTGGATTTCAGGTACTATGCAAGGTCATAATTATTTCCTACAAGCACCATCGTGTCGGCTGTAATTAAAAAACCTATAAAAATCTTCCAGGTACAACATTTCTATTAGAAATTGTAAGCCTTTATAGTCCTGAAAGGCCCCGGTGGCTGCCATTTTGAAAACCGCCATTTTTTCACTTATGCTATGATTCTAGTAATTCCACTTAACACTGTTTTGAAGCTGGTGGTATCCCTTACACAAATCTCCAATCGGAGTCTCTTCCTAAGAAAGTGTATATAGGTCTAGAGCAGAGACACGACTACTTACTGGTGTGTTATATGAATTGTAACAATATATATATATATATATATATATATATATATATATATATATATATATATATATATATATATATATTTGGGTGCTTAGATAAATTCAACTTCCAGTTTATTTAAATGCAGATGCAGTTTTGTATTCTATCCCAAATAGCAATACAAGTGAATAAATACTTAATCTGTAAAACAGAAATTAACTGTCGCTCATAGGATGACGAGTTAGGTAGGAGGATTACTTTCTCCTCTCTACATCCTCTACAAATTTTTTGTTGGCTTTGGACTTCTCTGCCTGTTCTGAGACGACTTGTAGGAGGAACTGCTTTTGCTCTTTTTACCAAGTGAAGGTTGCATTGAAGTCTAGGATGAGTTTGGCCCCTCTCTTAGCGACTTCGTTTACCACTGAGATCTACTGAAAAATTTCCTTTCCCTGTTTGTAGTCTGGATGATCTCACCACTCTGTTGGCTTTAACTGAAGAAGTCACTTGGGATGCATGTCGTTTTGAAGAAGGACAGGATCTTTTTGGTGCAGAAGTCAACCAGCTGCGTCCCGTGGATCATTGCTGTGTCTAGTCCCACCCTTCTGTAGCAGGGCATGTCAACTGCTCTGCTTGCATAGAGGGAGACTCAACATTCCCATGGAAACCACTGACACTTCCTCGCGCTTGTAAATATGGAGCAGAACCCATCATCTCATATGAGGCGATCAGCCTGGCCAAATACGGTATTTGGCAACTGCGGTGTGGCAGGGCTTGGCAACTGCTGTGATGGCGTAGAGAGAGACTCAACTTTCCCTCGGAAACCACTGACACTTCCTTATGCTTGAAATTATGGTGCGGAGACCTACTGCCACATATGAGGCAGGAGTTGAGGAGGATCTTTTTCGCCTTGTTTCAACTCCACGGCCACCACCATTTCCTGCTTTTCCACCACTGACATTCGGGGACCGAAGCGGGCAAGTGCAACCTGTTGGTCGCTCAGGAACTAGAGGAGGCGTATCGTAGCACCCAACTCAGCTTCTAAGGCTCCTTTTTTGATGACGTGGTACTTGCTGATATTCTTCAGCAGTTGGTCATTCACAGGAGCATTCATCACCTCAGGATCTCCGAACCAGTACTTCACGTACACCATCGAAGCAAACAAGGAAATATCTCTCAGTGCCCGCTTCTCGTGAGATGTCAGTCGGAACTGACCCTGAAAGAGCCAGATCTTCAGTGTATACAAAATCTTGGCCATCCAGTGAACCATATGCATATCGCCTGGAGCTTTGAAGTTCATACCATTTAGAGACTCACTGCCAAGGTAGATGAAGACTAATTCCAGGTACTCCTTGTAGTCATTCCTCATGTGTGATTTCTCCAAAGAGGACTGGAAGAATTGCAGTACCTCAGTGACAAGTTCTGGGAATCGGTCAAGGACATGTCATATGAATAGGTCAGTGCTTCCATCTTGGAATGCTTCCCGGTCAATGAAGGTCCATTTCTTCATGAACCATCTGAAGAGCTCAACATCATGGCCACTGGAGGCACCAAACATCTTCTTGATGAGAGCCCCGATTAGGACCTCAGACACGTAATGGCAACGGGCAAAGTGCAAGAAGTTGCAGTCCAAAGCAGCCTCTATCCTGATGCACGTTCCACCCAACCATCCAATGTTGCTTGTGGTGGTGTCAAAGTTCATTCCAACGATCCTCTCATCAAGGGACCAGTCCTTCAGTGTCTGGATGACTCCATTCGTTCCTCGCCTGAACTAGCTGTGATCTTCAGAACTTCGAGCACCTGAGAGGTTGCTCCTGGGTGGGGGAGTATCTTTCCTGACACAAGGACTGCCAGCCTGTCCACCTTTTCATTTCCAGTCAATGCAGGCATAAGGTTGGATTCCTAATGAATGACGAGCTGCTTGAACCCTGATGTTATGGCTACTTGCTTCATAATCAAAGCAGCTGTTCTGCTCCTGTTTCCCCTAGATGGCTTGAAAGTGTTGAAGGATAAAGCCAACTGCGACACATCGTGGAACGATGTATGGTGCGCTCCTATTTTTGCTGTTGGTGTGATCAGGGCTTGCTGCAAGGTCAGGGATGATCATGTTCCTCCCTCTGCTTCTGCTGGTCATTGATGTCATAACCTGAAGGTCGGGATCTGAACATGCTCTCAGTCGCCTTCTTTTTGGTAGTGAGGCATCTCCTGTGTCAGTTGACCTTGTGGAAGATGAATCTTCCAGCTCAGCGACAGTTGTTGTCCTCTCCATTTGGTGCTGTTTTTCTAGCGTCCTTTGAGCTTCCCGTTGAGATATCTCCATTGCCTGCTCCTCTTACCAAGCTAGACGAGATCCACTGACCCTATCGGGGCCTTCTGATCCGTTTCCTGATCTTTTAGGAAGAGGGGATCTTCTATCTTGATCAGAGACTCGGCCAATGGTGCTTGATATTGAACAACTTGTCCAATTCTTCTCTGAATGCTACTTCATATAGTAATTTTGTTCCTGAACGTTTTCCATTGCTTTTCTTCAGGTTTTCCCACCTCTTCAGAATCCTTTCAAGGGAGTCAGTGACACTTTATTCTTCTGCTGTGGGGATTTCGGACTTTCTACATAACTCCATTGTTTCTTGCACGGCAATTCTGGAAATTTCACTCACAGTCTTCTGCATTTTGTTCAAGTGGAAATATCTTGCCAGCACTTGCAGACGTGTAGGAGGGCAGTCCTGGTGACGGTCTTGCTTGGTGCTCTGGCCAAGCCTTGAAGCGGGTGACTTTCTTCTTCACGACCTGCTCTTCACCCACTTCTTCTATGCCCTCCACGTCTATCGCAGCACCGTCACCAGGATTACTTCCTCTTTCAGCAATGATATCTCGAGGAAACTAACAAAACTGGAGTAAGCAAAGATAGCACTGGCACTCAAAAACGAACTGAACTGGGAGATTTGCTCTGTATATCACTTTTTTACCATCCCACAACTGCACGACACTCTATTATGGAGTGGAAGCGAACTAGATGTACCCCCTGCACGTTGTGGGGCCAAAATTAACGAATATGATCAGTCCAAGTTTCAGTAGAAAGCTGTCATACAGGGGTACAGGAACAAGGACTTTGTACTGGACAGAGGTACACAGTCGAGCTCTTGTGCTGCACCTAAATACCTACAAAACACCATGAAACTTACCCACGAACTTTAGTAATTACATTGGAATCAATAACTGAGTCTGCATTTTGATTTTTTACATTTTGAAAATTCTCACTATATGGCTTTGACCACACTAATCTATCTATCTATCTGTCTGTCTATGTGTGTGTGTGTGTGTGTGTGTGTGTGTGTGTGTGTGTGTGTTCTTACCTAATTGTTCTTACTTAATTGTATCTTTACAGGAATGAGTCAAGCTCGTACTGTCCCATGTCTTAAACCATATTTATCGTACATATCCTTAAATTTGTGGATTGTTTTGGCACACACTATTTCATTCGGTAGTGCATTCCACTGATCAATTGCTCTCTTTGGGACACTAAATTTCCTTACGTCTTAATCACCTCTCTTTTTATGCAGTTTTTTGCAGTGTCCCCTTGCTGGTGCTTCTCCATACGTTAATTAATCATTTATGTCTATTTTCTCCTTTCCTGATATGCATTTATATAGCATAATAATGTCACCTCTTTACCTTCTTTCCTCTATTGTTAGTAGATTCAGTTTATTTAGTCTTTCTTCGTAGCTTAGATTCCTTAAGCTTGGTACCCATCTTGTAGCGGCCCTTTGAACTTTTTCAATCTTGTCTATGTGTTTTTTGAGATAAGGACTCCAGACTACTGATGCATACTCCAGGGTTGGTCTGATGAATGATGTTATTATCTTTCTTAACATGTCTTCATTTATGTATGTAAACGCTATTCTCATATTGGCAAGCAGTGTATACGTGTTCCGTACCTCCTCACTGATGTGGTCAGCCGGAGATAGTCTGTTATTGACAATCACACCTATGTCCTTCTCTCTTTCTGATGTGAGTAGGGTTTTATTTCCTAATGTATAATCCTAATGTCTGATCAGCTAGTCAGGTCAGGTGCGGGTAAGGGGATGAGTCTGTTATGCTGTGGCAGGGGTAAACCAGCTCTGCTGTTGTGCCCTGCTGCGGATATCACTGATTGCATTGCGCAGTTGACCCTTGAGCGGTGTTGCAGTGAGGATCTGTCCGTTCTCCCCTTTGGGGCTAAGATGCGAATGAATGTGTTTGAATGGATGAGTAAATGGGGAGTGAGTCGTCCTGTCTCGGCTACCTCCCTTTCCTTGGGGGAAGCAGCCTACGTATATAGATAGATAGATGGTATAATCCCAATCATGTCTTTTTCCACTTTTACCAAACTTGATTACATGACACTTGTCCACACTGAATTCCATTTGCCATGTATTACTCCATTCATGAAGTTTACTTAATTCTTCTTGTAGCTCTTTACAAGAGTCTATGTTAGTAATTCTCCTTTGTATTTTTGCATCATCTGCAAACATATTTATATAGCTTTCATTTCCAGTGTTACTGTCTATATCATTTATATACACTAAAAACATGATAGGTGCCAGCACTGAGCCCTGTGGTACACCAGTAGTCACTTGTTTCCATGATGAGTAATTTCCCCTTAGTACTGTTCTCATTTTTCTTTTCATGAGAAAATCTTGCATCCAACAATACAGTTTGCCTCGAATTTCTGCTTGATAGTACAGTTTCCATAAAAGTCTTTGGTGTGGTACTGTGTCAAATGCTTTCTTGAAATCTAAATAGATACTGTCCACCCATCCTTCTCTTTCCTGTAATGTGTCTGTTACTCTGTCATAGTAGCTCAACAGATTAGTAACACCTGATTTTCCTTTTCTGAAACCAAACTGTCTCTGTTATCATATTGTGTTCTAGGTGATTTACCCAAGCTTTTCTTATAAGCATTTCTAATACCTTGCTTACAACACTGGTTAGTGATACTGGTCGGTAGTTAAGTGGATTTTGTCTATTCCCTTTCTTGAATAAGGGAACAATGTTTGCTTTCTTCCAAATATCAGGTAGTTTACCTTGACTCAAGGATCTCTTGAAAATTAAAAATAATGGTTTACTTAACTCCTTTGCACAATCACATAGCACCCAACATGAAATTTCATCAGGACCATTTGCTTTTCCTTTGTCTAATTTACTTAGCTCCTCCTGTATTTCTTTTTCTGATGTTTATATATCTGGTAGTATGTGTGGGCATGCATGTTCCACATAATCCCTCTCAATTTTTTTTTTCCTCTATAAAAACTGATTGGAAATTCTTGTTTAGTGCTTCACAAATATCCTTCTCTTGTGTATAGGTGATTCCATCGTCCGTAATGGATTGTATTTTATCTTTTACTTTGGTTTTGCTTCTGATGTAGGTGTAAAATAGCTTTGGTTGATCACTACTTTTATTTATGATATCCTCCTCAATCTGTTTTTGGGCTTCCCTCCTTATTCTTGTATAATCGTTTCTTGCCTGTTTGTAATTATTATATGCGCTTTTACTATTGTGTCTTCTGTATCTATTCCACAACAAATCTCTTTTTTCTTTTGATTTTTTACATTCTGTATTGAACCATTTCTTTATTTTCTTTTCTACTTCTTTTTGCTGTGGGATGTACTTCTGGACTCCTATTTCATAAAGTTCACAAAATTTTTCATATATAGCATTTAAATCTTGTCCTCTAAGCTCCTTTTCCCAAGCAATTTCTAGACTTCTTTAGGTCATGATACTTTCCCTTTTTATAGTTTAGGCTCTTTTTGTAACTTTCATTGGAGTTATCTATGTCATATACAATCCTGAAATTGCAATTTAGTACTGCATGGTCGCCTTTGCCGAATGGAGGGTGATATATTAATTTGTCAACATCGTTTTCTTGCCTAGTAAATATGAGATCTAGCATTGAGGGCACATCGAGTCCTGTTTTTCTGGTGCTTTCCCTTACATGTTGCGTTAGGAAAAACTCTTGCACAAGATCCAGGAGCTTTTGGTCCCAACAGCTTTCTTGGCTTATTATATCTAGAGTATTCCAATTTATATTTGTATTAAAATCTCCAGTTAGTATAATTCTTTTCGATTTCTCTTCCATTTTATCTAGTAATGCTCTTAAACTCTGAATTGTACTTTCCGCCAGGTCCTCATATTGGTCTCTTTCCCATGTGTTTGATCTGGGTGGCATGTACAAATTGGCTACAATTACTTTCCCTTCAGATGTATTAATCTTTACTGCAATCATTTCTACTTATGAGGGTATGTCTAATTCTATTTCTTTGACTTTTAGATTTTTCTTACTTAATATTATAATTCCTCCTCCTTTTTTTAAGTTCCTATCTTTTCTCCATATATTATATTCCTCTAAGTTTAGGATGTCATTCGATATCCTTGGTGTTAATTTTGTTGCAGTTAGGCATATTATATGTGGTTCATTTTCTTTGACAATCATTCATCTCTAATAATTTAGATACCATTCCATCAACATTTGAGTACATCAACTTAATCATCTTGTTTATATATATATATATATATATATATATATATATATATATATATATATATATATATATATATATATATATTTTTATGTGACCGACTCTGGGCATAGGCTTCACAGCCTGCACTCAAGGCCCAGTAGTCCTCCTACGTACCGTACACCTCTACATGTCACCACTTCGGCGCTAACACCCACCGTCCATACTGAATACATGCTAGGGCTGTCTCATACAGGACTGGTGTATTGGTATTAGCGGGGGTATTTTTACGACATGTCGGCGGGTCTTCTGGTAAATGAGTAAAGTCTGCCTTTACTGAATTCAAATCCTTTAACTCTTCCCTGCCCCAGCGGGATTTGAACCCGGGTCCGTTAAGACTGCAGGCCAACTCTCTACCAACTGAGCTACCACCTCCTCAGATTTGGTTCTACTACCTTCCTCCTTTTTATTCCCTCCTGTTTATGTACCACTTTTGTACCTGCAATCCAATTACTTTGTAAAATAATGTATTCTTCTCCTCCTCTGATCTTCCCTCATTTTTTTTTTTTTTGCTTCCTCCCTCTTCTCTTTCAGTAATTCCAGTTCCTCTTGTGTTAGGCATCTTTTTATCCATACATTTTTGAACTCCTCTTTTCCATGAGGTTCTTTGCATTTTTTAGTATCTCCTCCACGGTGTTTACACTCTGGAAGGTTACCTTTAGGGGTCTTGACTTACTTTTCTCATATTTCCCTAACCTTTTGTGTTCCTCTATGTCTTTACTACAGATTTCCTTTGATACTTCTTTCAATATGCCCATTACATTTACCATCTCCCTTTTGTCTCTTGAGATCTTGTTTTTTACTTCTTCCTCTTCTATACCAGTGATTGCTATAGATTTGTTAATATCTACTGAATCTCTGACTAACTTAGGATTGTTTTGGATTATTCTTTTCACTTCCTTTTTAATGCTTTTTTCTTCCACCCCTGTTTCCAAGTCTTTCTTTACTTTCACCATTTCAGCATAAGTGGTTTCCTCATCATTTTTGTAGCTTTGCACAGCTTCATTCACCTGTGTTATCTTCTCCTCAATATCACTGCTCTGATCTATCAGAATGCTTACTTGCCTAATCGTCTCTGTATCATTTTTGAACTCTTCCATAATACTCTCGTGGTTGACTACTGCACGTGCCAATTTCACTAATTTTCTTCCTAAGTGTTCCCACTTCAACAGTTAGCTCATTTATGGTTGTTTCTTTCTTGTTGACTTCCTTTCCTAATTTTTCTATTTCTTCCTTTTGCAAGTGCAGCTGTTTCTTAATTTTTTCAGTCTCATTCTGAAAAGCTGTCTCTAACCTACGGTATGTTCTCTTTCAACCAGTTTATTGTGAGTCTCCATTTGAAATAGTTCTTGGTAGAAATCATCATCCTGCTTTCTATCTTTATCCCTTTTCTTTTCCAAACTTGCTTTACTAAAGTATGTGGTCATTTTGCAGTACTAAAAACGCATATAGTACTTACATTCCCTGGGGCAGATTGTAGACTAAACAACGATCAGCTGATTGTACGCATTCTTGCGCTGCTTGTTTACTTTTCTGTTTGACCAAGTCTTTCTTAAAACTTTTTTTTTTTTAATTATTGGAACACCATGTAGTCTAACCTTGTACAGAGCTTGACTCATATAAAGATACTTATTTAGGTATTGCCGATGGCCAAGTGCCAGGTATGAAGCGGTGTCGACATACGTCTGCTCTCTCTCGGTGCCTCGGTGTGTGTGTGTGAGAGAGAGAGAGAGAGAGAGAGAGAGAGAGAGAGAGATGTGAGCCTATATATTTACCATCAGAATTTCAGGTTGATCTTTAATAATCTGTCTTCCTCTTGGATGCTTTATTTAGAGCATAGATGTTACACCCACGAAATGTAGCTGATCCCTAACTCACGTACAATCTTTCAGGGCACAGAGTTTCCCTTGTGTTTGTTGGCCAGTGTTACGAGTTATATATATATGAGGCGTCTAGAGCCAAAGGGGCATCCCCACCAATATACTGGTTTTGAGTTAGGTAGGGGAGACAACAGGCTTAACCCTCTTCTCAGTGACAGCACTGGTTGCCATACAAGATTCGGCCTTCTGGACAGTGGTAGAGGGGCTCAAAGTCACGTGGTTTTGTCCATGCTGCCGGGCGAACAAATCAGAGCAGGCAGGCATCTAAGCCACACAGCCCAAACCAATTAGCATTCTCACTCTCTGCCACTCCCCCAGAGCAGCCAATCAGCAAGCGTGTGGCCCGCCCGGTGTGCTGGTGAGACTTCCCTCCCGTATTAACTGAAGTGTCTAATTATTACGTATTGGATTTTTACCCTATTTATCGTAGATTATTGGTGACAAGATGAGCTGTTGTTATTGGGGTTGAAGGGGGGGTGACAAGATGAGTTCATCACATAGTTACAGTGAGGAGGTGGTGCCTATAACCTCTCGTAAGTGTCAGAAGTGTGTGGAGAAGTGGAAAAAGGTAGAAAGGAAGAGGAAAAGAGAGTGGTGAGGGGAGACAGCGGGAGGGGGCGTGGCACCGAGGAGGCAGAGTTGGATGTCGTTCTCCTAGATGACGACCCCACCATTTAACCCCCCACTACCCCTTCTCAATTTACTTAAGCACTACACTACTTTTTTTTTTTTTTAGTGTTATTATTTCAATCTATTATGGTAGAGGAAAAATAATAACTGCAGTGATTTCAGATTTAGTTGTCAAAAACGTGAAATTACAGTAATAATTATTCGTTTATTAATATTAAGTGAACTGGAATCTTCAGTTAATAAAGTTTTGTACATTAATACATTCGTTGATGTTTTTTCTGCCATGTTTTTAAATCCCTACAGTATGTTATTATGCCCATTTATAAATTGGGGGTTTGGTTTACTGCCTATTTTGTGGTTACGGTTATTACTGTTTTGTTTTTTTGGCTGTACATGTAGAGCATAGGCGCTGATGATCATTTAGATGTATAAAAGGTCTGTTTATTGCCTTCTGGTTGTGACGTTGCCATAAACACAACTTTAAAGCGTCATAACTCAAAAGTACATTTTGGCGCCGATGCCCCTTTGGTTCTAGACGCCTCATATATATATATATATATATATATATATCGCATTGGAGCCCAGTGTCCCCAGTATTGGACAGAACTGGGAATTTTCAAACATTAATAAAGTAGGGAACTCCCGGGTAAGGACTTATGAGCTTCACGACTATAAGCCAATAGGTGGAGGGCGGTACGCTTAGGACCCTCCCGGAACAGTGCCTCGCCCAGCAACTCTGGGATCCAATGGGATATATATATATATATATATATATATATATATATATATATATATATATATATATATATATATATGTATATATATATAATACGGAGTAGACTGCAGTTTGCAGCACCAGTCGAACAGGGCATTACTCCCAGTCCCAAGGTGGATGGGTAGCTGATGACAAGGATAGCTGGAGCTCCTGTTTCATCAGTCCTCGGTACTAACTTCTGACCATCCCTCTTTGCTGAAATTATTCTGTTTCAGTAACACTGAGAGCAGGTCAGCATGCTCTCCAGTACAACTTCCTCTAACTGTCAACACCAATTACATGCACCTTACACACCACACTTCCCATTTTAAATTAAGAAAACAAATAGCATCTCAATATCCAGCCTCAGGGTCCTCGAGTGGGGGAGGGTGACTCTAAAATCCCCCACCATCTGCCCCTTTCCCGGTGACGGCCAAGAGAGATACTTGGAACCACTCTCTGACTCACTTATTTATTTCTGCATTATTCGTGGCCTTTCCTTTAATAATCACACTATTGATCACCACCTCTCTTCCTCTAAACTTCACCTTCTCTTCCTGACTGAGACTCGGCTGTCTGAGGCGACTGATAACAACCCTTTCTCTGTAGCCTCCTACTTTCCCTGCACTCACTTCAAAGCCGAATGTAGCTGCATTGTTTATGTATGCTCATGTTCTCATGTTCGTGAACATGAATCTTCTAAATTCTCTACACTTTGGCTTCGGCTCTCCTGTCATTCTCTGCGAAAATATATCTGTTCTATGTCCATATTGCATAATTCTACTAGCTGTTAAACAAAACTTTAACAATATTACTTCTAAGATGGAACACATCCTATCAATTTCTCCTTTCTCTAAAGCTCCCTTTTAGGTGATTTCAATGCTCACCACCACCTTTGGATCTCCTCTCCTTTCACTGATCCATCTGTTGAACAAGCTTTAATGACCTAGAGCAGTTTCTACAGCACTTTACCCATATTGCTGTCTGCCTTTGACAGACTACCAATATGTTTCACCTTTTCCTTACAACAAATCTTCCTGTTGATGCTGTTAATCTTTTCTCTCTGTTCGGCTCTTCCGATCGCAACCCTATAAACTTAACCTGTCCTAACGATTCAGTAAGGCCGGTGAACCACCTGTGATGTTATTATTTCTTTGGGCTATATAAATGGGTAGCAGTCCTCATTTCGAACCTTCGTATCTTGCATGTATCACGCACTCATTTACCACATTATTAATTAGGTCCAAAATTTGGCACCGAACTTGACCCTAAAACCCCGTTCACACATCGCCGAAAGAGAAACCGAATGCATGCCGAATAGGCTTCAGGAAACGTTCGGCGGTCAATTCTGGGCTATTCGGCGCACTTCGGGAACGTTTCAGGGTGTTCGAAATGGGTTTGGGCAAGTCACCGAATATTTCATCAAACATGAAATACTCAGTGTGACCTGCCCGAACTCACTTCCTCGGGACCTCCTCGGGTCGCATTCGGTAATCCTTCGGTATGCATTCCAAGCATTCAGTATGGATTCGCCAATGCATCGCCGACAAAATGACCATTAAAAATCGGTACGATGTCAGTGATGAATCGGCGAATATGGACAGAAGACATACCAAAATTATACCGATTGTCCCAAGAATGTATACAGAATTTTGAACACTGCCCACCGAGGCATATATAAAAGGCCAAAGCATCCCAGTCACACTTTCCAGAGCTAGGAGAACGGGTGCACTACAGCATCTACAGCAGAATGGAGGCGGCATCCGAAGACCTGTTCCAAAAGGACTCCAACCCCCACTTCCAAGAATGTGGCCTGTCGCAAGATAGCCAGACTCCCGATGAGGTGGTGGAGCCCCTGGTCCCACCCCCAGATAGACCTGCTACTGTGTCGACCTTGAGAGGTCGCATGAGAGGTGATGAGGCTGGTCCCAGCAAACACAAGCGAAAAATGGCTACTAGGGACATCTCCTCCTCTGAAGAAGACCAACAGCGGTTGCCTGATGACAACGACGACAGCGAGATGTCACAGATGTTTGTCCCCAAGAAGGTCCGGCGCTCATCAGCCAAGCTGAATGAATGGCAGGAGCGCGACTTGGCTGAGTGGCTTCAGCAGCACCCTATATTTTATAATAAGAAGCTCAATTGCTACAAGGACGTCGCCAAGAAGACGAGATTGATGGCTGACAAGGCCAAGGAGCTCAACATCGAAAGTGAGTAACAGTGCTTCTTGTGTGTGCTGTGATTTTTTACTTCGTGTGTGTAACAAGCAGGGTGTTCATATAACACTCATCATGTGATTTTTGTGAACTTATAGAGGTGCCTCAGCAATTATGCATATGCAGTAAATATCATTTAGTTTTTCAGGCAACCAGCTACGTGTTTGGGTCGACGGCATGCGGACTTGCAATGTGAAGCTACACCGCACAAGGTCAGGCCAGGGCCCCATCGTGGAGGACCTGAGTGAGAGGGATGCCTGGATATGGGGCAACTTCGGCTTCCTGAGGTCGTTTGTGTCGATGCCAAAAACACGACAGTCCAAGGTGAGTGTTTTGCGCAGATACAATCTTGAGAGTGTAAAAAAAAAAAAATCCTGTAAAAAGTTTAAGAACAGACTCCTGTACAAGACTACATAATTTTGTTCGTGAAGATAATCGTTCTAGTGTTTTTATTATATTTTTTTTTCAGTTGCCCTTTTCCCAATCGGGAGAAGGTACGCGTAGCGAGGATGAGACACATCCGACCCAACATGGGGAGGTTGTGCGCAGCGACAACGGAGGGGGTGCAGCCCAGGCCTCTGCCAAACACGCCCAGAGGACGGCTGTGCGGCGGGAGGAGACACCCTCCACCAGCCCCTGCTTAGCCCAGGTGAGAATCGCTTTGCAATGAGTGGCCCTATAATATTTCAGTGAATACCCTATCTACTTTGTATGTTGTACGGTATTTTACAATGAATGTCTTACTTCCACAGCTCACGAAACACTTTGAAGACAGCCAGGCCAGTGCCAAGCAGCTGGAGGAGTTCCTGAAGCCGAAGAGCCCCAAGGACACCCTTGTGGCAAACTTCACGGCCTACATCAAGTCGGTGCTGGATATGCTGTCGATGAACAATGTGATGAGGTTCCAGCGTTACACCACAGCTCTCCTCCTCACCCTGCAGGAGAGCGAGCTGGCCTCCACCACGGGGACCTCACCACACCAGCAGCAGCAGAATCCACGCCGGCAGTAGCGCCGCTCCAACACTCTGGCCTGGCTCCTCCTCCGCTCGACCCAGGGCCATCCACCTACGCTGCCAGCCACATGCAGCAACTGCAGCAGTGGGTGTGGGAGCTGGAGCAGCAGCAGCAGCAGCAGCAAGCCGGTGCCTACTCCCCCCAGCACCGGCCGATGTCAGCCAGTTTTTCAAACCTGTCATTCATGGAATTGATGGGTGCGTCATTCAAGAACAGGCCAGCGAACCAGTCAGCTGTGGATCTGACTATGCCCAGGCACTCAAGTCTCTCGACTCCTCTACGACAGCTTTCCACCCCCAAGAAGTATACCCAGCTCTAACTGTATTAACTTATAACTATGTATATTAATGAAAGCTATTCATTCATGCCATTTATGCTATTTTTCCTATTGTAAGTAAGATGATCAGTAAAGTAAATAAAGTGTGACACTGAGTTTTCTTACTATACCAACTAATTGCGAGCTTAACTATTTTGGTATGTAAAAAAAAACCGTATGTTTTTTCCAACAATGGTATTTCGTTTATTTTTTTTTTTTAAGTCACAACGAACACAGTGCATGATAGAAATACATTATGTACAGTACATATTACTAAATGACAGCATAATCTAAGACGCAAAGCATATATTCTATCACACAGCTTGGCCCAGGCACTCAAGTCTCTCGCCCCCCCTACAACAGCATTCCACCCCCAAGAAATATACCCAGCTCTAACTGTATTAACTTATAACTATGTATATTAATGAAAGCTATTCATTCGTGCCATTTATGCTATTTTTCCTAGTGTAAGATGATCAGTAAATAAAGTGTGACACTGAGTTTTCTTACTATACCAACTAATTGCGAGCTTAACTATTTTGGTATGTAAAAAAACGCGTATGTTTTCTCCAACAATGGTATTTTTTTATTTTTTTTTGCAAGTCACAACGAACACAGTGCATGATAGAAATACACTATGTACATATTACAAAATGACACAGCATAATCTAAGATGCAAAGCATATATTCTATCACACAGCTTGGCTCTCCTAGTCATCCACCCTCTGGTCCTGCCATGACACGCGTCCTGCAGGTGAGTTGTAGAAGTCCTTCAGGTAGTTGCGGATGTTCTTGGGTGCCGCCAGAGCTCTTGGGTTCACCAGGGGCTCCAGTGGGTCCAACTGCCTACCATCGTGCCAGGCACCCTCAGTGACCCTGTGCGTGATGGGGTGTTCAGGTCAGCATTGGCCATGCAGTACGACGGCTTCCGCTCCCTCAGGAGATTGTGGAGACAACAGGTGGCGAGAACTGCCGCTTCCACACCCCTCGGCTGCAGTAGCATCGCCGTCAGCAGGCAGCGAAATCTGAAAGGGATAAGAAAATTTACCATTATTTGCATGGCACCATGCAACAAAGAACACTGACTCCTCAATTGTATTGATATATAGACAAGTCTGACATCTGTAGACATCAAAATTTCACTTACCTGTTCGCGAGGATACCGAAGGCATTCTCGACCACTCGTCTTTCTCTGGAGAGGCGGTAGTTGTAGATTCTCTCCTCGTAGGTGTGACCTCGGTTGGGGAAGGGCTTCATCAACCATTCTTGAAGGGCGAAGGCATCATCTCCAACGATGAAGTAGGGCACCGGGCGTTCGCCATCAATCAGAAGTTCTCAGGGAGGCAGTCGAACTTGGTTATTCGAAAGCGCTTTGTGTAGGGTTGAGTTGGTAAATACCTGGGCATCGCAAGTTGCCCCATTGGCACCCACATCCACAAACATGACTTTGTAATCACTGTTGACCACAGCAAGCAGGACCAGGGAGAAGAAATCCTTGTAGTTGTAGTAGTAGGATCCACTTTTGCTAGGAGCACGCATACGAATGTGCTTGCCGTCTATCACTCCAACGGTGTGATGAAACTGCCACCTTCATGAGAAGCCCTTCGCAACTTGTTTCCATTCCTCAGCTGTCGATGGGCAAACGATCACCTTGTCCATGTACTTTGCGATGATGGCCTCACACGTCTCGTACACGATGCAGGAGATAGAGTTGGGAGGTACTCGGAATCCAAAGGAAAGGCTGCAGTAGTTGTCCCCGGTGGCCAGGTACCTGAGGGTGATGGAGAGCCTCAAACCTGCCTCCAAGGGCTCCTGCAAGAAAGTGCGCTGCTTCTCGATGCGAGGACGAATTCTCTCAAGAAGTTCACGGAAGAGATCCTCGTCCATGCGTAGGAAATTGCAAAATGATGTCCTGTCCTCCAGTATCAGCTCCTGCAGAAGGTTCTCCCATTGGCCAAATTCTTTCCATCGTTGAAGCCAGTCACGGGACCAACAGGACCTCTTCTGGCGAATCTTGCGCCTCCTCCGGGGTGGAATGTGGTCTTTTCCTCATCTTCCAGGTACAGGTAGGTCAGATACTTGACGCAGAGCAGGGAGTCCGTCTGTGCTTTGCTTCACAGGGCCACGGCTTGCTTGTTGACTTCGCTGGGGATGACTGCTGTGATGTCCATTGTTGCTCTGTTGGAACTGGGAGTGTGATGGGCTTTTTGATACGCGCATATATATACACCCCTGGGTGGGCTGGGAAGTTCGGTATGCACTCGGGATGCCCTCGGTACAGCATCGCCTCCGTACAGCATCGGCGATGCTGTACCGATGTCGCACCGAAAAAATGACGGTTAATTTTCAAAATAGGAGTTTCGCGTTGGCGTCTGTGCGCATTCTATTTGCGTTTGATTTGCGTTCGGTTTGCATTCTATTTCGTCGGTATACTGTCGGCGACATCAAACAGACAGCAGAGAGAAAGGCCAAATTCGGGCAGTTTGGGCCCGATTCTGGCCGAATCCCGGCCGAATACGGTTCGGCGCGCATTCGGCATCTCATTCGGCGATGTGTGAACGGGCCCTAAGACACTGAAATTCTCGACACTGCCAAACATTGATAATATAATTTGCTTAACTGCATTATGCTAAAAATGTTTCAAATATTATAGAACAATTTATTCACACTAGAAGAGAGACCTCTTGCAGAAAGCTAGAAGAATATTTTGCTTAATAGCCATCTGCTGTTGGAAGACACTGTTGTTAAAAAAGTATCATGAAAAGAAAATGGTTTAACCGACAACAATTGGTTTCAGAACCAGTTTCGGTTACCACTTAAACGAATTTCTTACATTTACTGACTATATAATATCAAGTCTCTACTTTTTTTCAGCTTATTCAGTTTTGTTAGCGGTTCAAACACATTCCAGCCCCTTCCCTTTGCTGTGAGTTTGGTTTAATGCGATGGAACGACATGGTTTATATTCGAGATATGGTTGGGATTTATTACTCGCAAAACCACTCAGAGGCGACCAACTTAACTGATTATCTTAGTCCTGAACCTCTGTGCTCCTGATGAGGTGACAAAGGATTGAATGAAAGATGAAAACATAGACAGGGAATTAATATTTTACCAGCCCTTTACATTGCAGATTTCAACAGCCGTTTTCTTAACCCTTGGGAGATGGGAGAGTTACTCTGATGTGAGCAAATTCGACTGATATTGGCCATGTTATCATACAGCACTCGTCTGCTGTCGTTCAGGTGTTAATGCAAGCTTTTAAAAGCCAACAGTTTCTTGAAGTCAGCTGTAAAAGCCATGATCTCAGAATGGAGTGATTGACTTCTGTGTCTCGGTACAACGATGTGGCAAGCAGACTGTGTGTGTGTGTGTGTGTGTGTGTGTGTGTGTGTGTGTGTGTGTGTGTGTGTTGATCCTTTTTAAAGAATACTTTTAAAACAGTCCGTGTTGTAAACTAGTAATACATAAAACTCAAAATGGCATGAATATCTCTCTCACAGCCTAACAAATTCATAAAAAGGCTTAATTTAGTCAGAGTAAAAGAATGGAAACGAAAACCTCATTCCACGCAACGTCCAAAAACTTTCTGCCTACGCCAATATTCTTAACTATTGTCAAGGTAGAGTAGTGAATGTTGGATCGGCCCTAATGAGAGAGGGAGCTGTTTGGAAGCTCCTTGTATTAGGCTATTGTTTGCAGATGATACTGTGTTGTTATGCGAAGACGAAGGGGAGCTGCAAGGCTTGCTGGATGAGTTTGGGAGAGTGTGTAAGAAACGGAATCTAAAGGTGAATGTAGGTAAGTAAAGTTATTGTCGTCGTGAGAAGTGAAGTCACTGAATGTACGGTGAGGTTGGACGAGGAGGAAATGGAAAATGTGAGTGCGTTTTAGTACTTGGGTAGTGTGATGAGTAGGTATGGAAGTTTAGTGGGTGAAGTGCTTGAAAGGGCACAGCAAGGAAGAACGGTTGCTGGTTCTTTGAGAGCAGTGATAAGGAACAGGGAAGTGGGCATGGAAGTAAAAAAAGTCGCTGCATAACAGTATAGTGCTACCACCTCCAACATATGGAAGTGAAGTATGGACCTTGTTGGAGGGTACACAAGTCAAGAGTGCGAACAGTAGAAATGAGTTATTTGAGAGGTGAATATGGAGTCACATGGAAATACAGAGAAGGTGAAGAAGCGTAGTGATGTGGATGTGAAAGAAATCGTTAGGAGAAATAAATTGAAGTGGTTTGGCCATGTGGAGAGGATGGAGAGCGAGAGACTGACGAGGAGAGTGTATGTGAGTGAGGTAGAGGGAGGGAGAGGGATGGGGAAGCCAAGGATGAGATGGATGGATCGAGTGGAGAAGTATATGAGAGAGGAGGTGTGAGCTGGGAGCAGGGCAGTGAATTGGCGGGGACAGGGCGACATGGAGGCGATTTGTTTCTGGCCACCCCTTACGGGATTAAGGCGTCTGGCAATAGATAGATAGATTCAGGTTGGAAGTGTCTTCTCGTCGTCCAACACTCCTTGGAAACTCTGACAGCTATAAAAATATGTTTTTAAGACCCACTAACCTTGCTAACACCAGACAGATTTATTCATGTGTGAAGTGGCCTCTCATTTTTAAGAACTAACGAAAAACAAATCATGTAATAATAAACAGAGTAGAGCATAGAAATTCTTCCAACTTGCAGAGAGAGAGAGAGAGAGAGTCGTAGCATGGTTCTGTGTCCATCCTGGGGTAAGGAAAAAATTCTCTGTATTTTGCTGTGGATAGAAGATTTATTTTTCCTTTCCGCTCTCCCTGTCCTTTTGTAAGGCCGTATGCGAGACTGGCTTCTCCCTCGCTGGCAACTCAGCAGTTCAGAAACACACACACACACACACACACACACACACACACACACACACACACACACACACACACATTTATTTTATTTTTTTTTTTTATTTTTTTTTAAGAGGGGAAGGGGTAAGATGTAGTTCATGTATATATTTTTGCTATCACTATTTAATTTCTTCAATAAGTTTACAGTTGGGTGAAATGGAAATAGCATTTGCTTCTTCTTGCCACTGCCAGATAATTTTCATCGGCAATTTCATTTGAGAGGTGTAGGCCTTTTCTCCGGCCTTGCCATTGCCAGATAATTTCTAACAAGAAACTCGGTTGAGAAAGAGTTGCAGTTCAGTGTCGCCACGTGAGGTGCTGATTATATTCAAAAAGATAGCAAGAGAATGAGAATTTCTACATCATCACACTAAAGAGGTTAATAATTTAACTTGTTTATATATAAAAAAAAACATCTTTACATATTTCAGCTCGTGCAGTGTGGTTCAAGTGATTATATAGAAAGCCGCAATGGTTTACGGCCTTGTGTAAAGGTAACTGGAGGTCTTTCAGTGCCATCAACGGAAGTAGGCTGGACCACATTGCCTAGCAATGGGCTCCCACACTTTGGAGATTATATGCAATTGGTCGTTATCTATTATCCTAGTGCCTTTGCAGCTGTGTCTTTCTCCTTCTCCTCCTCCTCCTCATCATCATTATCTTCCTTCTTCTTCTTCTTTTTCTTCTTCTCATGTGAGCTTTATTTGCAGTGCATTTGCCTACTTCCTACTTACTCTTCCCATTCTTCTCACATGAACTGAACATTTTCAGAAGTGTGGAACAACAGTAAGGGAGGAAGTAGGGGATATCCCCATTCCTCTTAGCTTTAGTCAGTGAGTTGCAGCCCCTCAGTGAATACTGTGAATTCAACTCTGTGACAACAGACTTAAAAAGGAAGGACAGATGGAGGCCAGTTTTGTAATATCGTACTTTTTTACATTTAACTTCTTAGCAATAGTCGCGGCGCGCGACTCTGAGGTTGTCATTGTCGTGGCCTGCCAACTTGCCCGTCAAGTAGTGCGTCCGACTTCGTGTATAAGATGATAGGGGTGTGATTCGTGTATATGTTCGTGTATAATAATATTCGTGTATAATATACTCGTGTATAATAACATGTTTCGTGTTTAATATGATACGAAATCGGACGCACTGTTGACAGGTAGGTTGCCAGGGTACGATAATGACAGCCTTCGAGACATGCACAGCGACTATAGGTTGACGTAGTATTCGTGTTATTCTCGCTACCTTCAGACATCTTCTTAACTCTGAGTTTTTGACTACGATGGTGAAATATTCGTTTTATTTGGCTACTCTTAAAAAAAAAGAAAAGAAAAAGAAATGGACCCAGGCGAAGTGAACCAACCGGCGCCACAGAGGCTAACCTGCAGGTTAGGGGGCATTGCAAAGCTTCCAGCCCTCATTCCCGCTCGGCAGACTAATATCCACAGTAAATGCATATACTTTTGGATGGGAATACTGACAGGCTCATTTAGGTTGTTGGCACCACAACAACTGCACTTTTGATGCAGGAGGGAGGTGCAGCCCACATACTCGAGCCACTAAGATAACACCCTCAATTTCTAAAAAAGAATAATTAAACTTACTATGTGTATAGAAAATAAAGGTCAATGGGACATGAGCATTGTAAGAGCTAAGCGTGGATTATTGTAAGTAAATCCCATACATGCAGACAAAAAATGTATTACCAGTTTCGTTGGACTCTGCCACCATCGTCAGTTGTCAAAACAGAGTGAAGGAATGGCATAATATACAGTACAGTTGTTTTATCTATCTGTCTAAGTGTCTATCTATAATATATATATATATATATATATATATATATATATATATATATATATATATATATATATATATATATATATATATATATGTGTGTGTGTGTGTGTGTGTGTGTGTGTGTGTGTGTGAGGTCACGTAGGGTCTATATCTGACCTGACCTGCTAAGGTGGGGCAGAAAGTAACATGTCTACCAGGGTCCTTATTATTAGATGATGCTTATGCACGCTTTCGCTAAGATTGAAACTGTCATATTTTGGATAAATATGGCTTCAGGTATTTTTCTTTTCCTAAAAACATGACTTTTATACAAGAGGTGGCTACCTTGCCAGTCAGTTCTGTGGCTGCCGTCACAAACTTTATTAAATATTGTATCATCCACATTACACGTTTTTATAGGATATTTGTATTTCCTCATCGAAGTTTCCAGACTTCGACCTGTTTCTTAAGTATAATTTAATTTACAGTATTTACAAAGAACTTTGTATATGCATGCTTCCAAATTGGTTGTACTTTTGTTCTTGAGTAACAGATTTTATAGTGGGAGTGATTTAAAAACAATGCTTACACCACAATTATGACATACTGATTTAACCATGTCCATGTCTGCTACGTAAGACAAAGTGAGGAAGCGTTTCATTTCAGCGGTTGGAGTCTTATGAGAGAAATGGGATTGCCTAGCATTAAGATATATTTTTTTCATGATCTAAGCTGGATTCTTTATGTGGAAAAAGATTTTCCAAATGTTAGTATTTCTGCTGTATATGTTCAAGATTACAAATTCTGAGAACTATAAGGAACACTGACGAAATATCGGACAATTTCGTGGCAGACTGATTATAAGAAAAGACGGTTGACACTTTCTGTTTCGGGGATTTTACAGAGGATAAGTGTCTTCTCTCTGATTCTGATATTGTGCGATGCTGGGAAGAGGCAGGACAGGGCTGGCGATCACCGAACATGACAATTCGGCGATGCTATGCGACACTTATACGTTTCATTTCGCCCCGCCAATCCAAGATATTAGCCTTAGCAATCACAACTGAATGTCGGATCACACCACAAATGGTAGATCTGAGAACCCTTCTAGTCTCTTAATCCTCCCCTATTTCGAAATGCGTCTCGATGTTAAATTCAGTCTCACCCCTACCTGTACAAGTTGCTGGCCTCAACAATCGACCATTGTGTGGGTCAAGGTTTGTCTTCTCATTTAAAACAACGTACTTCAGGACCTTTCTCTCTTCACAGTCGGTTCCATAAAACACCACATTTAAACAATGTTATGCTTCCATAGTGCCGTAAGGCAAGTACGACATCGAAGGCCGTCCAACTTTCCAGTGTTTGAAAAATTACTTTTTTATTTTCCTTACTTACAGTTATATCGGAGCATAACCTTATTCACCAAGAACTTGATAATATTTTGAAGTTATTTTTACACGATACTTTTCTGTTACAAAGGCGATTCGTGATTGTGAAAATTATCACTGTCGATATTTTCAACTTTTTTGTAGCTTAAAACTCGGAAATGGGCACAAGCCTATCCTGGCCCTGACGAGTCTCTTCCACAGGCCCTACAAGTAGTACGTAACTAAGTGACCCCTTACCTACCGACATTCCATATAAATTGTTGGTTACTGGAGAAATTCTATTGGACTAGAAGAAACCAATGCAATTCCTATTCTTCCAAAAGGGAGACAGCAATTTTCCAGGAAATTACCCTCCAACTAGGAAGGTATTAGATACCTAGAATCTAACACGTCACAATTACTAACAACAAGGCTTTTGACAGTGGCTTTCGTTTTCGTCCGGTCTGATATACACCTACCACTGCATGTTCCTTAGACATAATTTGCAAAGATAATATCATTTCATTATATGCGCTTCCAAGGAGCGTTAGATAAATTCATGCATCGACGGTTCATGACAAAAACTCGGGTACTGGGAATCCATGGAGCGTTTGCTGGAATGATTCAGAATTTGCTGACTGAACAGCGCTAAAGATTAGCAATCAGTGAGAATACTTCTGACCATGCTTCAGTTGTTAGTGAAGTGCCTCAGGGTTCAGTTCGAGGTCCTTTATTATCTATCAGTTATTTCAATAATAAAAATGTGGCACCGTCAACCGAATTGAAAAAGTGGAGGACACAGAGTTTGAAGGTGATGCTTCTTCACTTGAAAAAATGGAAGAGCTAAATGAAAATATGGTTAAGACAAGGGAGCGGTCTGAACTGTAACAAATGCTGTTTAACTTGGGTAAGTGCAAGGTGATGCACATTGTTCATGTAAAACGAAGAACCAACTACTTGTTCGGAAATACAATTAGCGCTGCTGATTTCGAGAAAGACCTATATCTACTAATCCACAGTGGCTTCAGGTTCTCCAAACAGTGCATTGTAATAGAGGGAAGGAAAACACAGACGCTTCGCAATTATATGAAGAGGCAGTGTAGAGGAGAGGTCCCGTCTTTGTATGGCCGCGTCCGAAATTATCTTCATTTCTAGTCGCCGACTCTGAAGAAGGATATTACAATGCTTGAAAGGGGCCAGGTACAGGCTTCTTAATTGATTCCACCCTTTAGGCACATGGGATACCAAACAAAACAGCAAGCACTGGACCTCGTTTCTTGTGAGACGAGACACTAGCACTGAGAGTTAACTGTTTCAGAAGAATTCATAGATTTGAAAACACCGACAGCCAGCATATATTTAGTTCTGATACCAACCCGCTGGTAAATCATGGTTGGATGCATGGAAGCTTGATCAGAAGTGTTGTCAACATAATTCAATATGTAAATTCTCAATGTACGTACGCCTAGACACAGCTTCCAGCCGGGGTACTTAACAGTTCTTCGACAGAGAAGAATAAGCCATGGTTAGACATAGTTTTGGCAGGCCTAATTTAGCGGTAGGCTAATTTGTTCCTCATTTCCTGTTAAATTTCCTTGCCCAGTCTTTCTTCCGTGGGTAAGGTGCACTTCGTTTTCCCCAAGGAACGTTTTCACCTTTACAATGCTTTCCTCTGACTTTTACAGTAGGAGCGTGTAGCTGGAAAATCCAGTTAATTCTTCTCGATATGGGTCGTAAAGCCTTTTAAGGTACTACTTATCTTTGTAGCTCCTTCTCTCTGTCTCTGTCTCTGTCTCTGTCTCTCTCTCTCTCTCTCTCTCTCTCTCTCTCTCTCTCTCTCTCTCTCTGCCACACGACATTTGGAGACATGTAACGCAACTGGAGTTTTAATAAAATTATTTCTGATAATGTTTCTGCCCTCTCAGGGTCAAAATGTTTTCCTCTCTGACAACTGAATTGTATCCCGCCAATCGTTTATACTTTTATCTTAACACATATATCTGCTTCAAGACAGTCGATTCATGGGTCAGGATTTTAAGAATCCGTTTCTCGCAGGGTAAGTATTTGACAAGCGTACTCTGGCTTGAGTTCCGTCGCCGTCTCTCTGCTTGTCTGCCTCTCGCCTCGTTTCACCTCACTTTCTTATCGTCCCCGCCATAAATTGTGTGTGTGTGTGTGTGTGTGTGTGTGTGTGTGTGTGTGTGTGTGTGTGTGTGTGTGTGTGTGTGTGTGTGTGTGTGTGTGTGTGTGTGTGTGTGTGAAGGAGACTGCAGCACTTCTTTCTCATATTTAGCATAATAAAACTTACCTTATCTTGTCCGTTACATATTTCCTTTTAATCTAGAAAAACCGCATAAATAATATATTAAAGCACATTAACCCCGGCATGGTACAGAAAGTATTTTACTCCATCGAAAGCCAGACTGTTTTGCTGAGCTAAAACTGTGTACTAGTCCTTGGGAGTTTGTATTGGTATCAATAGTTCTTTTCATGATCGAAACAACAATGGTATTCGATTCTCGCTAGCGCCAGACAATTTAATTCAGCAGAATGTGTGTCATAGCAGTCTGCAGATATTTTAATAGCAAAAAGTAAAAATAAATAAATAAATAATGTCTAAAGCTGGGACACGTAGCAAGGACTTGCTATCCGGACTTCCGTACTTCGTCGTCCTTAAAGCTGCTTCACTGTTTACGCCTCGTTTCGCCACCATCGTTTCTTATTTCTCTACCAGACATTGTGTTGCCGCCGCCTGGTCCTTGCCTCTGTCTCCTTAATTCTTACAACGATTGCCAAGCTTGCCAGAAACACGACGGAAAGTCTTGCAACGCAGATGCGGAGATTAATGGAGGAGGGGGGGGGGGAATGGAAGGAATAGGTGGATATACTCGTATTAAGGATTAAATTTATTCTGTGGCAGGATCCTGTGGTACTGCATTGTATCCTTGGGTAGCCATCAGCATTAGTCAACGGCCCACTACGGTATGCATCGACGGTAGGTACTAAGTTGATTGATTCCATTCATTCACCTTGTTTCTATGTGGGTCCTTTATTGCAACAGTTGTGGCTGTCGATGATTTCATCAAAGATGGTAGACTTCCCATAATATTAGCTATAAGCATTCTACTGTATTTTCGTATACTTGGGTATTATGCAATTAGTTGTTGAAAAAAAATCAAATAAAGTTTATATGATGATATATATATATATATATATATATATATATATATATATATATATATATATATATCGTATAAATGATTAGACAGATACATACATAATTAGACAGCTGAGCTGCTCTTGTGTTACATTAAATAATGTTCATAATCTGGTGTAAGATAAATAACCAAAGTGTACCTGCCGTAATGAATGCACATTCAACTTTAAGTTGATGACTACCAGGGATGGCCCGAGTTTGTGATGGGGGGGAGGAGGTGAGTAGCCTTATATGAGACCAACTCGCCGCATATTTGACCAACTCGTCTCGTATTTGACCAACTCGTCCCTTATATGACCAACTCCCCCCTTATTTAACCAACTAGAACATATTTGACCAACAAATTAGATATAGCATTTTTACAGTATTTTATGAATAAAAACAGTCCTAGGATAATATATAACTATATATCTATCTATCTCTTTAACTATCTATCTGTCTATCTACCTATATTTATCTATCTATATCTATCTATCTATCCACACACACACACACACACACACACACACACACACACACACACACACACACTATAAATGCACCCTGATGATTAAACTGTGAATATTCACTGGACTTCACAATATACCCTACTCCATTTGTTGAAAATGCAGCCTGTCACTTTTTTTGACCAACTGTGTGAACGTTTGACCAATTCTGAGGCAAGTACTGGGGGGTGACTCCCCCCCTCCCGGTCGGGCCATCCTTGCTTGTACTTGTAAAGCCACCTAAACTTGACCCAAGCCTGAATTATTGTTGACAAAAGAAGAGACACCATGTAAACTATTTAGTAGTCTAATTAAATTAATTCACCCAGTCATTACATTAGGTGTTATTTATGACCTGACAAGTTACAGGAGTGCATGCAAATGTACCCCTTTCCCTTTCCCTCCTTGCCACCGTTCCACGGATGAAGAGCGTCCTGGTCAAGGCACCTTGATTAATATGGTACCTCACTTTGGCTTAGACTTCTCCTGACAGGAGGGAAACTAGGGTATTTTGTATTTTTTCCTCAAAAACTATATTTAAAAAGAAAAACTTACGTAAAAAAATATTTTGTCCTCTCGGAGACCTCTCGTTTCATGTAAAAAAAAAAAAATAGTCTATACTCTCCATTTTTGACCAACTCAGAAACAAACATTGGGGGTGACCTTCTCCCCCACCCCCCCTCCTCCCCCGGGTCCGGCCATCTCTAATGGCTACACTTGATGGGAAAACAAGTCATTCACATCAGCCATTTTCTCTCTCTCTCTCTCTCTCTCTCTCTCTCTCTCTCTCTCTCTCTCTCTCTCTCTCAAAATTTAAATGAATAGCTAGGAAAAGTTTACCAAATTAAAATGTATGGCGCATGGATAAATAATATTGAGGATTGCCACAGCGGTGTGAGAAATGCAGTCAGACTGATGCTGCAAGTGCTTTTACATAGGAATATATGTTTGATATAAGAAAGTTTACATCTAGGAAGAGAAGAGAGTAATATAATTTTTATTAAACACTGAATCAGTCGAAAGGAATTTATCCGATATAGGAAACCATGTCACATTATATCACAGTTTTCCAGTTTTGCACAATGATCTTCTTAGACAATCATTATTTCAAGTCTCCTGCACAATAATTTGCAATGGTAATCTGACTGAAATCATTTCTCACACCGTGAAAATAATCTAATATTGATATTTCCGTAATTGTACTCTATCTTTTACTTCAGTAACCTTTTCTGCATTTTCAGTTTACAATCTGTTTTGAGAGAGAGAGAGAGAGAGAGAGAGAGAGAGAGAGAGAGAGAGAGAGAGAATGTGTGTGTGTGTGTGTGTGTAACTCAGACAGTTTATTTTTCGAATATAACCCATCGAAGTGCATGGGATATAGCAATAATTAAACTTATAGTCTGCTTAAAACAAGAGGTGAAGGGTCAGTGTTACAGGTCACAGCCAGATTTTAACCTAGCAGAGCCATCCCAATCAGTTTTTATCTGACTGGACCATATTTTGGAACATGGTTGAAAGTACGACAAGAACGAAGTGACTCATTATTTGAACAATCAGACAAAGACTAAGGTCACAGAGCACGGTCAAAGTTCGACTCACGTCTGTAGGCATGTATGTATCAACAAAATAACTAAATCAATTTCGATTTGGTTTTGATCAGTCTTGATGTGTGAGATGCGAGCCCGTAGATTTACTATCAAAATTTCAGATCATCTTAAAACTCCGTATTCCCCTCTACATGCTTTATTGGGTGCTTACATGTTGCACCTACGGAGTATAGTCGATCTCTAACTTCTCATACAATCTTTCAGGACACAGGTAGAGAGTTCTTTGATAACAATCAATTTTAGGTCAAGGTTACATTGTAAGGTTAGATCAGAAAATTACCGGGCAGTGTCAACTCAGAATTGATTTGATTGGAACCAAACATGTTGGACTGGTTAAAAGTCAACCTAGAACGAATAGATATAATTATGATATAATCAGACAAAGATCAAAGTCACAGGGTGAGGGCAAATTTAATTTCTACTGTGTGTCTGTGTGTGAACAGTATATATAACGAAAACAGCTTTGGTCGATTTTGAATCAAACTTGGCGAATGTGTTGAGGATTACCCATTGGATTGACTTTTTTTTTTTTTTTTTCCAACTGATAACAATAGATCGAAGGTCAAGATCACCACAGAAGGACAGCTTAAACAATTTAAATTCGATTAAACTGAAACTTTGTGAAATCCTTTAAGTTCATGCAGGAATAAAGAAACTCAATTTTGAGAACAGTCAGTCAACAGGCAAGGTCAAAACGAAAGGACGAAGGTGAAAGCCACTGGGCAAAGTCAGCTCAAACAATTCATATCTGATTTGACCTAAACCTGGTGGAACAGTTAAGGGATAGGGAAGAATGTTGTAATTAAAATTTGAGAGCAATTGATCAAGGGTCAAGGTCACTGGGCCAAGTAAGGTATTCGGCTTTTGGACAAGTTGGTGGGAGTGGATTTTGTGCTTTCTGGCTGTTATTTATGTATTTTTTTTTTTTTTCTTCTAGACTCACTCTTGCAGGTTATCGTCGCGGTTTATATGAAAGAATATCCATCACATATTCATCGTTGCGCCAATTTGATCCAAAACTAATAAAAGAACAATCACAGTGGGAAAGATAATTAACAAGGTACTGGATGAATTTCTCAGAGAGAAAAATAAAACTGTATCAGTATTTGAACAACCAACTAAATCTGATGAAGGGAATACATGGAGTAATCCTCTCGCATCATTGCTCTTAGTTCCAGCAATACTGAAATATTTTGATGCAATTTTTAAAAAGATTGTAAGGACGTAAGTCAATCTTTCTTTCCGCCGAAAACTGAATCAGTCACTTGAACCGAATTACGGCCATTTAGTAAAAGTTCCTTCATTTGAAAACAATCTGTAGGAACTTGAGTATTATATGGGTATATTTAATACTTTCATCGAATATTTTGATACATGGTAATTAAATAAGCAAACCACCATCCACGTGCTTCGCCGACTTATGTAAATAAGCTTTGTGGTATGTAATCATACGGTATCCTGGCCTCCTGCTCTTGACTACACTGTAGCACAGGCAATCCTGATCTAAGAAGCTGTATATGAGGCAGGGTATGTTTCAGGGGCTAATGACGTGGAGAAATCTTCAGATATCAACACAACACTACTGTAATGGAAAATAATAACGAGTCAGTAGGTGACAATGGCCAACTCTAAGCGGACCAGGCTTTGTCAGCGACCAGAAGTGAGTTTCGACACTAACAGTCATTTCTATATGGAGGTACTCCAGTACAACATTCCACCCAAGAATCATGGTCCTGGCTTAATATCTGAGCCATAGCATTTCGCACGAGTAAGGTCTTATATTTTAGTGCTTTTCCTATTTACAGCACATGATGACCTTTGACCCCTGACGTGGCGGATATAGGTCATGCATGTATGATACACATTTGTAGTACTCATTAACGTCAATAAGCATGCACAGTTTCATTCGATTGCATCCACCTACTGTGGTGCTAAGGAACTTGAAATTCGCAGAATTGCCAACCAGAGGTACAACTTCTAGGTGGCGCTGCCAGCGACTGGAAGTGAGTTTCGACAATAAGTCATTATTGTACAGACGTACTCCATTCGAACATTCCTTCCAAGAATCATGGCCCTGGCTTAATATTCTTAGGTCCCTTAGCATTTCACGCGAGCGTAATTAGGAATTTAGCTATTTTCACTGATTTTTCCGAGTTGACGCCTTTCATCCCTGATCTGCCCAGTATAGCTCATAGGTGTACCATAGAAAGTTAGTACCAGTCAATGTCTATAAGCATGCAAACTTTCATTCAGTTTCATCAAGCCGCTGGGAAACTAGCAGGGCATTTTTGAAAACCGGTACTTGTTGCTAGGGACGCTGAGGCGAATCTTCGCAGGGTTGCCACTCAAAAACTAGAGGAGAGAAGGGAAAAATGGTTGACACATTTCCGATAAGGAATGACTTCAAGATCTTGCCTAAAGAAATCATAGGTTTGTACGTCCATTAGTAATGCTTCTACCGCTCGAAACGCGAAAAGTACGACAAAAGCAGGTTTTCGCCTTTGTAAGGCAACGATTTGTTGCCTAGCAACCGAAACCTTGCGGGCACAACTAGGTCATAGGCTGGTCATTGTTTCCAGATTTGATCGGAATTGGTTAATTCTCGAGGCAGAAGTACCTGCCACGAATAAATGCAAAAGAATACAAGAAAACATGATATGTAATAAGGGCAGCATGAAGCTGGCCTATAATCATCTCAGTCCCAAAAAAGTTGAGGACGAAACTGCCAAATCCTGAATATGCTCTTGGAGAACAATGACATGGCTAGAAAAGGAGCGATCTATCTCAAGAAAAAATAAAACCTGAGTCTGTGAACTTTTCTTTTTTATGCGATCAGATAAGAACACTAATCCTTCAAGACATCCTACTCATTGTGATATGCAAATTGCAGGTGCAAGGAAGCAATGCATGAGAAATAAATGACCAAACATTGATGCTTATTTTCACGTAACTAAGGATTTCATGCATTAAGTTCTGTTCTGACTATTTTTAAAGAAATCTTTCCATTAATTTTTTTTTTTATGCAAAGAAAAAGGAACCAAAGGCTAGCGTTCCTTCCAAGAAACAAAAACAATACAAAAGAGAGCCAAATTCAAGATTCATTCATTTTGAGATGCCTGGACACACTGCGTTTGAAAGACTGGAGATCATAGGAAGTAGGAAATACAGACAGAGGGAGACAGTTCCAGAGCTGACCTGTTGCGTAAATGGAGGACTGAGAGTAGCGGTTAACTCTTGCATTAGAGACTTGGACAGCAAAGGGATGAGAGTTTGTTAGACGGGTGCTACGCGCCTGTCATAGAGGTGGAGGGATGCTAGCAGACAATTCAAAGGAGCAGTGACCATTGAAGTAGCGACAGAAAAGAGATTAAGAGGCAAAAGTGCGGCAAAGAGACAAAGCTTGAAGGGAGCCAGTAAGAGGAGGAGAGTTGATGAGACAAATAGCCTTTGACTCCACCCTATTGAGAAGAGCTGTATGTGGGAAGCCTCCCCACACATGAGTTGTACTCTAAGCAGCGGCGAATAAAACCCATGTATAAAGTCAACAACTGTGCAGGAGTAAAGAAGGAACGGAGTCGGCTTAGGACACCTAATCTCTTGGAAGCAGATTTTACAAGAGATGTAATATGATTTTTCCAAGATAAGTCCCGTGTGAATGAAACCCCAAGCATGTTCAAGGATGATGCAGGATTGAGCTGGATATTATTAGACATTAGTGGATACTCGTGCGGAAGATTTTGATGGGTTGATAGGTGTAAAAACTGAGTCTTTGATGCATTAAAAACAACTAGATTATATTTACCCCAGTCAAAGATACTAGCCAAGTCAGACATTTGGTGTGTCATAGCCTCATCCCTTGTTTGTTGAAGTAACTGCTGAGATGGACGTTGCAGGAACTGAATGGAAAGGTGAAGGGTGGAATCATCAGTGTATGAGTGGATAGGGTTAGATGTACAGCTTAGATCATTGATGAATTATAGGAAGAGAGTTGGTGATAGGACAGAGCCCTGAGGAACACCACTGTTAATAGATCTAGGAGAAGAACGATGGCCGTCTACAACAGCAGCTACAGAACGACCAGAAAAGAAGCTATAAATGAAGGTACAGATAGAATGATAGAAACCGTAAGAGGGCAGTTTGGAAATTAAAGATTTATGCCAAACCTGATGGAAAGCCTTTCAGATGTCAAGTGCAATGGCAAAGCTTTCGCCAAAGTCCCGAAAGGAGGATGACCAGGAATCTGAAAGGTAGATGAGATCGCCAGTGGAGCGTCCCTGAGGGAACCCATACTGATGATCAGAAAGAAGGTTGTAATAGGAAAGATGCTTTAAAATTTTTCTGTTAAGAATGGACCTAAAAACTTTTGATACACATGATGTTAAAGGAATTGGACGATAGAGGGTTGGGAACAGTCACTCTTCTTTGGGACTGGCTGAATGAGAGCAAACTTCCAGCAAGAAGGAAAGGTACAAGTAGAAAGACAAAGGCAAAAGAGTTTACCAAGGCAGGGTGTAAGCACAGAAGCACAGTTCTTGAGGACAACAGGAGGTACTTCCTGAGGACAACAGGAAGTACCCCATCAGATCCATATGCCTTGTTACTATTGAGGCCAGTGATGGCAGAAAATACATCAGCTGAAGAACTTTTAATGTCAGCCATGAGGAAGTCAGAAGGGGGAAGTGAGGTAGGAACAGCACCGGAATCGTCTAAGGTGGAATTGGAGGAGACAGTCTGAGCAAACAGATCTGTTTTATCAGGAAAAGAAATAGCTACAGAGCCATCAGAGTAGAAAAGAGGAGGGAAGGATGATGAGGTAAAGTTGTTAGAAAGGGTTTTGAGAAGGTGCCAGAAGGAGCAGGAAGAATTCGAGTTCGAGAGATGAGAGCATTTAGTACGGATGAAATTATTTTCAGCAGAGCGAAGAACAGACTTAGCACGATTCTGGGCAGAAACATAAAAAAGATGTGATTCACGAGTGGGTTGGCTCCGGTACCCTTTATAGGCCCGCTCCTTGTTGTGGACAGCATTAGATCAAGTTTTATTAAACCAAGGCTTTCTTGCATTAGTCAAAGGATATGAGAAAGGAATGTATGCTTCCATGCCCGAGAGAATAACCTCCCTAATGCGCAAGGCACACTCTCATGGCTCCCAGCCATGGAAGCAATAATCATTCCAGGGAAAATCAAAGAAGTACTGCCTGAGGGCCTCCCAATCCGCAACTCCAAAGTGCCACAGACGACGTTTCTTTGTAGGGTCCACAGGCCGTACCGGAGCTATAGGGCAGGTTAAGGTAACAATGTTAAGATCGGAGGAGCCCAATGGAGAGAAAAGATTAACAGTGTAAGCAGAATTATTAATTGTAAGGAAAAGGTCAAGTAGGTTGGAGCTCTCTCCAAGGTGGTCAGGGATACGGGTAGGGTGCTGTACAAGCTGCTCTAGGTCATTTAGGATAGAAAAGATGAAGGCTTGTTCACCAGGTGGATCATTGAAAGGAGAGGAGAGCCAAAGGTGGTGGTGAACATTGAAATCTCCTAGAATGGAGATTTCAGAGTAAGGAGAAATGGATAGACTGTGTTCCATCGTAAGTAAGACAGTCGAAGAATTTTTGATAGTTGGTAGAATTAGGAGATAAGTAAACAGTGCAGATATATTTAGTCAGGGAATGACAGGAGAGCCGAAGCCAGAGAGTAGAGAATTCAGAAGAATCAAGTTCAGGAACATGAGAGCAAGGTAGGTCATTGCGTACACATACACAACATCCACCTTTGGCTTTGAAATGAGTATAGAGAAAGTAGGAGGATACAGAAGCTGTCTCAGTAAGGAAGAGGAGATAAGGTTTAGAGGAGGAGAGGTGGTGTTCAACAGCCAGAAAGTTAGAGGAAAGACCGCGAGTGTTGCAGAAATGAACAAGAAGTGAGTCAGACAGTGGATCCAGGCAGCTCAAAGAGTCGTCACCGGGAGAGGGGCGGGTGGTGGGGGCATTTATGATCCCCTCCCCTGGGGACTCCGAGGCATTGTTGTAGTGCGCCATTTTTCTTTTATTTAATTTTGAAAAGGAAGTGTAATGTGTACTGTGCATGTAGTTTAGTGTTGATAGTTAGAGAAACTTGTATTGGAGAGCATGCTGGCCCACTCTCTGTATTACTGAAACACCGAAAAAGTTTAGCAAAGGGGGATGGTCAGGAACTAGTCCTGAGGGCTGATGAAACGGGAGCTCCAGCTTTCCTTGTCATCAGCTTTCCATCCACCATGGGAGTACTGCCCTGCTCGACTGGTGCTACAGTCAACTCCTCCAAATGTAATTGGGAAACTAGTGAAATTTGCCACATACGGTGATTGCCAAATTGTTATCATTATATATATTTTTTTACTTTTGAAAATTGCACCTTGGACAAAACAGTAACGTTTAGCTTATAATATCCAAGAAAGTATTCTTAATGACATGATAGTCTTTAGGCTTAAAAAATCCATATATACATATAATATCTATCTATCTATCTATACACACAGAGAAAACGATTAGAAGTACTGGTTAAGCAACTTTTTATGTGTTCCTTTAACATTATGCCAAAGTTCTATGAACAGCATATCACATTTTTGGTCATCACCCTGTGAGGTCCGAGTTACGTCTTTAAGGTTGGAACACATAGTTTGGGCTTTATATTTCTTATCCAATTGCTTTACTCTTTAACTATGTTGCATAGTGTTTGTTCATGCTATGTTCAAGCAAAACATGGAGAGTCAGATTTTAAAACTGAATAATTGATTCCCAGCACCAGGTATCAAAGACCATACGGTACTAATTCAAAATAAGATATATGACTTGCACTGGAACAAACTGGGAAGGATATGTAAAAGTCTTCATGGCAGTGAAGTGGTCTTGGCAGTGAAGTGGTCTTGGCAATGAAGTGATCTTGGTGGTGTAGTGGTCTTGGTGGTAAGTTGCTTTGGAGATGAAGTGGTTTTGGCGGAGAAATAATATTGGCGTTAAAGTGGTCTTGGCGTTAAATTGGTCTTGGGATTGAAGTGGTCTTGGCATTGAAGTGGTCTTGGTGTTGAAGTGGTCCTGGGATTGATATGGTATTGACGTTGAAGTGGTCTTGGTGTTGATATGGTCTTGTCATTGATGTGGTCTTGGAATTAAAGCAGTCGTGGCGTTGAAGTGGCATGGCACTGAAACTCAGTGGTCATGACGTAGTTTGGCAATGAAGTGGCTTGACTGATCAGTTGGTTGATAGGTTTTTCCCAGGAAGCGAAGAACGGTCTGTGCCAGTATGAGGTCCTTAAACTGTTCACGCCATGAAACTAAGTGTCTAACCTGATAGTAGATGGAAAATGTAGGCTGAAAGAGACACAGAAATATCATGGAGAGAGGTTGGACAGAAAAGGAGGACAGGACAGTAAGGAGGGAAAGATTGGAGAAAAAAGTATAGGCCTTTTTTAGCCACCACCTACGACAAGCAAGGATCCTGGAGAAGTATACCCCCCCTCACCACAGGGGGAGAATGAGATTAAGATTCAGCCAAATATCCAATAACATCCTGTTGTTTCAAAGTCGGGGTATCTAACGTCCGTCAATCAAACATTTCTTCGGCCAATCATACGACCAAACGTCTGTCAGTGAAAAAAAAAAAAAAAAAAATGATTACACTGGTCTGCAAAATTACAGTAATTACAATTTGTTTCAGTTCTGAGCAGTTATTTTTATTTCACTCATAAACACACACAAAAAAATGGCATTTAGAATGTTTCCATAAAATCACATTTCAGTACAAAATTAAAAAGAAATCTAATTAAATTATAGCAAGTTATAAACTTCAATCTGATCATGATAATACTTAGTCAGTGTAATTTTTTAAACATCTACATAAAAGAAACAACACCATATATGCCATGACTCGCATATAAATTATCTCTTCCTTGTAACTTCTCAGTCTTTTCTTCCCAGACTTCGTTTGGTGGCCAGTCGGTTGTGCATTTTTTCTGGTGCATCCCTATGAATCATCCAGCACTAGTCCGCCATCATACTGACATCCTAACGTCCCTGGCACCTTCCTTCCATGTCCTTGATATAGTGATGGACTCTTTCACCCTTTTCTTCACTCACTGCTCCAAGATATTCAGGGAAAAATTCTAAATGTAAATCCAAAAAGTAAACTTTGAGACTCATGTTGCAACCCATTTCCTTAAACTTCACCAACAATTCTCTCACAATTTCTTTGTAGTTTGGGTAATTACGGTAGTTCTACATAAAACTTAGAAATTAGTTCTTTAAATGATACCAGAACCTTTTGTTCCAGGTCGTTCTTATCACCATCAAATTGTGCGTTAGAAATCAGTTTTCTAATATAAAGTCCAGTAAATATACCCGCCTACAATTTAGATTCAGACGAACCAGGAAACTTTTGGTACAAATGCATAAAACAGCCTCCATCTTTTGATAAGGCTTTGACAAACTGCTTCATTATTCCAAGAGTAATATGAAGTGGTGGTAGCAGCACTTTACCTGGATTCACCAATTTAGAAATGATGTTTTTGGCACCAAGCTGTACATATTATTTTCTATTTGGCCGTTCTTTCTGAAGCAAGTGTAAATTCTTGGCTCTGCTATCCCAGTCACAGAGAGCACATGGGAATTTTTTATACCCTGACTGCTGATCCAGTATGATACATAAAACTTTCAGGTCCTCACGTATGAACCAATGGTGTTCATTGTAGTTGATTTTCTCGAGATTTGCCAAATTGTGGTACTTTTTTTTTTTTTTTAATGCACAGAATGAGCAACAAGTATTAAATCATATTTATTACTATAATGATGAAATACTCCTTTCAGGGTTCTTTTAGATGAATTTATGAATAGTTTCCATTCTTCTGCATTATAATCTCTGCCAAATTTCTACATTAGGCTACTAATGTCAGTGAAATAAACCAAGGATCCAGCTTTTTTATATATAGTGCAAACTCTTTTTTATCTATTTCCGTAACAAGAGAAAGTTGTGACTGGATGTAATAAGTTCTTATCTTTTAATCGGGCTCCCAAGAGCTTTGCAGCATCTTTGGGGAGACCGAGGTTTCTTACTAAATCATTCAGTTCATTCTGAACGAATGGCTGTGGCGCATTGCTTGAACACGCTGGGACAAATTCTTCATCGTTAACTGCAGCACTTTCCTCCTCTGAATGAGTTTCTACATAATCAAGACTACCAGGTGGAGTAGGGATTGGTAGAGCAGGTCCATGTGGTACAGGTCTTATTGCTGATGGAAGATTAGGACAAACAATTTCTCTTTGGTTCTTGTTGCTGTATCCTTGAATTTTGCAGGAACAAAAATAACAATCGTTACTCTGATTTTTGGGTTCCCTCCATGTCATCGGAATACCAACAGCAAGAGCCTTCTATTTATCTCTTGTCCATGGTCTTAGTTCCTCAAGACAAACAGAGCAGACACCGTGAGGAGCCCACTTTTTGGTCTTGTCAGCAAGTTTTATTGGAAAGTAAGTGTAATAAGCTAATTTAACAAAATCTGTTATGTTTTGTCTCTGTTTTTTTCACTAAGAATGTTCCACAAACATAGCAAAAAACATCTGGACTTCACACAACCTCTATATCCATAATGTGATCATTAACAGTACAACAAAATTTAAAGTGATCTGTAATGGAAAAAAAAAATCAATAAATATCACAACTTCTTCAATAAAACACCACTATTTTCAATAAATATCACTATGATAAAAAAGAAACACTCCACTAAAAGTAATTTACAAGCACACTAGTCAACTGAGTCAAACTGAGACATAATTGCTACACTCCAATACTGGTATGGCTCATCACTGTGTTGTGTTCCAAGTATATTCTTCTGGCTTATTATCAGATAAATATTTGTGCTGTTTTATACATGGATTTTAATATTAGAAATTACTAAATTCAAACATATTGTTATTGTAATAAAATATTCATTTATAAATAATCATATAGTGCAAAATGATAAAAAACTCTCCATTCTAGGAGATTTCAATGTTCACCACCACCTTTGGCTCTCCTCTCGTTTCATTGATCCACCTGGTGAACAAGCCTACACATTTTTCAATCCTTAATGACCAAGAGCAGCTTGTACAGCACCCTTCCTGTATCCCTGACTGCTTTGGAGAGAGCTCCAACATACTTGTCCTCTTCCTTACAACCAATCCTTCTGCTTACACTGTTAATCTTATCTCTCTGCTCGGCTCCTACGATCACAACCTTATCACCTTAACCTGTTCACTCGCTCCAGTATGGCCTGTGGACCCTACAAAGAAACGTCATCTGTGGCACTTTGGAGCTGCAGACTGGGAGGCCCTCAAACAGTACTTCCTTGATTTTCCCTGGAATGATTATTGCTTCCATGGCCGGAAGCCATCTGAGTGTGCCTTTCACATTACAGAGGTTATTCTCTCGGGCATGGAAGCATACATTCATTTCTCATATCCTTTGACTAATGCAAGAAAGCTTTGATTTAATCACGCTTGTTCTAATGCTGTCCGCAACAAGGACAGGGCCTACAAAAGGTACCAGAGCCAACCCACCCCTGAATCGCATTTTTTTTTTAAGTTTCTGCCCGGAATCGTGCTAAGTCTGTTCTTCGCTCTGCTAAATATAATTTCATCCATACTAAATGATCTCAACTCTCCAACTCGAATTCTTCCCTCTCCTTCTGGCACCTTGCCGAAAACCTATGTAACAACTTTACCTCATCATCCTTCCCTCCTCTTTTCTACTCTGATGGCTCTGTAGCTATTTCTTCTACTGATAAAGTAGATCTCTTCGCTCAGCCTTCCTCCTCCAGTTCTGCCTTAGACGATTCCAGTGCTGTTCCTCCATCATTTCCCCCATCTGACTTCCTCATGGCTGACATTAAAATTTCGTCAGCTGATGTATTTCTGGCATCACAGGCCTCAATACTAATAAGGCATATGGGCCTGATGGAGTCCATCCTGTTGTTCTCAAGAACTGTGCTTCTGTGCTTACACCCTGCCTAGGCAAACTCTTTTGCCTTTGTCAATCAACTTGTACCTTTCATTCTTGCTGGAAGTTTGCACTTATTCAGCCAGTCCCAAGGAAGGGTGACCATTCCCAACCCTCCAACTATCGTCCAATTGCCTTAACATCCTGTATCTCAAAAGTTTTCGAATCAATTCTTAATAGAAAAATTGTAAAGCATCTTTCCTATCACAACCTTCTTTCTGATCGTCAGTATGGGTTCCGTCATGGAAGCTCCACTGGCGATCTTCTCACCTACCTTTCAGACTCCTGGTCATCCTCCTTTCGGGACTTTGGCGAAAGCTTTGCCATTGCACTTGACATCTGAAAGGCTTTCGATCGAGTCTGGCATAAATCTTTAATTTCCAAACTGCCCTCTTACGGTTTCTAGCCTTCAATCTGTGCCTTCATCTATAGCTTCTTTTCTGGTCATACTATAGCCGCTGTTGTAAACGGCCATCGTTCTTCTCCTAGATCTCTCAGCAGTGGTGTTCCTCAGGACTCTGTCCTATCACCAACTCTCTTCCTTTTATTCATCAATGACCTTCTAAGCTGTACATCTAACCCTATCCACTCATACGCTGATGACTCCACCCTTCATCTTACCATTCGGTTCCCGCAACGTCCATCTCAGCAGTTACTTCAACAAACAAGAGATGAGGCTATGGCACACCTAATGTCTGATTTGGCTCGTATCTCTGACTGGGGTAAAAATAATCTGGTTCTTTTTAATGCATCAAAGACTCAGCTTTTACACAGATCAACCCAACAAAATCTTCCACAGGTATACCCACTGATGTTTAATAATATTCAGCTTAATCCTGCTTCATCCTTGAACATGCTTGGGGTCTCATTTGCTAGGGACTTATCTTGGAGAGATCATATTACATCTCTTATAAAATCTGCTTCCAACAGATTAGGTGTGCTAAGCCGACTCCATTCCTTCTTTACTCCTGCACAATTGTTGACTCTATACAGGGGTTTTATCCGCCCCTGTGTGGAGTACAACTCTCCTGTTTGGGGAGGCTCTCCACATACAGCTCTTCTCAATAGGGTGGAGTCAAAGGCTTTTCTTCTCATTAACTCTCCTTCTCTTACTGACTCCCTTCAACCTCTGTCTCTTCGTCGCACTGTTGCATCTTTATCTCTTTTCTATCGCTGCCTCAATGGTCACTGCTCCTCTGAATTGTCTGCATGCATTCCTCCACTTCTATGACGGGCGCGTAGCACCTGTCTAGCAGCAAACTCTCATCCCTTTTCTGTCCAACTCTCTAATGCAAGAGTTAACCGTTACTCACAGTCCTCCATTTATGCAACACGTCAACTCTGGAACTGTCTCCCTCTGTCTGTGTTTCCTGCTTTCTTTGATTTCCAGTCTTTCAAACGCAGTGTGTCCAGGCATCTCGATATGATCAGATCTTGAATTTGGCTCTCTCTTGTATTTTGTTTTTCTCTTGGAAAGATCAATAATCGCGGGCTGACTGCCTTTGGTTCCTTCTTCTTCACATTAAAAAAATATATATAATAAGAACTAAACAAAGTGTTTTGTGAAAAAAGAAAAATGTTACGTATGGGCGAAAAATGGTTTTCCTTTTTTAATGCAGCGACAAAAATATATATAAAAATCATATGAAATAATCATTTCTTTTTTTCAGTGTATAACTATGTTATACTGTATGTGTCCAGAGTCGGAAACAGGAAGCAGCAAGAAGCTCTAAAAACACTTCTGGTTGTTTAGTTCATTACAAAGTAGTCAGCCTAGTGACATGTAAAGATGTGAGAATGTTGGGCATCAGGGAGCGCACTGTCAAACCTATGTCCTGACCTCGGATCAAACTAGTGTGACATCAGCAGTGCAAATGTAATTTTTATAAATTTGAGGGACTGGCGAAAGTTTGCCAAAGATTCCACCCATTGAAATTATTTTCCTAAGCTTAAAGAGACTGTGACATGTTTCTCAGCCAATAAACGATTCTCTTTGATATGATAACTCAGGGAAGAAAACAGTGGATGTGTCTAAATGTAAAGTAGAAACAATAGAGGAGTTAGTAAGCTTTGTGTTCTTGAATGTACTGGATCTCTCCCATTGTTTAGAAACTTGGCTTATTTCCATATCCAGTTAAGAGGGAACTAGTAATAATATTTCAGCAGTTTATGCTGGTGTTCTTTCTTTGAACTTCAGTTCAGGTATAAGGAGAATTATTTTGTATGGAATGGAAGAACTTTGACATGTTACTGTGATTTAACATTTCGCGCTTTGAGGGATGTTTTTCAGGGGGAACGAAGACACTATATTACACAGAGAACACATACACAGATGCAACTGCTTAACACACACACACACACAGACATGGGAGACATAGCGGGGGGCAGAAATGTAGGAGCTGCATTCTGCGACCTGCAAATTGGCATACATTCCTTAGTGTATCAAGCTCGATACTAGGCTAAAGTAAGAGATGAGTTAATATCAAAGAGCAATTATATGCAAAAAGGTGAAGTGCAAAGGAAGTATATATCGAAAAATCAGAATGTCCAATGAATTCGCTTAGCTAAGGCATGGTGTTGCCTCACCATTGACGGATAGCAGAGAGATGCCAGCAGATTGTAAGTAGAAAGTATCTTTCTCTAACATGGCATACGTACCAGTAGTGTCTTTAATAGGTAAAAGAAAAGATAAAAGTAGAATACGACTGCTACCCAGAACTGGTTGAAATGGAAACATTATAAATTAGTGGAGAATGTTAACAAATTGAAAAAATAAAAATCAACAGGAAACAGAGGAAATTAGTAAAGAACTACACATACAGACAGGGGGGAAATGAGGAATTACGGTAGTAATGAATCTAAACAGAAAAGACACAACAATACATGAGCTGTCAGTGGAGGTTAAATCTCTGAAAAAAAGAAGTCAAGCAAAGCGGGGAGTATAGTAGTCAGCCATGGGAGAGTTTTGGAGTTCAAAAACCATGCTGATATATTTAGGCAAGCAGCTAATCAGATAGATCAAAGCAATGATATTGAGGAACAGATGCCCAATAAAATGAAATGATGAGAAATTGCAAAGAGGAAGTGCAAAGCACGTATGCAGAGGTTGCAAAGTCAAGCAAAAGATAGATAACAAGGTCGAAAAAAAAAAAAAAAAAGCAGAAGGGAAGTGCAAGAAATCATAAAAAAAACAGCCCAAGACTGATCCAAGAATCGTCTGAAATAAATACTGTAAATAAATCTATAGTAATCACGAGCATAGAAGAAGAAAAATTAAGAAATATAATCTGAAGAGCCCAGGAGAGTGTAAATATAACGAATATACTTGCTTGGAGTCTTCTTTTTTTGTGAATTTCATTTACAAAGAAAAAACTCCAAGCCAAAGAGATTCAACTAAATATATCCTCACAAGCAGAATTAATTGCAGTTGAGATTAACACATCTGAAGGGAGAATAGTTGTGGCAAATCTTTAAATGCCATCCAAGACTAACACATGGGATGGAGGTGAACATAAAGACCTGGCAGAAAGTACAATACAAAGTTTAAGAAACATATTATATAGAATGGAAGAAAAACCCGAAAGAATTATACTAACTAGAAATTTCAACATAAATACTCGTATAAACTGGAATACTCTTGATGTAAGAAGATATGAAAACTGCTGGGATAAAAAACTCCTAGATCTTAAACAGGAGTTTTTCCTAATTCAACATGTAAGGAAAACACCAGAAAATGAGGAACAGAAGAACCATTATTATTAGATCTTATATTTAGTAGGCAAGAAAATGAAACTGACAACATAATTTATCACCCTACTTTCGGCAAAAGTGGCCAAGCAGTGTTAGACTGTAATTTCAGGATAGCATATGATTTAGTTTGCGATAATGAAAATTCCAAAAAATTAGGCTAAACTAAGAAAATGGGCAACTATCATGACCTAAAGAAGTACCTTTTAGAAACAGAAATGGAAAAGGAGCTAAGAGGGCAAGATATGAATGTTATATATAGAAAATTCTGTGAATTTTACCTAACAGGAATCAAAATGCATATCCCACAGCACAAAAGATACAGAAATAAGGATAAAGGGATGATGTAAAACCGAATGTAAAAGACCAAAATAGGAAAGATGTTTGCTTGGACTAAATACGGATGACATAATAGCAAGAGGGAATATAACGTAACATCTACTGTACAAGGATAATGAGAGAAGCTCAGTGGCAGTTTGAGTAAGAATTAATAAATCAAGGACTGATCAATTGAAGCTATATTACAGCTACATACGAAGTAAAACTATTGTCAGAGATAAAACACATTCCATCATGGATGAGGGGAAAACCTATATCAGTGAAAAAGATATTTCTGAAGTATTAAACAAAACATTCCAATCAGAGTTCACGGAAGAAAGAAGATTTGAAAGAGATGAAAATGAACAAGCTTGCCCACACATATTAACAAATTTATGTTTATCAGAGCAAGAGGTCGGGGAAGAGTTGAGTAAATTAGACAAAGGAAAATCAAATGGTGCTGACGAGATTTCAGGTTGGGCATTACATGACTGTGCAGAAGAGTTAAGCAGACCATTACATATAATATTCAAGGAATACTTAAGACAAGGTAAACTACCTGATTATATTGAAGAAAACAAACATTGTTCCCCTATTCAAGAAAGGAAACAGAAAAAATCCACTCAGGTACGACCAGTTTTACTGACCAGCGTCGTAAGTTAGATATAAGAAAAGCTGAGAAGGAAAATTTGCGTAAACCATGTCTAAAAACACAGTATGATAACAGAAAGTTCGTTTTTTTTCGAAAGGGTAAATACTGTGTTACTAATCTGTTAAGCTACGATGATAGAATTGCAAAAACACTGCAGAAAAGTGAAGGATGGGTAGACAGTATCTACTTGGATTTTAAGAAAGCATTTGACAGAGTACCGCACCAAGACTTTTATGGAAATTGTACCATCAAGGAAGAATCCAAGGTAATCTGTACTGTTGGATGCAAGATTTTCTCAGAATGAGGGAAATGAGAACAACATTAAGGGTAACTACTCATCATGGGGAGAAGTGACTGATGGAGTCCGACAGGGCTCAGTGCTCGAACCAGTTATGTTTTTATTATATATAAATGACATAGACAGTAACACAGGAAATGGAAGCTATCTAAATATGTTTGCTGATGACGAAAAAATTCAAAGGAAAATTACAAACACACTCTTGTAGAGAGATAAGAATTAATTGAGCTTCATGAATGGAACAATAGATGGCAAATGGAATTCATTGTGGATAAATTCCATGTAATCAAGTTTGGTAAAAATGAAAGAAGACTAGACTGGGATTATAAGCTAGGAAGTTCAAACTCTACTCATATAAGAAAAGAAGGACTTAGGAGTGATTATCTTTAACAGGCTATCTCCGGCTGATAACATCAGTGAGAATGTACGGAACATGTACACATTGCTTGCTAATATGAGAGTCGCATTCACACATATAAATGAAGACATGCTGAGAAAGATAATCACGTCATTCATTAGACCAACTCTGGAGTATGCATCTGTCTGGAATCTACATCTTAAAAAACACATAGATAAGTTTGAAATGGCACAAAGGGACGCCACAAGATGGGCACCAAGCTTAAGGGATCTAAGCTCTGAAGAGAGACTAGAAAAATTAAACCTACCAACATTACAAGACAGAAGGAAAAGAGGAGACATGATTATGCTATAAAAATGCATCACAGGAAAAGACAAAATATACATAGATGAGTATATGACCTATGGGGAACCAACATCAAGAGGGCACTGCAAAAAAAAAAAAAATGTACAAAAAAAGAGGTGATAAAGACGTAAGGAAATTCAGTTTCCCAAACAGAGCAATTGATCAATGGAATGAACTACCGATTAAAAGCGTAGGCAAAAACCATTCATAATTTCAAAGATACTCGTATGTACTATAAAAATCGTTCAAAACCCGGGACAGTACGAGTTTGACTCATTCCTGTAAAGATACAATTAGGTAAGAACAATTAGGTAGGTAAGCAAACACACACACACACACACACACACACACACACACACACACACACACACACACACAACTGAGGTGGGATAGTGATGCTTACCGTTAAGTATGTCAGTGGTCTGCTCTTGGGTTTGTATATTCCTCGTTGTTACTGTCAAGTTGCTTATTTCTTCTTTTATTTAAAGAAATATGAGGAGGTGCTAGGGAGGAAAGAACATCCGCGTGTTCAACAACTGTCTAGTTAAATGTAGAAACAACACGAGTCTTGCTCGTATCTTGCATGCTACAACAAAGTGAAATTAGGTAAATACAGCCCCCCAAACACACGCACCCTCATGCACACAAACTGATACGCAGTCCTTAAACAAGAAAATAAATAATCAAACAAACACACAAGCACGTCACAAACACAATCCCACTTAAACCTGTCCCTAAGAACAAAGATGACCCACGCCAACCCCGCCTAGCCTCAGTCTCTTACGTCTTCGCATGCATCACACTTGTCGATACCTGAAATCCATCTTACCCCTGATCAATGCCCATCGGAATATTATGAAATTCAAATAGGTAGCCATTTTTCACCGAGACTCAATACTGGGAAGCGGATTTAGTGTTTACCCTCTTCTTCCCACCAAAGGACGGTTGTATTTAGGTAGAAGGGAGACGTTTAGAAGTGTAGTAAGTCGATATAACATTAAAAACATAATTAAATCTACATACCTATTGTGTTAGTGATACATCCAGATGATTTTTTTTTTCATCTCGGTTCTCAAAGTACGATAACATCTAGTTGTCTTGTTTTCTTGCTACCTTCATATGATGTTCACCAACCTAGGAACTGACAAGACAATGATGTATTTAAAAAAAAAAATGCAGTCAGAAATTTTTTTAAGCTGAATGAAATAGTTTGTCGCCAGCAAGAATATATTACGTTACCTTACTGAATGTTTTAGTTTCATCACTACGAGGATGACGTATTTCAGTTCATTCGTGCTTCCAATAACGATATTATCCAGTAAGACAACTCTTACCAATGGATAACTTTGTACTTACGCTCAAAATTATCTTTACACTTTGCCGTCTTTACTGTTTGAAACTGTCTACGAACCATCTAAAAATGTTCTTAAGTCACTTTTCGTTTATGTGTCTGCTCATGCTGTCATTATCAACACCTCATAAAGTATGGCTTTTTTACAACATGTAAAAAAAAAGTATCATTTAGAACTATTTGCGTAAGGAAGGAAATGGTAACGGCGCTAACGTTCATTGAGAAACCATCGATCACCCACGTTAAGATATTTTTTTGATCGAGTGTACACGATTAAACCAATACCAGTCTTTTTTTTTTTTCTTATTCTTGCTACTCCCTGGTTAATTTGTTCATCATAGGAAACTTTGTTTTACCTGGAGTGGTTAGCCATAGCCTTGAATAACACTTCAGCACAAAAATCCTTCCTAATATGGATGGAATATAAAAAAAAATTTCGCCGAAGAAAAAGTAGCACGAATTTCTTGGGGCTTCGAGATTGCTGTTTATCTTCACTTTGGTTGAGTAGAAATTGTAACATTTCTATCTTGGAGATTCATTATTGTTGCAGTTGTATACTACTGACAAAAACCATGTCGATATTTAAGAAATGTAAGTACCGCAAAGTACAAGAAAATCTTTAGTGAAGCATGCACAGTAGAAGTGCTACAAAGCCTATGTCATTGAACATAAGGCTCAATTTCTCGTTAGTTTGGCCAATTCGAATCGCTTCTTCTTCGGCAAATTATTACTTCATAATCTGATGTGTTTAGTGACAACATAAAAACATTTAAATCATATAAGAGACTATCTAGGTCTAATACTAAAAGTAAGTCGTCAAAGAAAAGCTACGAAGCATACCGTGCCAGTAAAAACAGCTGCAAAACTTCCTCACACCTCAGACCACAGGTGCGATTGCAGAGAAAATGTGCAATCTAATTTTTCATTTTCACAGCGAGAAGTACGAAAGCCGGATAATGAGAGGAATGTGGACATCAGAAGGTTTACTTCTCCCTGCATTCAGTTTGGGTCCGAATTCCATTTTCATATTTTGAATTCACTGGTATTACAAGATTCTTCTTATTTGTGTCACCAGCTCTGAGCACAGAACACAAAATCTGCTGCGTACTGTCCATAGTAATCAGATGGCACCACACAACCTTGCAGAATATTCGTTGTAACATTGTACATCGCCTGCAGGCTTTACAACCGAGAGAATTACTCAGTAGTAGTTGTGGAATTACCTCGGTCTGTCTGGCCGAGCAGATCTATCAACCACAGGTAAGCAAATGCCCATGCATGGCCATCTTGTGCAGTGCACCGATGTTCGCTTGCGGTGGACAGCGTCTCGCCACAGTGAGGCGCTGGGACGAGTGTGGAGGTTTGGTTCCTGTATGGACGCTGCATTTGCGTCTCTGACACCATGTTAAGAGGGGCACCATAGTAGGGTCCACATCAACCCGCAATTTGGTTAATCAGTTCTATGAATCCCGGGTTACAGGAATCCATGAGTTCTGTCACACAGTTGTGAGAGTGAATGATTACCACCACCACCTGCCACAAGACTACTCAGTCAAGGGGTATGCCTAGATAGTTCGTGATGTTTAGACAGGATCACACTAGAAAATTATACTAGTACTCATGTATCCGCATATATTATACCGTAGGTACACCGTGAGATAAAGCGCGCGCGCGCACACACACACGCACGCGCGCACACACACACACACACACACACACACACACACACACACACACACACACACACACACACACACACACACACACACTGCACCGCTCGCTGGTGCAGTGGTAACGTTCTCGCTTGCCATCTGGTAGACGGGAGTTCGCGCCTCGCTCAGGTTGCGAAAAGTTTCACTGACGAAGTGGGTGGTTACTGTCCCCCTTGAGCAAGGGGACGGGTGTGTGCGTGTGTGAAGGTCACAGCCTTGCCCTTAGATCGGACTATATGAGCTCTCAGCTCCCTTCCGGGAGGGTAAAAGCTGACGATCACGACCATCAAGTGATCCTGACCGACCCGGTGACCGGGTGAATTACACACACACACACACACCATGTGAACATAATTATTTTACCAGAATAATTCATGGATTATGAAGTCGATAGAAAATACAGCCTGTGGCACCCCATACATAAGATAACGAGACGACAGTGTAAGGTCTAGAAGTTTCAGCAAAAGTATTCGTTCTGCTTTAAGAGATTTGTCTTTGTATGGCATTGAGACTTGCCGTAAACAGTCATCGCATTCAGTGCTGATTTATTTTCTGAGTAGGATGTAAGGGCCTATGATAGCGTTGTAGCTACGTGTAAGATGTAATGGAGTCTTCAATCGTAATCATCATCATCATCATCATCATCATCCTGCTCCTCTTTCTTACCTACAGATAGGGTGAACACGCATCCAGAAACAAGGGGAAAAAAAATGATAATTGGAGAACTATCAACAGCATGCCTAACGAAAAGTCCCACAGTCATTCACAAACCATTCAAGCCTACGAAAACCTGGCTGTAGTCGACAAGCCTCACCATCTGTACATATTTATTCCTTTATAGATGCGCTTCACATAAACCTCTCAAGAGTCAGTTCGCTAAATCCCGAGTTAAAATAATTGTCCAAACGCTTTTCATGAATTTCGTATATACCTCCTCCAGCCAGCTCGATCCCTTGTCATTTCCTCAGTCTCCTCATCTTCACTGCCAATCTCTTTAAAGAGTACTTAATTAAATACATGAAAAAAGATTATGTAAACGGTAATGAGTCGCCGTACACAAGAAGGAGATTAAGCTGAGAATGCCGTAGACACACTCTCCCATGCTCTCCCCAGTCGTTGAAGGGACCACTACAACTCTGCCCATGTTAGAACTTGGACGGGGCCGATTTCCCTTTATGTGCCGAAGTGTCATGTATGTAAGGAGAAGGGAATCACTTGAAGGAGGGAGGCTGTTTATAGACTACACCGATCTAGCCGTCAACAAGCTTGCCTTCTTAAGGATGTCCTTGTATCTGAATAATTTCAAGGAGCATGAGCCAATCAAGACAAATCTCATGTGATATTTATCAAATCTGCAGGTCTTTTTTGTGATCACATGTTGGATAACGATATCCTAAAAATCAGTAAGGCATCGTCTATCTATCTGTCTCTCTATAGAGATGTGTGTATCGATCTATCCATCTATATATATAATTGTGTGTCTGTCTATCTATATAAATATGTTTATCTATCTAAATAAATATGTTTCTACAGTATCTATCTATCTATCCATCTATCTATATCGATCTATCTATCCATGTCTATCTATCTACCTATCTATCTATCTATCTATATATGAGTGTGTGTGTGTGTGTGTGTGTGTGTGTGTGTGTGTGTACTGCGGGCACATAACCACTATGTGGTGTGGTGTTTGTAAGATGACAGTCATGGCCAACTGAGCTACAATCGCCTCTTACAGAAGCTACAGTCATCCAAAGCGTACAGCCATAAGTCGCTCACATGAGGCGACTGTGTGCTTCAATCTCTGAGTGTTAGAAAATATTGGGTGTGTATTTTAGTATGAACGAGGAAGTGAGGGCCAACTGGCCTGTAAGTATTTGATTCAGGATTTAGATGATGAAGTCAAGCAATTCGATTACTTGCATAACTTCTCTCCTTTCTATACTTTGAGGCTGTTTCTAATATAAGCTACAAGATGTCCCGTGAAATGTGTGCTTGCATCAGACTGTTCCTGGTCAAAAAAATCCACTTCTGCATTCGACCTTGCATGAAGTGTTATAGTGTACTAAGGTGTAAGTTTAACCTTTTATGTAGTCTCTGTTCATGCATAGTTTGTTAATTGTTACATGTTTAAGAGTATATTTCAGTAAACTCCCGATTATCCATCTCAGCACTGCCCCACATACGACATTATCCGGCATAGCCAATGGATGAATTAAAATGGTACCTGGCAGTAAGCATAAAATTTTGACACTATCCGGCATGAAGGACCCTTTCTTCTGGCTAAAAGTACATTATTTTCCTGCATGAGACAGTTTTCGTTATCAATCATCTAGCCATAATCACAAAAAAAAAAAGAAAGAAAGGAAGAAATACAGTAAAAAGAAAAGAATGGGCTTATACTGTACTGTAATTATGAATGTGGTGGAGTGTTGAGAGAGGGAGGGAGGGAAGAGGGGTTGGCTCTTGGTAGGCCTAGCTGCTCACAGGGTATTGGTGGGGAGACACACTGGTAGGGAGTACAAGAATTTTGATTGGCTAAGGCAGGGGAGGAAGAACTCTAATGCAGAGTTGTCATTGGCTGGCAGCAGGAAGGTGGATGTTCTCCACCGCTGTAGTGCCGATATACAGGCAAGCCACATAACATCTATGGCTCCTTCAAAACGTTATTAAATGGCAATATTGCTATGGGCTTCCGTCGAAAACCCTGGCATGCCGCTGGCCTTCTAGACTAGACCAGTGCTGCTGTGGCTGTTTGGGAAGTTGTATAGCCGCCTCTCCTCTCTCCTATTCTCTCTGTGACTGATAAATTGATGTCATTCTTGAGAGAGACCGGATTGATCAGAGTGATGTGACTTTTATTTATCGACTGTAAATATGTATATATTGCACTATTAATTAGGGTTGACAGTTGACGTATTTGAAATAGTTCCTACTTCCGACCGACCTGTTTCTAATATTGATGTCCCCAACATTAAACCCCGTTCCTCGCCTGACAGTCACCAGCTGATGCGTGCAAGTGTCCAATATAGAAAGGTACTGGGCATTTGCAGTCGATGGTGTTCTGTTGGGCGGGGTTCTTCACTTTTTGTACATATGTAAAAGCATTGCATGATCTAGTATAAATTATCCTAATCTGGGTTGACAGACGACGTATATGGAATAGTCCCTGACTCCTCTGGTTCTCTTTCGTATACTGATGTCCCCTATATTAGTTTGTGCCTCGACTTACAGTCAGCAGGTGATGAGTGCAGATATGTAATGTAGAAAGGCATTACATATCTGCAGTCGATGGTGTTCTCTTGGTTGAGGAATTTTTACCATTACTGTAGGTTTAGCTATTTGTTTTTTTAGGATTTAGTATACAGTAGGTTAGCTATTTGTCTGTTAGGTTATTAGTTTTAGGGTCTTTAGGTTAATTAGGCATTTTTTCCTAATAATGTAAGGTCTAGAAAAAAATAAAATAAAAATAAAAATAAAAATCCCTACCGAAGCAGGAACGATACAGCCAATGCATCTCTACCCAGTGGCTTAGGCTGTCTGGTAGAGGCTCTATGTAGGGTGAGAAGTGCTTGTAAGTGTGATTGTAGTTTTGTAGTGGCTTTGGATGTGTGTGTAGTCTATGAACCAAGTGTAATCGGCCCGCCTAAAGCCGACTGGGTGCAAGCATACTAGTATGCGACTCTGGTTCAACCACAGCACCCCTTGTGTCCGCCAAAGTAGCAAGTGGCTTGGTGAACGCTTCCCAAAGTTTTTACAACTCTGGCGGGAGGCGAACCAGCGTGCGAAACACACACTGTACCATTGTACCACAGAGGCTCCATATATATACAGTATATGCGTGAATGAAAGTATATATATATATATATATATAGATAGATAGATAGATAGATAGATAGATATACTGTATATAAGCATGGATGTGTGTGTGTGTGTGTGTGTGTGTGTTAATGACCAGGAGCCTCATTCCAATTATCGATAGGCTAAAAAAAAAAAAAAAAAAAATCTCTGGCAAGTACAAATACAGTAATCTGAAGTGTGCATTACTGTACTGTACAAGTGACTGTTGGATTCGGCTAAGGCACTTGTGAAAGTGTGTTGGAATGATAAGTTAATTAAACTGTATTACCAAACAAGAAGAGTTGATGAAAATGTGTTGATTTTACTATGCAAAATAATCATGCTACAAAGGAATAGTTTACACCAAATACAAAATAACTGAGGCAACTGTTTATTCCCAAGTGATGTTTGTCCTTCTTACTATGAGATGCAAGTTTTGTTTAGTTCTGTGTGGAGTCATCTGCTAGAATTTCGATCCATGAAAGTAAAGTATGGTGTAACAGTACACTATAGTACAGTTAACCATGCTTCATATTATTGGTTTTCTTTTCTTTTTTATTGTTTATTTTTGGTGTTATTGTACAGTATTCTCCAATAATGTCTTTACATCACCATTATCATCGGCACAGTCAACATGAAATATTTTTCTGTATAGATAATTGCAGTGTACTTCACGGTACATACAACATTTCAATTTTAGGAACGTCATTTAGCTGTTTGTCTGCAGTGCGTGTGTTTATAAATAAGATATTGTCGGGTGAAAAGAAGGTTCTCGCCCAGCAGTCATAGCAACCAGACATGTGTCCCAGTGTCTCTGATACTCAAACGTGGTTACTCCATCCCGTAGACTTTTTTTTTCCATTCGTGTCTCTGGAAACTCTTGCTGCTAGGTCAAACTTTCTCACCACAGCTTTGTGGTTTTTTGTGTTTTTGTGAATATCAGCTGTCTTTCTGGCTGCCACTTAGAGTCCCTGCCGTAGTACGAAGCCGAACCCTGAAGGGGTACCGTTAGGGTACTTCCATGAAGGGGGGCCTTAGAGGCCTGGTTATAGGAGGAGCCAAGGGTAGGCATTTCTGTTAGGGCTGGGGTTAGGCAAGTCCTTCACAAGGCAGTGTCGGGTTACTCTTCGTCGCCCTTTAGAGGGTGGTAGTAGGCTCCCCCGGCACTGTAGGGAACCGCCGGATTGCAGCTGATAGTTATTTATTCATTCTTGTTTCTCTCGTTGCTCTGTTAGACGTATATTCATAGGTTCATGCACATACACTCATGTAGACTCAAAGTGTACATGTGTGTGTGAGTATGTGCATGTGTGTATACTAGGAAGAGCAATGGATTAACAGCTGAATAAATAAATATTTCATATATATATATATATAATTTTTTTTTCTCGATCCCTCACGCTAGCCAATGTCTACTGGTATGGAGTCAACGCCTGACTCAGACCTGACAGCCTCTTCTTGGCAGTCGTCCAAGAAACAGCGAACCACGGGCCCTGAGTTCAACCTTGACGACTTTTTTATTCTACCCCGACCATGGACACTGACATTTCCTCACCTAAGCCTAATGAAGTAGCTGAAGACTTTGCTGCTGCTGCTGCTCCAGCACTTGAGTTAGCCTCGGCACACTCCTCAGACCTCACTACAGCCCCCACCAACAGCCTAGCAAACGACCCCAACGATGATGATGGTTTTAACCTCGTCCAGAGGAAACGCCGTCCTGCTACCAAGGCCGCCAACCCCCCCGTTCCCTCCCCCAGCACGGCTATAGATCACACCACACGGACCACGCCTCTCCAGCCCCACACTGCCAACTACCAACAGATGACTCCTTTTTCACCTGTCACCCAATGTCCTCACAAATACCCAGCATTTGTAATCACTCCCAATGAACACTTCTCCACCACCTTCGACATCAGCAAAGCCATCGCAGCTGCACACCCTGGCATCAACTTAAGAATGGTCCAACTCAATGACCAAAACACTGCCATTGTCCCCCTTGATGATGCTGCCCATGAGACCCTCCTCATCCTTGACAATGTTGCCAGCAAGCAAATCAACATCGAAAAAAGGGACCCCAGCCTCACCCTGCACAAATTCATACTAAGTACCCACTGTCCTTCCCCCTAGAGGCCGTCTTAGACTATGCCCTGGTCGAGTCTGCTCAACATTGCAACGTCAAGGGGCAACCCACACGCCAGGTACTTATCACAGTGCGAGGATCAGTTCCCCCCATCCTTGACCTGGGTCAGTGGGGCACATACCACCTACGCCCTTTTACCCCAGAGCCCCTATGCTGCTTCAATTGCCATAAATACGGCCACCACCAGACACGGTACTCCCGCGACCCAGTGTGTGCTATGTGCAGCGGCAGACATGCCACCGAGACCTGCCTAACGAAATACAAAACAAACCAGCCAGTCACTGCTCGTTGCCCAAGCTGTGCTGGGAAGCACCACACCTGGAACAAGGCTTGCCCAGTCAGGAGAGAACGTGTGCAGTGGGGAAGGGAGAGGGAGGTGCGCTGGGTCCAAGAAAGACTCGGAACAAACCCAGCCCCCACAGGCTTGTTCACATGGGGCCAGCCCACCTCCACCCCCCAACCCCAGCTTCCTCCCCCCCCTGCCCCGCTGCACACCGACTTCCCCCCCCTACCAGTCCCCACCATGACACCCCAGGCAACCATGACTTCCAAAACAGCCCCCCACCCCCGAGCAAGACCACCTCAGCACCTATACACACCACCTACACAGCCCACCCACCAGCCTCCACCCACCTCATGCTTACGCCATGCCAGTACCCAGACGAACACAGACACATCCACTCAGACCTCCCAGCCAGACACTGCTCCCCCAGGCCACATCATAGTCAAGAAAGAGGAAATCATGATCCTCGCTCGGGAGCTGAGTTCAGCATTCGTGCAAGCCCTGAGCACCATGACCAGCCTCCCTCTCAACCCAGCCGGACTTCATTATATGGCAGAACAAACGGTTGAAGAGTGGCTGAAAAACCCTTCCCCAGACACCACTGCCACAGAGAAACCAACAAACACCACACCACCGCCACCAATGCCAGCAGCTCAATCTCAACAACCAACCAACAACAAGAACGCCACACATCAGCCGAGCCACCACAACCAACAGGCCACATGCCCTCGCCAACAAAGCGCACCCCAAGACCCCAGGAGCCACTCCAAGTCCACCGACAGGCCCCACAGACACCATCGTACGACTGTGGTCACAACCCCTCAGCAGCCCTGCACCCAGTCTGGGGAGAGAGGGAGATGATGCTCCAGGTCCCCCCTGCCCGCACCCACTTCCCCACCCGAAGGGAATCGAGGGTAACAACCCACAACTCCTGCAACTCGCAGACTACACCTCCCCCAACTTCACTCCTCATACTGCAGTGGAACATCCTTGGAGCCGCCGCAAAGTGCCCCCTGCTGGAGGAGGCTGCACACCGTGATCGAATTGATGTCTTCCTCCTGCAGGAGACTCTTCTCAGCAAATGCCGCCCACTGCTTATACGGGGTTTCACTCCCTTCCTTCTTCCTTGTGCCCGTGGCGGCCCCCGGGGCTGTGGCATTCTTGTCTGGAGCCACATCCCGGCCACAACCATCACCCCACTACCGAACTGCGGATCCCGTGCTAGAAGTCCAAGGAGTCAACATCAAACTAGCAAGTGGCCACCTTAAGATCTTCAACATTTATCGCCCCCCCCACAGCTGACCTCTCCTTGGATGAAATTTTTTCACTCTCTACAACTGAGCAGACATTTATCGAGGGCGACATAAATCCACATCACACCTGTCTTGGATCACACAGCCCCACCAACCCCGCAGGCCGCCACCTAGCCATTCTATGGAAGAAACGCCCTCCATCACCCTCCTCAATGACCCACAAGTACCAACACACCTACAGGGGGGCAGATGAGACCTCTCCTTCATATCATCAAACCTAGCACACCTAACGCAATGGGAGATCCACCCCACCCTCACCTTAGACCACCATGCCATCATATGCACCATCTCAATAGCCCCACTACCCCAAACCCCTGGACCCCCCCCCCCCACGAAGGAACACTAAACTCGCCGACTGGGCCCATTTCACCACCACACTTGAGCGCCTCTCCACCATCATCTCCTCCCCAGACTTAGATAATCACACTGCACAGGTCACAGCCACCTTTCAAGCAGCAGCAGAAAGCGCCATCCCCACCACTGCCCCCCCAAGACATCGCCACAAAGACCAGTGGTTCTACTGCCCTCAAGTCAAGAAACTAAACCATCAACTCAATAGGGCAAAAAAGATATACAGAGCCAATCCCACCCCAAATGCGCTCCGATATCTCCAGGCAGTCATCCAATACGCAATAGCTGAAAAGAACAGTATCAAGGAGAAGAAATGGCTGGAGTGGTGTCAGTCTCTTGGGGCTCAGTCCAGCCTTGGCTCCATTTGGAGAAAGCTCAAAACCATCTCTGGCCCCCCTCCAAACCACCCCCCCTCCCACCCAGACCCCTTGGGAAAGGCTGAAAACATGGCAGAAGAGTTTGCACACCGAACTTCCCCCACTCAGCTCCCAGAAGGCACAAGGCCCCGACAAGAGGCACTCCACCACCACAGAAAAGAAATAATTCATACCAGCCAAAACACCTCAGCTGAGTCTGACAGACCCTTCACAACCCATGAGCTCGGGCATGCCTGCAAATCCAGTTCGGACACCGCTCCAAGCCCAGATGGCATTACGTACAGCATGCTCTCACACGCAGGCCCATCAGCAAGAGAAGCTTACCTCGACCTCCATAATCACTCCTGGATACTAGGTCGTGTTCCCTCACAGTGGAAGCATGCTGTCATCCACCCTATCCCAAAGCCAAACGACCCCAAAAGCCACAGACCCATCTCCCTCCTCAGCTGCCTCGGAAAAACTGCCGAGAGGATGGTTCTACACCATCTCACCTGGTGCTTGCCCCCTCCTCACAGTCATATCATTGCCTACACCAGGGGCAAAGGAGCTGCAGAATGCCTCAGTTCCTTCCTCTCCGAGCTCCGTGGAGGCAAAGGATTAGCCGTCTTCATTGACCTCGAGAAGGCCTTCGAGCTGGCATGCCCGGACGCTATCCTTGCGACCCTGGCACACAGGGGCATTAAGGGTTGCCTCCTCTGTTGGCTCGAGGACTTCCTCCGGGACCGTGAAGCGGCTGTCCGCTTTCAGGGCCACACACCCACCCCCCACCGACACCAAAATGGCACTCCACAGGGCAGCGTCCTCAGCCCAACCCTCTTTAACGCCCTAGTTCAGTGCCTCCTCCACATCGACCTGGGACCCAGAACCCGCCTCCTCTGCTACGCGGACGACATTGCCCTCGTCGTCCATGGTGGCCCCTACCACTTGCGAGCGCAGAAGGCACTAACAAAAATCTCCAATGAATGCGGGAGTTGGGTCTAAAAATCAACACAAGCAAAACCAAAGCCCTTCCCATAGGCATCAGGCCTCCCAAGGACCGTCTCTACCTCGGGCAAATGCCTATAGACTACGTCACCATCCATAAATACCTGGGTATAACACTAAACTCCAAACTCTCCTTCCGCCCAGAAATCACGCAACTGAGAGAGAAAACCAGGCTACACATCAATGCACTCAGATCCTTAGCAGGGAAAGGGGGGGGAGCATCTTTCCAGGTCCTCCGCCTGTTCTACGTACAAGCCATCAGGTCCATCATAGACTGTGCTGCTCCTTCCCTCCTAACCATCGGACTCGACCTGATCGACAAACTGGAAGTGGTGCAGAATGAAGCCATGCGGATCATGACCGGCTCTCCAAGATGGACCCGCATATGCAATCTCCGCATGGAATGTAACCTAGAATCCCTTGACCACCACATCCAAGCAAGAGTGGCAGGCCTAGCAACAAAACTCGCCCACCGAGCCTCCCTCCTACCCCCTACTCCCTCGACTCCAAGCAGCAAACAGATTGCACCCAGACATTCTCTCTCATGGCTGGCTGCACAGTGCTGCCCGCGCCATCCATGCACTTGAGCTCACACAACACGTAATGCAAGCCTCTGACTCACCAGCTGACCACTACTGCCCCCCTGCCCCGTGGGACACTCCTCCATGTAACATTATCATCTCACAGTTACCAGCCAAAGCACACACCCTCACTCAGCAATTGTGCCAAGAGAGTTTACATCGCATGACCTCCATCACCCCCCCCCCACCTCCATCACCTACTATGCTGACGACTCTGTTGCGAACACAAAAGCTGGTGCTGCCTTCGTTTGCGGAGAACGCACTAAAAGTCTCCGATTCCCCAATGGAGCTTCCACACTCCAAACTGAGCTTGCTGCCATTGCAGCGGCGCTGAAAGATGCCCTCTTCACTGCCCTCTCATCGATCATCGTCATCCACACTGTCTCGACAGCTGCAATACATGCCCTAAAAAAAACACACCCTCTGACAACATCCACCTAATCACAGACATCCTTGCCACAGCCCAAAATATCCGGGAGACAGGGGGATCCACTACCATACACTGGGTCCCCAGTCATGTTGGGATTAAAGGCAATGAACGAGCTGACAACGCCGCCAAACAGGCCACAAAGCACGCCAATCCAGACATTGACATCAAAACAAGTCTCTTCCAAATCAAACGCCTCATTAAAAAGCTCACAGCCGCCCGTAGCTGCGAAGATCACAAACTACACGTGCAGCTCGGCTCCCCATCTGCTACCTGGTTCGCACAAGCCACGAACTACACCCAGCTCCCACTACCACTCCCCAACGACAACCAACTACTCACCCGCCTCCGTCGTCTCCGACTTGGATACCTGTGCTATGCTGAGCTCAGTGCAGCTGACAATCCCTCGCTCACCGAATGTGACCATTGTAAAGCCATCACCCCCTTCCCCCTCCTACACTACATACTCCACTGCCTTACCACGGGTAGAACCGCCCTACCCCAACCCTGACATCCCAAGATCACAAGCTGTAGCACCATCTCTACAAACACTCTGCAGTTCCGCTGCAAGACTCGTTGCCTCAATGCCTTATAGCAGTCTAGCTGCAATGGTGCGCAGCACTGCACCTCCAAGATAAAAAACACAAGAAAAAGACATTGCATGTGCATGGGGCGGCCCACCAGGACCATTCCGCGCCCACGCCTCATCTTCCCTCATACAAATGACAAGCTCACTCCCACTGACCGGGCTAATGTATGGCTCGACCCCCACTACAGGTGGGGGAAAACTACAAACGAACGAACAAACGGGTGAAAAGAAACGGGTCTCCCAGCTGCGGGGACTTTGATATTATCCCCATCATCAACATGATGTGGATGCATTCAAGTACTTGGGTAGTGTGATGAGTAAGGATGGAAGTTTGGGGGATGAAGTACGTGAAAGGGTACAGCAGGGAAGGAAGGTTGTTGGTACACTGAAAGCAGTGATGAGAAATAGGGAGGTGAGTATGGAAGTTAAGAAGTCACTGCATGATAGTATTGTGATCCCTACCCTGACGTATGGAAGCGAGGCGTGGACCTTGCAAGAGGGGAACAAGTCAAGAGTGAGAGCAGTTGAAATGAGTTACTTGAGAGGAGCATGTGGAGTGACATGGAGGGACAGGTTGACGAATGAAGAAGTGAAGGAACGTTGTGGGGTAGATGTGGATGTGGTTGAGAAGATTAGGAGAAATACACTGAGGTGGTTTGGACATGTGGAGAGAATGGAGAATGAAAGACTGACTAGGAGGGTGTATGTAGGTGAGGTGGAGGGAGGGAGAGGGAGGGGTAGACCGAGGATGAGGTGAAGGGATGGAGTTGAGAGGTATATGAGGGAGGGGGGGGTGAGTTGGGGGGAGGGTAGTCAAATGGTGGGTGACAGAGTGACTTGGAGGCGTTTTGTCTGCGGCCACCCTTTGCGGGATTAGGCGTCGGGCTATAGATAGATAGATAGATAGATCAACATGAAATTTCTTCTGTACATAAAATTACAGTGTACTTAACACTGCATTGAAGTATGTTATCATTTGGAACACCTATTAGGTGTTTCTTGATGTTTTAAGGCATTTTGAGGGGTTTAGACAATGGATAAGAGTCATAGGTTTGGGGAGTTAGAGGCCCCTAGGAGTTACTTTTGCATAACCCGGGATTTTGACAGTATTCAGCAAGCCTTTGGCTCTGTTATTCCGGATAAATCGGGAGTTTACTTTACTGTCAAGAAGGACACATAGATACTTTCACCATCCATTGAATGATTTCATGATACAGATTCTAACTGTATTTTCATTGGTGGATAGTCTGTTTTCATTCACGCGTCTTAATTCTCTAATCTTCATTTTCAATCTCTCTCTCTCTCTCTCTTCTCTCTCTCTCTCTCTCTCTCTTCTCTCTCTCTCTCTCTCTCTCTCTCCTTAATATTTTCCTCACTTCTCCCCCAGTTCCTCATTTTTCCCTGTCTTCATATACCTTACTCTCTAAGTCTCAGGTTTCTTTTTCCTCTCCCATTCTGTTGTAATCTTTTCCTTCAAAGTCCTTCCCTTTTTTTCCCATTTCTTTGCCTCTCCTTACATCTGTCCTCTTCTATCCCTTCCTCAGACCCATTAACCAGAGCTGCTATAACCCAGTTCTATTACAATGAACCACCTCAGTAATGAGAACCTTTACTTTTCCCCAAACTTCTCTCTCTGAGATGAGAGAGAGGAGAGGAAAGGACGACCGATAGCCACGGAAGACACGTCTGCTATTGCCTGCGACCCGTCGAGGGGGGGCATCCAGCAGACCACAGTCTCCAGCAGCCCAGATCAGAGGGAACGTGGTTTGGTTTAATGCCAGGGCGGGGTATGGATTCATCAAGTCCCAGGATACTGGCAATGACCACGGCCGAAGTACGCCATCTGCCATCAGAGATTGAGGAGGGACAGGACTCCTCTGACACCACTTCTATGACCAAGGCGATGTTGACCGGATCCTCAGCTGAGGAGGAGGTCATTGAGTCCTCCCGTCCTCTGGTGGTGGAGGACACCCCACTTGCCCTCCCATCATGGACCACAAGGATCGGCTAGACATATCCTCCTACCGACACTTTCTGACCCTCAACGCCCACACCCGGTTGTACCAGCTCGGAGCTACCATCTACTCCAGCCTCTACGATCTGCTCCAGGCTGCTGACCAGGGTGAGGCGATCCGACCAATGTTCTTTGTCAGGGGGGAGGAGGTGCGTCTACCCGATCTTCGAGCATTCTACCACATGCTCCCTCCACGCTTGGGCCCTAGATTGGCTGTCTCATGCGGTGCGGGAGTGTTTTGTTTTTCGATTGGGAGACGAAAATATTTGGCCTAATACCCCTCATTGCGGGTAATGGCCAGTAAGAAAAAACAATGTCTCTCTGTGTCTGTCCTCTTCCCTTCTCCCCTACCCCTCTAACTATCTCTCTCTCCTGCCAAAACTCTTATAATTTATGTAACCCTTGTTCCATTTTCCATTATTTTCCTTTCCAGTCTCCCCTTTTCCCATACTCTTCCCTCTTAGTATCCATTGCTCTTCTTACTTTTCCCTCCAAGCTTCTCCCTTTCCTTCATATTTCCCTCCATTTTCCTAACCATATCTCATTAACTGATGCTCTTTTAATCCAGCTCTAGGACAATGATCCACCCTAATTATAGGAACGTTTATTGGTACCCTTACTTCCCAATGTCTTTTCTTCCCTCTTCCTGCCTATCTTCCTCCCTTCCCTGCCTTCTTCATTCTCTTTCTTTCCCCCTCTTTACTTTCTTGGCCGTGCCTCTTCTCCCTTTTCCCCCCATTCCTTTTTAAGCCTCTGCCTCTCTCTCTTCCCTTTTCAACGTTTTGTATTCGTTTCTGCTGCCTCCCTTCCAAAGTCTCTCCATTTCCCTTTGCCTATTTCCCTCTGCCTTCCTCATTTTCTCTCCATTTCCAATGAAGCCTTGTGTAAGCAGAGGTGTATGTTGTGGAACACTGCGCCGAAACACATACTAGATTATCGTGAGGATTTAAAACATAGATTTATTCGCAGATAATCTAGGCTCTAATGTAATGTGTAAAGTAATTTATGAGATTCCTTGAATGTAAAATTGAGCTACTGATAAGTATCTCTCTACTGCCGGAGGCCAAAATCCCATAAAGGGTGACCATTTGTTTTTGTGCTCGTGGCTTTACAGGGAAGGGCACTAAGCCTTTCCCAACCCAGTTGTTGACACTTAGGAAACTCATATGGTTTGGTTATATGGTTATCACCCAGCACTAATAAAATTAATGGTTTCCTGGCTCACAGGAAATCGTTTGGCTTGTCAATGTAAAGCCAACTGAAAATAAAAAAAAGAATAAAAAATGACAGGAAAGATGGGGGAAATAGGAAGAGTAAAGGACAGACAAAGAAAAAAGAATGATAAAGGTGAAGGGAGAAGTAGGCAGCCCTACATCATGTGAGTGGATGATGGTCGCCACTCCAATGTTTATATACCGCTTAAAGACACTTATTTGTCCACAAATGATTGAATATACTCCTAGTTTTCATTCATTTGTCGCAAAACGTTTTTTCTTAATGATGTTCATATACAGTACATGTGTTTACAAAATGTAACTATAGCTCTGTAGCTGTCATGTGGAGTCATTAGTCTCCATCTAATGTTTATCACAATGACCTTGGCCCCGCTGGGGAGATTTGGACTTTTTTTTTTTTTTTTTTAAATAAAACAAAATAAAATCTTAGGAGTCGGTTCACCGAGTTTCAGTTTCAGTTTACTTGCTCAGGTCCTGCTGAAATCTCCAGTAGGCATGACCACCTTATCTCGCTCACTCATAATACTGATATGACTCTTTCTGCCATTGCACATGAAGGAGTTGGATTTTTTTTTCTATTAGCAATGGCCCATGCCAGGACACATAACCTGGGCCCTTCAGATTCCTTCTGCAGACTCCGGTTCTCCTAGAATCGTCGCGAGACTCTGATGCCGGAATAATAATAATACCAGCAAAAACAATAGCCTCCACCTGTGTAATAGGTGGAGACTAATAATGTAAACTGTATTCTTCATGTTTCGTATAAATTACTGTGGTCAGTAATGTATCATTCCATCTATCTCTTTCTGTCTGTATATCTATCTATTTATATTTCACAGAGAGGGAGCGAGGGAGTGAGCGAGCGAGCGAGAGAGAGAGAGAGAGAGAGAGAGAGAGAGAGAGAGAGAGAGAGAGAGAGAGAGAGAGAAAACAGGAGTATATGGGTGTACAAAGGATGTACAGATAACAGGAGAACTGTTGTACCAGGACCAGGTTTTCTGTTGGAAAAAGGCTAATTCTACTAAGATCCAACCAAGGTGTAAGAGAACAGGATGCGGAAGAAAAGAGGAAGTCTCTCCCATTCCCACCATACCATCTGGTCAAACCGACAGGAAACGATAGAAAAAAAAAACAAAACATGCTTGTTGCAAACAAACATGGAAATATTATAGGGGAGGCAGAATAGGAACGACTGTGCACAATATAATATCTAATCTACAAATCTGTAAATGAATGACCGCACACAAGCACCAACTATTCTCATTTTCAAGCAAACGTCTCACTGTCGTCAACGTACACTTCAACTAGGGAATAAATAACAGTAAGTCAGTTATGGCCAATAGTCTTGAAATAATTGTCTAGCCGACTTTTAAACTCACCGCTTACTAGTGTTGATGATGGATATTCCATTGTTTCAGTACGCGAGTATTAAAGTAAACGAAGTGTAGTGTGTAGTGTGCATGTAGTTTGGTGTTGACAGATAGAAAAACTTGGAGAGCATGCTGGCCTATTCCCTGTGTTACTGAAGCAAAGAAGAACTTCAGCAAAGGGGGGTGGTCAGAAACTAGTCCCGAGAGCTTATGAAACGGGAGCTCCAGCTCTTCCTGTCATCAGCTATGATCTTCTAAATATCTACGGTGATAATTTTCATAGCATCAGCATAAATCTCGTTTAAAAGAGAAAAAATGTAATGTGATAATGGCTTTGCATAATATCAAGCACCTGCTAAATAATATCATGCCTCCAAAATGTTGTAAGGAAAGTATGACATTGAAGCCCGTCTGTCTTTGCATAGTGTGAGGGAAAATTATTATTGTATTCCTTATTTGCGCTAAATCGTAACAACATTGTTAAGTAACCGAAATGTTGTCAAAGTTATTATCGCACAATATATATCTTCAGTTTATGTTTTACTACGAAAACAATCAGTATTAGTATTTTCAACTTCCTTCTATGCCAAAACTCGCAAATGGTCAATTACATCCGTGAAAAATGAGATGATATGTTTTGAGAATGATGATGTGGTAAAATATTTTCTTTAAGGAAGAGATGGTACAATATTTTCAACGCCATAAGATGATGCAGCCGTGGCCGCTCCGACCCAGAAGGCAAGTAAAAATGCATCTCTTTATTATCTCGTTAGACCAACTGAGGTCAGACGTTGCTGAATCATATCAACATTTTTCTGCTCTTCTTGCCAAGAATGCTGGATTCTTAATTTCCAGTTCGAGTCTGTTTATCTATATGTCTACCGATCAATCACTCAGTCTATCAGTCCATCAACCTAGGCTATCTATATATCCATGCATAACGTAGCAAACCGAAATCGTATTAAGAATCACATTACACGTATTTGAATCTTTTGAAAGGAATAGAAATGCGCAACACAACCACATCTACGCAAGTCAGCAGAATGTGCCAAAAGAAAAATTTCATCCTTTGTCCCACAAATAATTTTCCGCTGCCATTATTACCCAAAGCCGGCTCTAAAAATGGCTTACTCTTACTGTTAGCCGCATTGGTGTAGGCAAGAGAGAGTCTACCTTTTAGCTGGGGTAGAAAGGAGTTTAAAGGTAATGACTGTGAGATGTTGGACTGGCGAGAGAAAATGACTGCAAAAATGGCTTGCTCTTACTTTTATTTGTGGTGTGGCTGGGAGGAGAAAGTATTGTGCCTCTGAACGACAAAAAGGCACTCCTAAGCTGAATAACATTGTCGGGGGAGAGCAGTCAAAGAGGAGTTAAGATTTTGTCATCTTCGGAAGGTTAACGTTGGAATCTCAAACTTTGGCTTAACATTTGGGAGCGAAGTGGCTAACAGGAGAGCTAACTCAAGAACTGTAGGGGAGACAAGATACGAGATAAATGAAATAAATGTGGTAAATGTAAGGGGGTCGTTGATGAGTAGGGAAAAAACACGCATGGAGATCTATTTATAGAGACCACCCCTCACAAGATGCATTGTCAGGTAATGCGATAAGGAAAAAGGAAAGAAGTAAAGTCTAGAGACCTGTTTGGGGGGAAATATATATGGGTGAGAAAATGATGAAATTGTAAAATTAACTTGGTCATACATTCATATGAGATACAAATGGACATAAATGCCATATAAATGAGTATATACATATTGCTTGGAGGTATGTGTGTATATAGATGGCATAATAGGGTGTGTCAATTTTGGCAAAATCAATATTGGTAAAATTACTAGTAATTCAATAGTAGATTTTAACTGGATAACAAAAATATTTGTGTTTGATTTTTGTCTCATATTATTTAAATACTTCAATAGTGTTAATAAATTTTGCAAAAAAACGCCTAAATTTACACAAATTTCGAATATACTGATGATTGTTTTTGAGTGGGTTTATTGTACAGGAAGAAGGGTAACGCTGTATTTTAATATACATTTTTATTTCTACTGAGACAGAACCTACACGTTTTTTGTAAGGTAATTTTTCTCTTTTTCAGTGTCACTGCAAACTGGCAAGTCAAACTACTTAATGAACTGCATTGAGTTCCACTGTCACTGTTGTGCAATTGTGCAAACTTTGTTAAAGAGTTGCAGATTTGTACTGTATGGGCAATCTTTCATGACCTCTGTGTTTCTACCAGTGTCAAAGCTGTGTGTGGTGGGTGGTAGCGACCATCATCCACTGACTTGATGTAGTGCAGCCTACTTCATCCTTAACCTCTATCATTTATTTTCTGTGTCTGTCCTCCTCTCTTCCTATTTCCCACATCTTTCCTGTCAATTATTGTTACTCTTCTTTCATTCTGAGGTGCCTTTACTTTGAGTGACAAGCCATATGGTTTCCTGTAAACCAGGAAACCATTTACATATAACTGTCACAAAAAAGAGGACTTTGTAGTAACTTGTAGAGAAGTTATATATATATTGAACTTGTGGACGAGCGGTTGTTATAAGTGAGTAGATTTGAAGTAGATAAGCTTCGTTCCCATTTGTCATGCAATGACAGGAGAGGTAAAGAATAATATGGAACTATTTTTATTTGTCTTGGAAATATTAACAAAGTCTCTCACACACGAATGAAGTATAAAGTAGAGTCCCGCTAGCTACCTCCCAGTCTCGCTCTCTCTCTCTCTCTCTCTCTTCCATGTTGCTAAGCCCTTCTCCCTACTACCTGCCGCTTCTATAGCCTGTCTCCTTCTGAGCTCTCTTTCCTATGTTCTGGTGTAGCAGGGGTCGTGTCACGTGTGTTACACTGTGGTTGGAAAGTTCTAGAAGCCTGTGTGTGAGTATGTGTGTGTATGGTCACGAGGCGCTGTCGCGTGCCTATAAAGCATTCCTTGAGTTAAGAGTGTGTAAGCATGTTTAGCATTGCTCGATTCTCGCAGACACAATACCTTCTCATCATCTGACTTCCTGCTTCTATCTGTCTGTCTATCAATCTATTTATCTATTTATCTATTATGATTTGTAATTATAATATGGAGACCTGACATTGCTCAGCTGCGCCGCTGAAGGTCCTCCGACAGCAATTATCATTGACATATGCTAATCTATTAGTACATAATATTGATTATAATATTGTATACATATAATATTCATAGTAAATTGCAGTGATGTAGTAATATTACATTTTAAACAAGTTGTATACATATTTGAATAAATGCAATGGTTGTTGTATGACATTTTGTAAGATGTGTATGTATAACAGACATACGCATATAATTGTGCAATGGTAATACTGCTAGGTTATTACATTACATATTGAGTTATCCCTTTAGTAATGTCTAATATTTCACCTAACTTGTATGATGATTCTGGTAATACAGAATTGTGATATAATTGTATGACTTTACATAATATTGTAGTACTATTGTGGTAATACATAATTGTAACATTTTATGCATTGTTACATAATATTGTGGTAATGCATAATTGTGTTGGCCTTATAATGTTAGTTACATTTTGTTAATGCAACTGTTACATAATTGTGTTGGCCTTATAATTATAGTTAAAATTACATAAAAGTTACATCTTGTTAATGCAACTGTTACATAATTGTTACATATTGTTTGTAGTTACATAATTGTAGTTAAAGTTACATAAAAGTTACATCTTGTTAATGCAACTGTTACATAATTGTTACATATTGTTTGCAGTTACATAATTGTAGTTAAATTTACATAAAAGTTACATCTTGTTAATGCAACTGTTACATAATAGTTACATATTGTTTGTAGTTACATAATTGTAGTTAAAGTTACATAAAAGTTACATCTTGTTAATGCAACTGTTACATAATTGTTACATATTGTTTGTAGTTACATAATTGCAGTTAAAGTTACATAAAAGTTACATCTTGTTAATGCAACTGTTACATAATTGTTACATATTATTTGTAGTTACATAATTGTAATAACTGCAGTCCTGACATAACCAGCCCATACGTGTTCCCTATATGTCAACAAGTGGGTGGGAGGGGGGAGTTAGTGCCCCTCCTCGTAAAACAACTAACTCAAAGACAAATGGCTACCATTTACAGGACTGTGGCGTCTGACTATAGATAGATGGGCATAGCTGTTCAGCTCTCCACAAAAAGATCTCAGGGAAAGACACGACTACAAGCTTGGACTCATCTGCACCACCTGGAGAGGTCAGGGAGTGAGTTTCCTGTAGCAGAGCTACCAGCTGTCAGAGATCTTCTCCCTTATGAACTGTATCTCAGGGAGAGTAGTGACAAAAACAGGAGGAATTACAACATCGACCAATTTGTCACTGACCTTATGACAGCCTTGCATGCTCAGTGGGGCAGAACAAATCCTAATTTTGTGTGTGTGTGTGTGTGTGTGTGTGTGTGTGTGAGAGAGAGAGAGAGAGAGAGAGAGTAATGCGTATTGGGGCAGACGAGACAGTCTGTAAACCTGCTTTTGCCAGTCTCCCAGCTCACCAGGTGGGTTGCCAGCTCATTCTGCACGCTGCAATACCAGTTTAGAGTGCTACTTTTACATCCATCTTTACCATCTTACTTCTGTTCCATTACCTTCTATTGAACTTACATTTGATTTTATGTTATTCTTAAAAATTTTGGCCAATTACTGCCTTTTCTGGGGTGATAATATTGCGGGAAATGCATTGCAACGTTCTTACTTTTAGATTATTGTTGCTGGTGCAACTTAACAACTCTGCTCAAGATAGGGAGTGGGAATGAGAGCTACCAATACCCATAAATTTTGTGTCAGGATGATCCTTCTAGAGCCTTTGTGGTGTGTTGTTGACAATCATGCTCATAAGAGATATGTCACAGCTTTACAAGACACTCTCACATGAGGTATATTGCAGACTACAGGTTAAACTGGTTCAGTACAAAGAACAACAGCAAATGGATACAAGGACCAAGGCGTCCCCTTAAGAAACTAAAGTAAAGAAGCGATAAGGTAGGTCAACAGTGAAAAGGTCAACTTGGTATGATCACAGTGAGTCTATACTCCAAGTTTGCTGTGTACTGAAAATTATCTGGAAAAAATGATGCAGTTGAAAAGATACTGAAGACTAGAGGTGAAGGAGTTAAGATGACCCAATTAAGAGATTACCGAGTAAGACCCAGGAAAACACCACCTGTCAATACTCTGGCGACCTCACTCTCTGACTTTACTGACTGGACTTCAGGAGTCACAGAACCCTGCCTTACCTGCAGTCTGACAGCATCACAGGTCAAGGAATTTGTGAAGAAACCCATGGTTGTTTCTGACTGACCTTCACACACTCAGTCAGTGGAGAGATGTGTGGCGATGACAACTGAAGCTATTGCCCATGCTTATGGTCAAGACAGAAGAGATCATTATATCAGAGTGATCAGCTGAGAACTCATGGATAAAAACAAAAGCAAGAAAGACATGATGTCTTTGGTCAGTTTTGTAAAACCATGTTGAATATGTACAAATTGGTAATTTCTTGATGTTTTGTATAAAAAGGTTCAGTGTTTCAGTATAGTGTTATTGCTTACATTACCAATTGTAAGTGATACTGGCACATTTCAACACAAAACTGCTATAGGAAAGGATCGTTTAAACTACATTTTGTAGACTGCTTTGAATTCCCAATAAAAAATGCAACAATTTGTGACTAATAGTTCTTGAAATTATAAAATTGTTAATGTTACCCCCCACATTGACGCACCCTAATGTCATATGTAGTTTAAGCTGATATACACCAAAATCTCCTTACACTTAGGTGTGATGGAAAAATACTAAATGTATGAAGGTACAGTTCATTTATGAGCGGTGTATTGTTGTGTACATTCTCAGCAACCCCAACTGGGGTCAAAGACGGGTTGTTTTTAATTTTTGTAGGTAGTGGTAGAAAAGAAAGTGTATAGAAGCTGGAGGCCCATTTTCGCGAGATGCATGGATGTGTGAAACTCTTAATCCTCGCAAGAAGTTGATACTATTGCTGTTAATGGTAAGTATCTCCAGTCTATTTTAGCAATATTTGCCTATTAAGCATTATCCATTCCATGTATATAATTAATCAGTGTTCTGTATCTTACAGGAATGCAAATGATCAAATATCTCAGCCTATACCTACAGTTTTTTAAATGCAATGTGCCTTGCATTTCAAAGTGGGTAGACTTCGAATATGAATCCTTTTTGTTCAGTTTGTTCTGTATGGGACAAACTTTTCCGCCCTTTAGCCTTGAACACCTTATCTGCCGAAGAAAATAAATTCAATCTGTGGTGTGGCAGTTGTTATTTGTACCTCTACTCATATAGCCACAAAACACATTACAGGTATGTTATGTTTGATTACTATGTCGAAAGTATGAAAGAAGCTGACATGTAAATATAAAAAGCCAGTAGGCGACCATGGCCAGCCCAAAGCAGGCCGTTGCAGTTCAGCCTGTACACAAAAAGGAGAACCCTTATCTGCTTAGAGCCTAAAAATAACATCTCTCGCCTCTCTTTAGATATATTAAGCCACCTAGACAACAAAAATAACTTGATACTTGCATAACACAGTAGATAAAAAAAATCTGACATTTTTTTTTTTTTTTTATGAAACCTCCCATATTAAGTACTGATCTAGTCATTTCAAACAATTTCAGCACCATTGAAATCTTTTTTTGGAGGACGAAAATATGGATGTTTCTTAACCCTGGAACATGGTCGTGGGGTGTGAGATTCCGACACCACTTTCACCACGTTACCAGTGCGTGGTGATAGGGAGCAGTCCCGTGGGTCTCTCAGTAGCTTCATGTCTCAGTGTGGGCTAGTAGGGGTAGTGTCGCGGTGCTTCCTCGCACGTGGTGCGGTGTAGGGGAGGTTTTTGGTAAATTGTACCCAAGAGGAATAACCAAAGAATGAATAAATAATGTAATTTACAATGGCAAATGACAGTAAAACCTCTTTTTAGAGCAAATATATATATTATCTTTTATTTCAGTCAAAATTATCGTTCATTTACAGTAACAAAAATTAAAAAAAAAAATATTTATTTTCTCTCGAACTTCGTCATTGGCCTCTCAAAACATTGTTCTTACATTACGATCTCATATTGTTTTCGTAGAGAGCGAAAAAAAAAAAAAAAAAAAAACATTTTTTCCCTAACAGGAAGTTTTTTTTTTTTTTTTTTCACTAAAAAAATTAGCCCGTTTTTGCCTCTCTCCCATACATACTGTGTTGTTGCTGCTAAGACCTGATGTTCCCACAACCAGGGTGTTTGTGTTTCGTCGGGCAAGACTTCAGTACCAATATTTTTTTTTTAATGAATATTTAGGTGTAGGCATCTACAAATTTTAAGGATTTTTAGCAGTGTTTTCGAGTAGCCCCTAAGGAACTTAATATACCTCATTATTAAGTACAATATAACGGATTTTGGAAGTACAGATGTTATATTTTCTTGTAATGTTTACAGATTTATTAAATTTTGATTACAACTATTTTTTTTTTTTTCAAAAAGGGGTATAATATACCCCAGAACCGTGTTAGTAGTAAAAATGCCCACGACCGTGTTTAAGGGTTGCAATGGTTTTTCACTCCTCTCCTTAGTTTTCACCGGCAGGTATGCTGTCATTTTGTGATTTTTTTTTTGCTTCATTGCACGGGATGGGTTTAGGAAGCTAAAAATTACATTGCCAGGTTCACCAGATGTTTCTCTTCAATTTGGTAAAAAAAAAAAATCGATTTTCGACGATTGAAAAAAATATATATATTTCCTGTAAACCAGGAAAGCATTTACGATGCTGGGTGGTAACCTCATAACCAGCCAACTTGTGGGTTGGCGGAGGTTTAGGGCTCCTCCCCGGAAAACAGCTAACTAGAAATACGAACAAGAAGCCTTGGACCAGGACTGACCAAAAGATGACGACTAAGGACAGAACAAAGGACATGATATGGATTGTAACGTGGAATGAAAGGGGTGCAAATGATGAGCTGAAAGAGAGAGAGATTGTCCACTTGCTTGCGGGTGCAAAAGTGGATGTATGTGGATTAACTGAAAATAAATGACAAGGTGAGAATGTGAGAGAATGGAAGTATGGATGGGGTATATGTGCGGGGGTAGAGAGAATGAGAAGGCAAAAGAAGGCGTGTGTATTGTTGTGAGTAACAGATGGAAGGAGAACATAAGAGAGTATGGATAAGTTGGCTCAAGGATTGTGTAGGTAAGATTGAAAGTTGGACTACAAATGTGGGCGATTGTGTGCGTGTATGCGCCAACACAAGATCGTGCAAGCAGAGTGAGAAAAGAGTTGTGGACAAATGTGGAAACGTGCATGGAAAAGTTTGAAAGGAATGAGAGAGTGTTTTTGATTGGCGATATGAATGGTAAAATAGGGAATGTGAAGATGGATGGAGTAGTTGGTGAGTGGGGTGTGCCTGCTGAGATAGATGAGAACAGCAGTGCTTTAGTGGATATTTGTGCCAGGAGGTGGTTGGTGATAGCCGATAGCCTCTTCAGGAACAAAATGATACATAGGTATACATGGCGAGTGATGAGAAGGGTGGATGGTGAACTGAATGAAAGGAAGGCAATGGTTGATTATATGTGGATGAAAGGATGTGAAGATGTGTCACGGATGCAAGAGCTTATAGAGGTTGGAGGAGTGGACTTTCTGACACCACTTAATGGTGATGAGAATCAAGGTCCGAGTAAAATGGAGAAATAGAAAAAAGATAAGGACAGGAGGAAGTAGTATATGCAAGGAGGGTGGAAAGGTTACCAGAGGATGAGAAAAAGGCAGAATATAAGAGAGAAGTGGAGGAACGATTGGGTAAGTATGGACTGGAGCAGATGGGGGACGTGGAAGGTGTATGCAAGATATTCACAGGAGAAATGTGTGAGCATGTGAGGTGGTGTGTGGGGTGAAGAGAAGACGAAAGAGGGTGCAAGGAACTAAATGGTGAATGAAGATATGAGACAGGCTGTTGCACAAAAGAGGAAACTATTTAGTGAGTGGATGATAAACAGGGACATGGAAGAACTTCAGAGACGGAAGAGACTTATACGTAGAGAGAAAGAGAGAGGTGAGATTAGTAAGAGAAAGTAAGAAGAAAGTGGATGAGGAATTTGGAATGAATTTAAGTGTAAAGTGGAGTGAATGTAAGAAAATGTTCTGGCATGAGATAAAGAGAAACAGGTTGTCAAAAAAGTTAGTCGGGGAGTGAAAGATAAAAATGGTAGATTACTAATGGAGAAGGGAGAAAAAATGAGCAGATGGAGAGAACACTTTAAGAAATTGTTAAACATAGAGAATGAGAGTAATGCGAGTATAAGTGGCTGGGGAATGGCTGGGAGATGGAGGGATGTGAGAAATGAGGAAGAAATCAATAGGATGGAAGATGTGGAAGCAATGAAGAAATTCAAAATGGGGAAAGCCCCAGGAACTGATGGAGTGCATGGAAAAATGCTGAACATGGGTGAAAGATAGTATTGGAATGGATGTGAAAAATGCGCAGATTGGCCTGGGAGGAAGGTAGAGTCCTGGAGGATTGGAAGTCAGGTATAATTATTTTCCTGTACAAAGAAAAAGGGTAAAAAGAAGTGTGTGGTAATCACAGGGGCATTTGTCTTCTTAGTGTAATGGGAAAAGTACATGGTAGGACACTTATTGACAGAGTTAGGGAGATAATAGAGGAATTAGTTGGAGAAGAACAGGGAGGTTTCAGGAAGGGAAGAGGTTGTGCAGGTCAGATATTCATTCTTAGATCTTTAGTGGAAAAGTTTCAAGAGAAGGGAAAGAAGTTGTATGCGGCCTTCATGAATCTGGAGAAAGCATATGACAGGGTGGATCGACAAGGATTGAGGAGAGTATTAATAATATATGGAGTATATGGGAAGCTGTTGAATTCTGTGAAGAGTATGTGTGAGGGTGCTAAGACTGCAGTGCATGTGGATAGTGAACTGATTGATTTTTTCTCTCTGAAGGTTGGATTGAAACAAGGATGTGTCATGTCTCCATGGTTGTTCAGTCTGTATATGCATGGAGTTATAAAAGAGATACAAGGTAGGGCAGTGGATATTGGAGTGGCCCTAATGAATGATGTCAGTGTTTGGAAACTGCCTATAATGTTGTTTGCAGATGATACTGTGTTCTTAAGTGAAGACGAAGGGGAGCTGCAAGGCTTGGTGGATGAGTTTGGGAGAGTGTGTAAGAAACGGAATCTAAAGGCGAATGTAGGGAAGAGTAAAGTTATGGTCTTCGAGAGAAGTGATGTCAGTGAATGTACAGTGAGGCTGGATGAGGAGGCAATTGAAAATGTGAGTCCATTCAAGTACTTGGGTAGTGTGATGAGTAAGGATGGAAGTTTGGATGGTGAAGTCCTTGAAAGGGTACAACAAGCAAGAAAGATTGCTGATTCCTTGAAAGCAGTGATAAGAAACAGGGAAGTGAAAAAGTTACTAAGTGACAGTATTGTGATACCAACTCTAACGTATGGACGTGAAGCTTGGACCTTGTTGGAGGGACGGAAGGCAAGACTAAGAGTAGTGGAAATGAGTTATTTGAGAGGAGCCTGTGGAGTCACATGGAGAGACAGACTGACAAATGAGAATGTGAGGGAGGATTGTGGTGTGGATGTGAATGTGATAGGACGCGTCAGGAGAAACACACTGAGGTGGTTTGACCATGTAGAGAGGATGGAGAGAGAAAGACTGACGAGGCGAGTGTATGTGAGTGAGCTGTAGGGAGAAGAGGGAAGGGGAGGCCAAGGATGAGATGGAGGGACGGAGGGGAGAGGTGTATGAGAGAGAGAGGTGTGAGTTGGGAGCAGGGCAGGGAAATGGCGGGGGACAGGGCGACATGGAGGCGCTTTGTTTGTGGCCACCCCTTACGTGATTTAGGCATCTGGCAATAGATAGATAGATAGAGAAAATCGTGCCAATGCTGGCTACTGGATCAATTATAGGATCCACGGCCACGTAAAGCTAAGCAGGCCTTTGCTAGGCAACGAATAGTTGTCTAGCAATCAAAACCTTGCGGACACAACTAGGTTGTATGTCACGAATCAATTCGCGACATTTCCTTTTTGTGAGAAGCCACGAACTATTAGTGGAAAACTCACTGTGTATCGCTCAGTTAACCGTTTCTCTCTCCATTTCGGGGTATACTTTTCAAATCATTCGTCACTTTCAAAAGTGACCGATTTAATGCACGTCACTAAGTGCGCTACTGAGCGATACAATTGTTTCTTTATCGTTCGCCTCTGCTTCCCTAAACCGTTAGCCACGCCTTCTTCTGGTAGCTTGTGCGTCCTGCCTATACATTATTTGAATTCAGTCTTGTGTTTGCTGTGACGGAGAAAGGGTCTGTGCTCAGAAGTGGAGAGGTCAGCTAGCACCCCAAGCTCCATTAGTACAGTTAATCCCAGTACTCCCACCCCCCACTCCTCGGGTGATACATAGTATTCATCGACTGGTATTTCTTTTTGTGTATTTTGTAGTTTTAAGAGCTTAGTTAAGGTGTTTTTTCCTAGGCGTAAGTATTTAGCTTTTGCGTGAGTGAGTGAGTGCGTCTCATTGATTTGATTTGAAATGTAACGTTAAATTTATTTTTGTAATTAATAAATTTAACAGTTCTTTTCCTTGAGCTTAATGTAAACTCTTGTTTCATTTCTCCGTAATTAAGCTTATTTCCCATATAGCTCCTAGCCTGCATAAACGTTTGCTTTCATAACTGGTACTTAGACCAGTCTTGTTGTATTAACTTAAAATCCGTTGTGCCAGATAGGAGTTAATGCATCAGCAAGAACCTGATGTTATTAGTATTAGTTATTTATTGTCAGGGGTGATGTAACTTTCTCCAGAGGCTAACAGTACAGTAATTCAGCAATTGTGAGTAATTAGTCTCTGCTGTGTACTGTTGAGAAAGTTTATAAATTCTCGATCTTAGAGAATCGTAGCAAGTCAGCGTAAAGTAATCGTTGCTTGATGTAGCAAGACAATCATTGTCTCTGCTCTTCAATATTATTGAATATTATTATCAAATTAAATAATATTTAACCATTTATATCCCAAAATTACCGTGATAATATAAAAACCCCGTGACATTGTACTTTAGTCACAACATGCAGGTTTGGTGCGAAACGGTTAATTCTGCAGGGAAGAAGTGCCTGTCACAATTAAACAACATTACTAGGGACACTAAGGCCAGTCTTCGCAGGGTTGCCATCGAAAACTAGAGGAGAGAGTGGAAAATGGATGACACACTTCCAACAGAGAATGACTTTAATGTTACACCTAAATAAGTCAGAGCTTTCTACACTCATTGATAATGCTTCTACAGTTCAGAATGTGAAATGTACGTAAAAGCGGATTTTCGGCCATTGCAAGGCAATGAATAGTTGCCTAGTAACCAAAACCTTGCGGACATAACTAGCCATAGGCTGGTCATTGTGTTAAGGGCTGGTTGGAATTAATTAATTCTTAACGGAAGAAGTGTCTGCCAATTAAACAAGAATGATTACAAGAAATACAAGAAAGAAGACTCAACTAACAATAAGGGCAGCATGGAGCTGGCCAATAACTGATTAGGAGACTTACTGACACCTCTGTCAGTCTCACGACCCCAAACAATATTGTACGAGGAAAGAAGTAACTTTTTGAGGGGTAGGCAAAAAGAAGAACTCCAGGGATCCCACCCCTTACGAACTCTGATTTGGGTGAGGTTCTGCTCCTATGGAAAGTTTTGGGTGGCTACATAAAAGCTATAGCATTACTCCTCCTAGGGACAGTCCCTCCTCTACTGGGGGTGGCCATAAAGGGTCTCACTCTGCCAAAAGTATGTTTGTGGTGAACATCGACCAGTATGCAAATTTTCTTGTTCCTAAGTTAAATCCATGACCATGCAGAGGCCAGGGCCTCTGAAGGTCACCACTGCCCACCCTTGTGAGTTGTAGTTTTTTTTTGGGGGGGATTCACCCCAGCAAAAATAAACCATTGTGGAAAATTACATTTTCATAAGCAAAAAACTATGACTTTGTCCCTGTTTGGGCCAACCCCCTTTCCCTGGGTGTGGGAGGTGGTCTCTGGGGTTCCCATGCTGCTTAAAACCTGGCCGTCGTAAACGTATACCAATATGGAATATCTCATGTTCCAAAGTAAAAACTATAGCCATGTATCATGGCTTTGCTGGGACGCCTGGGATCACTCCCACTTCCTTGATGGGTTACTCCTCGGTGATTCCATCCCTCACAAGGCATGAGCGGAATGAATATGTATCAGTATGAAAAATTTCATGTTCTGCGGTTCAAGAAACTTATGCCAATATTGCCCAAGAACACCAGGGATTATCCTCACGTAAGAAGAGGCCCTCCGGGGGCCCGCTATGCTTATAACTTGGCACAAGTGAACCTCTACCATTAGGCAAAAATTCTTTTTCTTAAGTAAAAAAACTGGCTTTGGCTTATGGTTTTGGGAAGGCCACCCAGGAGGCTCTGCTTGGGGGTCCCACTCTGCCTAAAACCTGGCCTGGAGGAGGTCTATCAATGTGAAAAATTTCACTTTCAAGATGTGGTGTGACGTAGTTTGAATTATTATGATATAACATGCTGGGGAGTTGATATAGTGTGTTACAGGTGGAGATAAGGTGTCTCGCGTGGTGGAGATGATAAAGGGGTAGGAGGTAGGGGGTAGGGGGTAGGAGGTAGGGGACTGGAGGTAGGGAGGTTCGTCGTAGAGGAGGTTAGGTAACTTATGATAAGCAGAATTTTGCCAGGTTGAAGTCCAGTCATTACTGTGTATTGTCGTGTAATGAACTGTAGTGCCATTAGTGCAGTATAGTGTGATGTAGTGTGGTAAAGTGTGGTGTAGTATAGTGTGAAGTAGTATAGTGTGGTGTAGTATAGTATGGTGTGAAGTACTTTGTTATGCGATGTGGTGTTGCAAAGCATGCAGTAATGCAGCGGGGTGTGGTGGGGCTCAGTATCGTGTGGAGTGATGTGTGATGGTTTATAGTGTGGTGTACTGAAATGAAACGTGTTATGGTTTAGTATGGTGTGCTGGGATATAGTATCCTGTCGTGTGACGTCTGATTTGCTATGGTGTGGTGTAGTGTAGTGTGGAGTGAAGGAAAAACTGTGCTGTGATGTAGTTAATCCAGTGTACTGTGTTATAGAGTGGTAAGATGGAGACAGGTGTGGAGGTAGGGTGGCGGTGATGGGGGTAGGGAAGGCAGGTGGTAGGTACAAGGGAGTACAAAGGAAGGCAAACAGCAACAGACCTTATGGTCCTTTCGAAGCTGCTTGTTACAGAGTAGACTATGACTACAAGATCTAATTCTACGTGCTGAAGGAAGGAAGGAAGGGAACCTTAATTACGAAAGGGTGAGTAGGAATGTAGGTGTAGGAGGGAGTAGGTGTTGGAATGAAGGAAGGGAGGGATGGGATGTAGTCAAGAAAGAAGAGGAAGGGCAGGTATTAAGGTAGGTAGGGAGGGAGAGAAGGAAGAAGGAAGTAATGGAGGAGTAGACAGGAAGGAAATGTAAGGGGGAAGAGGATGACTCTGTAGGAAGAAAGGGGTAAACAAGTATGGAGAGCAAGGTAGGTAACTTATGATCAGCAGAATCCCGTGTGTAGGTTTAAGCCTGGTCATTACTGTGTGAAGGCCGCGGTAAGCCCCTCCATCCCTCCTGCCACCACGAGGCTAATAGAGTGTGGGGGAGAAGAAGCACGGAGGGCAGAAGAGTGGAAGTGGGAGAGATAGAATGGGAGTGGAAGTAAGAAGACGAGTGGAGAGGGAGAAGAAAATGGAAGAAGGAAAGCAAGTGAGAATAGTTAAGAAAGGAAGAAGGGAAGGTAAGACAAGCTGAGATGTAGAAGAAAGCCAGAGGGTGGAGGCAGATGTGAAGATTGGTGAAAACGTATAAAAAAGTGGAAGGAAACAATGAGGGAGATTAGTGTGAGGAAAAAAGAAGCCAAGACGGAGGAGGGGTTATACTTGAGAGTTGAAAGATAGAAAGTGAGGAAAGAAAGGGAAAAAAAGGAGAGGGCAGGAGGGAGGGAGGAGAAACAACGTGATAAGGGAGAGGGAAAGAGGAGAGTGAAGTAGATGCGGAAAGTTAGAAGAAGGAAGTAGAGAAATTTTGTGGAGCAGTAGAAGGGAAGAATAAGCTCCTCCATTCTTACTGCCACCACAATGTTGTTTGTGTTGGGTGGGTGGCCTGGGGAGGCGGGCCCTGGTGGGAGGCGGAAAGTGGGAATGAGAAGAGAGGAAACCGAGAAAAGATCGGAAAAGAGAGGTGTCCAAAAAAGGAGAGGTGAAAAGAAAAGAAAGAAAAAGAAAAAGAGAAGGTTACAGAAGTCAGAAGAGGGACAGAAGAGGAAAATGTTGTACATGAAAAGGGAGGAGGAACAGAAGGAAGACCAGATGACGGAAGAACAAGAAGAAACAAATGAAGGAGGATCTGAAGGAAGAACAAAGATAGAAAAACATAAGGACGGAAGAACAGAGGGGGAGAAAAAACAGAAGGAGGGAGGAATAGACGGAATTAGAAGAAAACAGAAAAAGAGCAGGAAAATAACTGAAGGAGGGAAGAAAAGAGACACAAGTGAAGAAATAAGCGAGGGAAGAACACAAGGAAGGAAGAAGACAGCGAGAGAAGAATAAAATGAGGGAGGGGGAATTACGAGGAAAGAAGAGAAGAGGGGCTGAGCAGGAGAGAAAAGTAGATGGGGAGAAGAAGGGTGCAGAGGAAAGTAGATGGAAAGAAGGAGAGCTTAGGTAAAATGATCAGGACTCTATGGAAAAGGCAGCAGAGAGAGAGAGAAAGAGAGAGAGAGAGAGAGAGAGAGAGAGAGAGAGAGAGAGACTATGATGAGGACTAAGAGATGACTAAGGTGTGAAGGCGGGGTGGCTCTGCTCAAGATCGAATCGCACCTGGACACCTCTATGGGTTCCTTACTCTCACTTCGACGCACATATATTACCAACACCTGTGTTTGGGCCTGTTTAAACGGTCAGTGGGCTTATGTAGTGTCCAAGCTCGTTACCTCTCAGATTCGAAGCATGAGGACGAGAACATGCTACACATAGTGGAGCAGAACAGGAATGGGACTCCAGTTCATCACGTCTTCACGACCATTTTCCTCACATTTTCCATTACCACACTCCAGAACTATAGGCGTTCAGTGACCTTATAAAACAGGTCTAATGGTTACATGCTAGATATTTCCAATAGAAAATAGCATGGAGTTGAGCCACATCGGTAACACTGCACCACCACCACCACCAATGGAACAGCAGGCCCATGAACTGGAAGGGGTAACACCAATACCATGTTTTGAGTTTGATAGTAAAGTCAAAGGACAATAATCAAATGTATACGGAACAAACGCTACCGTTTATATTGTTTCAACTTGATGATAAGACTGGTTGTTAATTCATAATACTACGTGCATTTGTGGCATCACCAAAGATTATACCAATTGTATAAAACTCCCGATCACAAAACACAAAGCCGCTGTAACGCGATTCCGAAATGATTTTGTGTGTGTTGTGTTTCTCCATGTGAGCGTCCACATGTGTCCTCAAACATGTGCTGACAACACAACTCTCAACGAATCTGGGTACATGTATGCAGCAGTATTTAGACAGAGGTACGCAAACATGTTTCAGTGGTGCTTCGAACTTACTGACAGCAGAGATGATGCGATAAGTGTGTCCATACGAAGCATCTGAAACTTCATCATGATGTTGCCAACATGATCTTGAAGCTTCTGTTCCCAGCGTGATGTTTACATGTTGCCAGCACTTGTTCGGGCACAGGGAGATTCAGGCAAACAAACTTACAGACTGCAAAAGACAGATCGATGGATAAACACACATAAAAATAAATAAATAAACAGACAAGTATAAATATAGGAGTAAATATAAGGTGAATGGTAACGAGAGACAGATACAAATAGAGATGATCAAACACAAAAGGAGAATGACAAACAGCCAGATAGTTAAATAGACAGACGGAGTGCTACGGTGATACGGAAGGAAACCGTGGTAGACAGATAAACAGAAACAGTGAAAGACAGAAAGATGGAATACACAGACAGTCCAATAGAGATATATAAGTATAAACGGGTAGGAAAATAGATAGAGGTAACACATAAATATAGACGGAGACTGATAGAGTACTGCGATGATGAGAACACAGATAGACGAATAGAATACTGTGTTGATACGGACGTACACACATAATGAACAGACAGAGACAGATAGACATGGATAAAAAGGATAGATATAGATACAGATAGACAGGCAGACAGTTAGACAGAGAATTCTGCAGTATTCGATACGAAGACAGACAGACAGATAGGCCTAGTGTTGGTGGATGGTGGTTGAGGCAGTGGTAGATTGATCCTACTAAGAACAGGACTTTGAAAGCAAAATTTCAATATCCAGTAATGAAAGAGACAGTGGGTGCTCTACCCCTCCTCTCCCGCCAGTGTCATGTGGGGCCTTTGGTGATTGGAGGCTCCTATGACTCAACCTTCTATCTATCTGTCTCTCAGTTTATAGTCAGACACCTTAATCCCGGAAGGCAGAGGTTGGCAATTACATTTGACTAATACCTTACGAGTATGTCAAGAGCTCGGAGCATCGCCGTTACCCTGGACTACAGGAACTACTGTTTTTATGGCTATATTGATAAAACTTGACAAACCAAGATGTTTTGCGTTTAAACACAAGTAAATGGAGAGAGAGAGAGAGAGAGAGAGAGAGAGAGAGAGAGAGAGAGAGAGAGAGAGAGAGAGAGAGAGAGAGATTAAGTGCTTCTGCAGTCGTGACCCATGAAAATTGTCTGATGGTTGCATAACTAACATTTCTCCTGGGTCTCCTTCTTCTGGAGGATTTGAATAAAACTTCAATTCAGATTCTGAGTGCGATAGATCTGGAGTGGGGTACATTACCAGGAGTTCCGATGAGTGAAGAACTTCTGCTTTAACTTATAGGGTATACGACGATTATATAGAAAATACAATATTTTTTTGTAGTTTGACACGATAACACAAATATCAAAGGATAACATCGATATATTCGGAAGGGAGCTGGCGAGGGGCATCTCGTAATCCCCCTAAAATTGGCTGCTTTCATTTTATAGACTTAAGTTACGTTCATACCAACTGCTTTAATGTGGATCGGTCTTGTTACCACAAGGAAATTTGAAATTCCCCCCGTTGGGGTAATTTACCCCTAATTGCCGACCCCTGCCGTAAGGGTGGCCACAAACAAATTGCCTCCATGTCGCCCTGTCCCCTGCCATTTCGCAACCCTTCTCCCAACTTACACCTCTCTGTCTCATATATCTCTCTATCCCTCCTTCTAATCCTCGGTCTTCCCCTCTCTCTCTCCTCCCTTCTACCTTACTTACATACACTTTCCTAGTTAGTCTTTCACTTTCCATCCTCTCCACATGGCCAAATTACCTCAGTGTATTCCTCCTAACGCTTGCTATCACATCCCGATCCACAACACAACACTCCTTCACTTCCGAACTTGTCAGTTGTCTTCCCACGCAATTCCAGATGATCCTTTTAAATAACTCATTTCCACTGCTCCAACTCTTGACTTGTTTCTTTCCAACAAAGTCCAAGCTTCGCTTCCGTACGTTAGAGTGGGGATCGCAATATTCTCATGCAATGAATTTTTAAAATTCCATGCTCTCTTCCCTATTTCTTATTACTGCTTTCAATGAACCAGCAACCTTTCTTCCCTGAGGTACCCTTCCAAGCATTTCATTCTCCAAATTTCCATTCTTACTCATTTTACTACCCAAGTTCTAAAATACACTCACATTTTCCTTTTCCTCATTAACCAGCCTCCTTGTGCATTCAGTAACTTCATTTCTCTCGAAGACCACAACTTTATTCTTCCCTACATTCACCTTTACATTTTCATTCTTACATAGTCTTCCAGACTCATTCATCAAGCCTTGTACAGTATTGCTTCTTTGTCTTCTGTTAACAATACAGTATCATCTGCAAACAACAGAGCAGGAAGGTTCCAAACACTGCCCTCACTCATTAGAGCTGCTCCAGCATCAACTGCCCTACCTTGTTTCTCTTTTGTAACTCTATCAGTGTACGAAATGAACAGCAATGGAGATATGACACATCCTTGTTTCAATCGAACATGCAGATAAAAAAAAACAAAAAAACTCAGATCACAGTCCACACACACTGCAGCTCTACCACCCTCCTACATACTCCTCATATTATTCAATAGTTTCCCAATTAACTCATGTGTTTTTAATTTTTCCACATATTATGTCGATCCATTCTGTCATATGCTTTCTTCAAATCCCTGAAGACAGCATAAAACTTCTTTTCCATCTCAAGAAACTTTTCCATTAATCACCTTAGGATATCTGATCAACACAACCTCTCTTCCTCAAACTTCCCTGTTCATCTCCAACTAATCCCTTTTTATTTCCCTAAAGCTGTCGATAAGTATCCTATTTCAGGAAAATGGCAGTGTGGAACAGGAATGGCAATTGTTTAAGAGTGATGTGGTGGGGCATGCAGAAGAGGTGCGTGGTGTGAGACGTGTGGGTGGTGGTGTAAGAAAAGGAAGTGAATGGTGGTGCGAGGAAGTAAGTATGGTTGTGGCTGAGAAGAGACGTGCATGTGAAGTGTGCCTGCAGAGGAAGGATGAGGTGTCATATGAGAGGTATAAGGAAAAGAGGAATAGCGCGTGAAGGGCTGTGCGTGATGCTAAAGTGGCAGCAGATGAGAGGTGGGGTAGGCGGCTGACTGAGAATTTTCAACAGAATAAGAAAATGTTCTGGAAGGAGGTTAAAAGGGTGCGAAAGGGAGAGTCTGGGAATGAAGAGCGAGTAAAAGCAGAGGATGGAAGGATGTTAACGAGACAGATGCAGTAAGGAAGAGATGGGCGGAGTATTTTGAAATATTGTTAAATGTAGAGGAAGAAAAGGTGGCTGAGATTGTGGCGGATGGAAGGGTGCAAGGAATAAATGTGTTGGGAGATTTGAATGATTCTTTGATCACGAAGGAGGGAGTGGAGAAGGCTTTAAGGAGATGAAAACAGGGAAAGCTGCAGGTATGGGTGGGTGTGCTGTGGAATGCCTGAAGGGCGGTGGAGTGACTATTGTTGACTGGTTAGTAAGACCGTTGAATGTATGCTTTGTGAACAGTATGGTGCCCGTTGACTGGGCAAGTGCTTGTGTGGTCCTGTTGTATAAAGGCAGGGGTGATAAGTATGAATGTACTAGCTTTAGGGGTATAAGTCTGTTGAGTGTTGTAGGTAAGGTGTATGGTAGAGTGTTAATTAAGAGAGTTAGAGAGGGTACAGAGGGAGTGATTGGTGATGAGCAGTGTGGCTTTAGGAGAGGGAGGGGATGCGTGGATCAGGTGTTCGCTGTGAAACAAGTGTGTGAAAAGTATTTAGCGAAAGGCAAGGATGTGTTTTGGGTATTCATGGATTTAGAGAAAGCGTATGATAGAATTGATAGGGAGGCTTTGTGGACTGTTTTAAGATTGTATGGACTTGATGGTGGGTTACTAAAAGGAGTGAAAAGTTTTTATGTAAATAGTAGAGCGTGTGTAAGAGTGGGACTGAGTGATTTGTTTCCCGTGAGAGTGGGGCTGCGATAGGGTTATGTGATGTCGTTTTGGTTGTTTAATATTTTTATGGATGGTGTTGTAAGGGAGGTGAATGTAGGAGTTTTAGGTGGAGGTCTGAGTCAGGTGAATGTTGATGGTGGAGAGTGGAATCTGAAGCAGCTGCTGTTTGTAGATATACTACACTGGTGGCTGATACAGAGGAGAGATTGAGACAGTTGGTAGAGGAGTTTGGAAGGGTGTGTGAAAGGAGGAAATTGAAAGTAAATGAGAATAAGAGTAAAGTGATGAACTGTACGAGGTTGGTAGATGGTAGGGGGATGAACATAGTTTTGAATGGTGAGTTGCTTGAGGAGGTAGAGTGTTTTAAATATTTAGGGTCACGTGTTGCTGTGGATGGAAGAATAGGTGCAGAAGTGAAGTTTAGAATGAATGAAGTAGGTAAGGTGCTGGGAGGAATGAAAAAAGTGTTTAGATGTCGTTCGCTTAGAATGGATGTAAAGAGGAGGCTGTATGAGGGTGTTGTGGTACCGACTGCGTTATATGGGGCTGAAACATGGAATATGGGTGTAGCAGAGAGGAAAAGCTTGAATGTAATGGAGATGAGGTGTCTGAGGAGTATGTGTGGAGTGACGCGTATGGATCGAGTGCGAAATGATGAAGTGCGAAGAAGAACTGGAGTTGTTCGGGAGATGGCTGGTAGAGTTGAGCAGAGGGTGTTGCGATGGTTTGGGCATATGGAGAGAATGGATAATGAGCGATTGGTGAAAAAGATTACTAGATCTGATGTGAGAGGTGTAAGGCTGAGAGGGAGACCACGAATAGGATGGATGGACAGTGTGAAGAGAGCGCTGGATCCGAGAGCGATGTCTGTTGAGCAAAGAAGGGTGGCTGTGCGTGACAGAAAGAAATGGAGAGAAATTGTGAATGAATAAATGATGACGCAGCCCTGAGGGGATATTCTCCTACATTTGGTCTGATCAGCTAGTCAGGTCAGGTGCGGGTAAGGGGATGGGTCTGTTATGATGTGGCAGGGGTAAACCAGCTCTGCTGTCGGGCCCGGCTGCAGATGTCACTGATTGCACTGTGCAGTTGACCCTTGTGCGGTGTGGTGCGGTGAGGATCTGTCCCTTCTCCCCTTTGGGGCCAAGATGCGAATGAATGTTTTTGAATGGATGAGTAAATGGGGAGTGTGTCGTCCTGTCTCGGCTACCTCCCTTTCCTTTGGGGAAGCAGCCTAGGTATACAGTATAGAGAGATCGATATAGATTTCACTAAAAAGACAGATGTCTCTATGAATCTTAAACGGATGAAATCTTCTGCCTTAAAATGCATATGATATAAGTGTTCTCTTGAAAATGAGGGTGTTATCGGTTCCAGTGTTTACACTGAAAGGCGCATATAATTCTCTCCTGACACCCCCTCCAACCTTCTTATTCATGAATTTGTTTGCTCTGTGGCTCATAGACTTCAGTCCGTATTCTTGTAGACTTAGATTTCATATGACATCATCATCATCATCATCATCATCATCATCATCATCATCATCATCATCATCATTGTTTTGACCCACATTCCCATCTAATAATTGAATGAGGTAAGATGTAGAAAGACTGATAAAAAAGCACAGAAGTTGAACTAGCAATAGAAAGCACAGGAAATGAGCCACACTGTTATTCGCACACCAAAAACTGACTGGCTTTCTTATTTGTCCCTGTGTAGTCGACAGACATCAATGTACGAGTATGCCTCCTTCTTCCCACCATCACCACTGTAATAGAGAGTCACTTTCTCTGTAACTCAATGATTCACTTTTACCTACTACGACACCTCCCACTCTCGCTCTATAGCCAGTTTTCTTTCCTGACTGAACTGGGCCACTCCCATTGTTTGGATGTTTGTTGTGGTAACATAAATTTCATTGAACCTTAGGTAGGTATTATCGCCAGTTTTGGAGGCTCCAACATTTCTTTCTTAATAGATGGCTTCATTGTATACGTTAATGTTCTTTGGTAAAATATTTATGGAAAAATTGTAGGTACCAAAAAGGTATAAAATGTACTGTACATATTAGAAATCTAAGCGTGTACAATGAATAACAGATAGCTGAGAAAGAGGCGCAAGAAAGCTTCTTACACTGACAAAAATGAATGCCTACGTTAAAGAGGGAGGAATTAGTCTCCATCGATATTATATTTAGTCTGTTTTCACTTCACGGAAATCAGACACACCACAACTTGACTGTTCAGTCGTGGTTCCATATAATTCGATGGGCCTTGAGGTATGAATGACTACCCTTTATCTGTCAAATCAACCCGTTAATCTATTGAAGCTCGGCATTTTCTCACCTGAAATGGGTTAGGGACCATTTGTCTGATTACGAAAAAGAAAGTGGCGTAGTTATTCCCCTATCCCACGTAACCTAACACATTTCACTCGTTCCCAACTGATGTCCTACCTTTATCCTACCTTTATCTTCCTTACATTACTGTTTCCAACGGTTCAAGACCCGTTAAACACGTCTTGAACAACGTACAGCAGAAATGCCAGCACATATCAAGAGCACACAAGTCAGCTGCTACATAATATACAAACGTACTTACATCTACACCAAAGTTCCCCCGCCCCCCATAATGCTTAAAATTTTAGGTTCTTCAACCCTTCACTCCCACATGAGATCCATTCCTTTCTACTTTGCCCTGTACTTAACACTCCTCAGTCAGTTCATCCTTTTACATTCCACTCAACTATATAAAAGATATTGCAGTCCTCTGTTACTCTTAACGCACAACTCCAAACAACAAACGCGTGGAACGTGAACCATATGCCTTTCCAAAACCTAATCTAGCTTCACCCAACATCCTCTCTCTCTCTCTCACACACACACACACACACACACACACACACACACACACACACACACACACACACACACACACACACACACACACACACACACACACAAATAATAACCATGTAAATTCTACATCACATCTCTCTCTCTCTCTCTTTTTTTAATTGATTTCTTGCTGCGGTAAAGTGATGAAGGGAGTCGGGAATAATAATAATAATCATCATCATCATCATCATCGTCATCACCACCACCGCCATCATCATCATCATTATCATCATCACCTAATCCTGTGTTGCCCTATGAGGAGCGTAGTAGCCAGGGCTAGGCAAGTTGGTCCTAACATTTAGGATGAGAGTGACCAGCCTCAGTCATCCCTGAGTGGCATTACGTGAACAATAAACCCTAGCCACCCCTTGGTTGTAAACGTACACAGGCCAATCAGGCTGGAGTGCCTTAATTACCCTCTAAACAAACCAGGCGACATAGTTTGGTTATTATGGTTACCACTCAGTATAATAAATGGTTTCCTGGTGTACAAGAAACTATTTGTCTTGTCACTCAGTGTACAGTCACCCGCAGACAGAAGAGGAAAGAAAGAAGTAAGGAAAGAAAGAAAGAAGAGAAAGGAAGGAAGAAAGGAGAGGACAGTCATTCATCCGAGAGCAGCACAACATCGAGTGAGTGGATGACGTGCGCCCCACCTACAACTAAGCGCCCCATAAAAATCATCATCATCATCATCATCATCATCATCATCATCATCCGGACCTCCTTTCCCACCCTAGGGCAGGGAGATTTGCCCAGTCCAATGGGCCACGCTTCCATTCACTCATCATTCAAGCCCTCGGAATCCTGGCTCTATCGGATACGCCAAAAACATTCATCACGTTCTGTAGCTTCACGTAAACGAATCCGACTGAGTCAATCCAGACGCTGCCACGTTAAAAAGGGGTGCCAAATCTCTGATCATGCACTTCTCCTCTCAACATCATCCAGCCAGTTCTACCTCTTGTCAGTTCCCTAGCCTCACCGACTTCCAAACCTCTCTTCCTCGCACACACATCCACCATATCTCTCCACCTTCTCCTTGGCTTACCTCGCCTCCTCTCTCCTTCAAATTCACTCATATATACCTTTTTCACCTCCCTATTGTTATATATCCATTCTCTCCACATGACCATACCATCTCTGTACACCCTCTTCGATTCTGGTTTTCACCGACTTCCTCACTCCACATCTTTCACGAATCACATTAATCCTGTCCACCCTCTGTACTCCACATACGTTCCTCAGCAGTCCCATCTCCACTGCTCTTACTCTTGACTCTTCATATTCATGCCACATCCTAGTCATCCATATGTTAAAGTCGGCATGTTATTCTCCTGCAGCTGCAACACTCAAGCCTCTGTTTCTTATCAAGGCCTTCATTGTATCAGATACTTTTCTTCCTTGTGTCTCTCTACTTTTATCTTTTACACATTTTCCTCTCTTTTCTATCACTGTACCTTAGTATTTGAGCTCTCTCACCAATTCCAGTCTCTCTCTATTCACCGTAACATCACACTGGGAGTCACCTTCTCTCTCAGTAACCATCACTTTAATCTTTTCTACATTTACTCTCAGGCACGACGCTCACAGACATCAGCAAAACTCCGCACTAGCCTACCAAGTTCTTGTCTGGTACTTGCAAGCAGTACTGCATCATCAGCATGCAACAAATTTGAGATATTCTATCCATCACCATTCATTACCAACGCCATCCCTCTCTCCATCACTCGTGTTTTTACTTCTCTCATCACCTCATCCATATGTATATATATATATATATATATATATATATATATATATATATATATATATATATATATATATATATATATATATATATATATATATATATTGAACAACTACGGGAACATCACAAAACCTTGTTGCACACCCACACTGATTGTGAACCATTCACTTAGATGCCCATTAACCCTTACACATGCTTCACTACCACCATAAAAACTCTGGACAGCACCTAGCAGCTTACCATCTACTATGAACAAGTGCAAAACTTTCCATAATCCTCCTCTGTTCACTTTGTCGTATGCTTTTTCCAGATCCATGAATGCCATAAACACCTTATGGTCCTTCTCACAAGCCTTCTCTGCTCTCTGTCTCACTGCAAATATTTGATCTACACATCCCCTGCCACTCCTAAAGCCACCTTGTTCATCACCCACTAGGACTTCTGACATCTCTCTTACTTTCTCTATAATAATTCTTCCATATACCTTCCCTACCACACTCAATAAACTTATGCCACGATAATTCTTGCACCCACTTCACTCACCTTTATTTTTGTACAGGGGTACAGTCACAGCCTTTTTCCACTCTGCAGGCACAGTTTCACTCATCTATGCCTTCTTACTTATCTCCAAGAAGCACTTCATCCCATTCTCTCCACTACACTTAAGCATCTCTGCATACACCTCATCAACCCCAGCTGCTTTCCCATTTTTCAGCCGTTTCACAGCACTCTTCACCTGTGCGAGTGTCACGTCTCCTGGCATTGCATTCCTGCTCTGCACACGCCCAAAACCAATCATGTTTACAACTACTCTGATCTCAGTCTCCATTCCCGTTTGTCAGCCTTTCAAAATATTCTTTCTATCTGGTCCTTAACTCATTTCCATGGGTTAATAATCTACCACCTGCATCCGTCACACCATCACATTTCTTTCCTCTTTCACTTCTACATTTCCGCACCTCTTTCCAGAATAACTTCCTATTTTCAGAGTAGTTCGCATTCATTTTTCTTCCTAGATCATTTACATCCTTCTTCTTCCTCTTCACTAGTCTCTTTTCGTGCTTCTTTCGCTCAACAACAACAACAATAATAATAATAATAATAATAAAATCAATAATAATAATAATAATAATAATAATAATAATAATAATAAATAATGATAAAAAATAATAATAATATTATTATTATTATTATTATTATTATTATTATTACTATTATTATTATTATTACTATTATTATTATTTTTATTATTATTACCATTATTATTATTACTGTATTATTATTATTATTATTATTATTATATTTGTTACTATTATTGTTTTTTTCATTACTATTATTTTACTGCATTCGTGCCACCATCATTCGATGTTTGTCAGAATAAGAATGACGAGAGTAATGAGTAAATAGATGATGAGAAGAGGGTTGTTATGAATTTTTAAGAAAGGTTATTCATGGGTCTTCTAGTGGAATTATTTCACTTGGTCAGAATCTCTAGTTGTGAAGAGGGTCATGAAGGCTGTGTCTGACCTCTCACAATCGAAGAGTCTCCTTCCCTGATTAACTCCTTCACTACGATGGCGTCTTTTTGTTATTTATCCTTGTAACCACCGATTGATTTAATCCCAAAGATATGAGAGCGCCAGTGAAAGCCACGATAATGAAAAATACCTTTAAGAGGAAGAGGTGATGAGAAAGCTAGGGCTGGCTTACTGACGCACTACCGAGGCCACAAGTGAGGGAAAATGAGCGAAAAATAGAGCTTATCCTCAATAATGAAGCTTGGAGGTGATGCCAACCTTGACTAGTATATCTGGGAGGGGGACTTGACCAGGAACTTTGGCGATAAATGATTACTGGCACGGTTACAGTGCCTGTGCTGGAACTTATCTCTAACAGCCAATAGGGTCCATTGCACGACCGAACTTTTCTGAAGAGAGAGTTCGGTGTGTTGTTAAAATACAATATTGTTTTACACTGGTACACTTGAAAAGTGGAGGATGTAATCCAGCACATTACTTTTCACCTGCCCATTTCCATTATACGTACAAAGGTGGTCGTGATGCTGTAATATTTTCGAGAAACCACCGCAAAATTAAGTTTGGACAGAGTGCAAAGTTATTCTAATTACAATGGTCATGTGTGGTAGGTGGGATCTCCAGTTATCCTCTCAAGTGATGTGCTGCCTTCAGGTGACTTTTTGCACTGAGTAACAAGCCAAATGATGTCCTACAACCCCCATACCATATAGCCCATTGGATGGTAACCCTATGTCCAATTGACCTTCAATGGATTAGTGGGTTAAGGTGATCCAACAGAAAGGTTCCAGTAATAGTTTGGATCCAGCAGATGATTGGGGTTAATTCTCACATAATTCCTTAGAGCCATGTGAGACCAATCATCCTCACCTTAAATTTGGAAATGAGTAGCCTAACACTGCGCACCAACGCTACTGAAGGAGTAAAACGAAATTAAGTGATATGATGGTAGTCTGTAATCAAATTGGGTGCAGTTCTTTCCAATACTGTTCCCCCAATCTTATTAACAGACCCACATACAGATGGACAGACAGACAGACAGAAGAAACAAAATGCATTACACCCTAGAGCTTTCGCACACGGGTAATCAAGAGGAAAGACTGAAGGAAAAGTATTTAAGGTTTAAAATTCTTAGGGTTACTTGATAAACGAAAAATATAGGTATGCAAAATGGAAGTAGTAGACATGACAAGCCTTCCTGGACCATATCGTAAATGTCTGATGAGATTTCCCAGCACCTCCTCCTTAGCAATTTACTTTGCACATTATAGCTTATTTTGTGTATTAGAACATTTAGCGATTTTTTATCAATAAAGACTGCATAAATAACATGGAATGGCATGTTAACAACTTCTCTTCGAATAAGTATTTTTATTTTTATTTTTTTTTTTGTTCATGGCATCCTTAGATGATTTTGTTTAGCTAAAAGACATTTCCAAGTGCATAAATTTGATTCAATTTCTATTAGTCCTCTCAGCCATTTTTTTTTTTTTTTTAGATTAAGATTTTTCGAAGTAAACAGGTCAGACAAAGCCCTCTCTAACCCATGGAGTGTTAGATGGAGCCTCCAATAATCTGTTCAGTACGAGAGATCTACGATGGACTGAACGAAAGGCACCTGTGGCGCACTGACTGATGAATAAATGGATGTATGTGTAAATAGATAAATAAGCTGATTAATTATGTATATATATATATATATATATATATATATATATATATATATATATATATATATATATATATATATATATATGAGAGAGCCAAATTCAAGATCCGTTCATTTCGAGATGCCTGGACACACTGCGTTTGAAAGACTGGTGATCATAGGCAGCAGGAAATACAGACAGAGGGAGAAAGTTCCAGAGTTGACCTGTTGCATAAATGAAGGACTAGGAGTAACGGTTAACTCTTGCATTAGAGAGTTGGACAGAAAAGGGATGAGAGTTTGTTGCTAGACGGGTGCTACGCACCCGTCATAGAGGTGGAGGAATGCATGCAGACAGTTCAGAGGAGCAGTGACCATTAAAGTAGCGATAGAAAAGAGATAAAGATGCAACAGTGCGGCGAAGAGACAGAGGTTGAAGGGAGTCAGTAAGAGGAGGAGAGTTAATGATACGAAAAGCCTTTGACTCCACCCTATTGAGAAGAGCTGTATGTGGGGAGCCTCCCCACAAATGAGAGTTGTACTCCACACAGGGAAGGATAAAACCCCTGTATAGAGTCAACAATTGTGCAGGGGTAAAGAAAGAACGGAGTCAGCTTAGCATACCTAATCTCTTGGAAGCTGATTTTACAAGAGATGTAATATGATCTTTCCAAGATAAGTCCTGAGAGAATGAAACCCCAAGCATGTTCAAGGATGATGCAGGATTAAGCTGAATATTATTAAACATTAGTGGATATACCTGTGGAAGATTTAGACGGGTTGATAGGTGTAAGAACTGAGTCTTAGATGCATTAAAAACAACAAGATTATTTTTACCCCAGTGAGAGGTACGAGCCAAGTCAGACATTAGATGTGCCATAGCCTCATCCCTTGTTTGTTGAAGTAACTACTGAGATGGGCGTTGCGGGAACCGAATGGAAAGGTGAAGGGTGGAGTCATCAGTGTATGAGTGGATAGGGTTAGATGTACAGCTTAGAAGGTCACTGATGAATAAAAGGAAGAGAGTTGGTGATAGGACAGAGCCCTGAGGAACACCACTGTTAATAGATCTAGGAGAAGAACGATGGCCGTCTACAACAGCGGCTATAGAACGACTAGGAAGGAAGCTAGCGATGAAGGCACAGATAGAAGGGTAGAAACCGTAAGAGGGCAGTTTGGAAATTAAATATTTATGCCAGACTCGATCGAAAGCCTTTGAGATGTCAAGTGCAATGGCAAAGCTATCGCCAAAGTCCCGAAAGGAGGATGACCAGGAGTCTGAAAGGTAGGTGAGAAGATCGCCAGTGGAGCATCCCTGACGGAACCCGTACTGACGATCAGAAAGAAGGTTGTGATAGTAAAGATGCCATATAAAATTTCTATTGAGAATTGACTCGAAAAACTTTTGAAATACAGGATGTTAAAGCAATTGGACGATAGTTGGAAGGTTGGGAGTGGTCACCCTTCTTTGGGACTGGCTGAATGAAAGCAAACTTCCAGCAAGAAGGAAAGGTACAAGTTGACAGACAAAGACGAAAGAGTTTGACTAGGCAGGGTGTAAGCACAGAAGCACAGTTCTTGAGAACAACAGGAGGGTCTCCATCAGGCCCATATGCCTTATTAGTATTGAGGCCAGTGATGGCAGAAAATACATCAGCTGAAGAAATTTTAATAACAGCCATGAGGAAGTCCGAGGCGGGAAGCGATGGAGGAACAGCTCCGGAAACGTCTAAGGTGGAATTGGAGGAGAAAGTCTGTGCAAAGAGATCTGCTTTATCAGTAGAAGAAATAGCTACAGAACCATCAGAGCAGAAAAGAGGAGGGAAGGATGATGAGGTAAAGTTGTTAGAAAGGTTTTTGGCAAGGTGCCAAATATATATATATATATATATATATATATATATATATATATATATATATATATATATATATAACAGAACAGTGGAAAGAAAAAACAGTGAGTAAAAGAAATAATCCATCCACTGGATTAAAGGTGTTCTCCATTCATTAAAAATCTGTAACAGTTGAACGTAAACAGCCGTAGGTTGAAGTTTGGGGGGAAACTACTCTGGGGAAGCAAGTTCCAAAAAGGTGCAGTTCTTTGAATAAAAGAATTCTGATAGGCAGAAGTTCTGGAATACGGCATTGTGACAGTCCAGTCACGAACACTACCAGACGCCCGTGCAGAACAGGGAAAGGGATGGAGAGGTGGCACAATGGATGCAGCTCCGTCTGAGCATTTGCCACAAAAGTACCTATAAAAATAATGCAAGGGAGGCAACATTCCTTGTTACTTGAAGGAGAGGTAGCTCATTTATAATAATAGGGTTATAAATAATTGTAATGGCCTTCTTCTGAATTTTGTCTAGTTATTTTAATGCTTCCTCTCTACATCCATTCCCCCAGGGTGAGCAATATTCCAGCTGAGTGTGCAGATGATTCTTATTAACTGTAGCTAGCTGTTCGTCAGTGATGAAGTTACAGACTATGTAAAACAAATTTAATACACACACACACACACACACACACACACACACATATATATATATATATATATATATATATATATATATATATATATATATATATATATATATATATATGTGTGTGTGTGTGTGTGTGTGCTCGACTCTGGGCATAGGCTTCACAGCCTGCTTCCAAGACCCAGTAGTCCTCCTACATATCATACACCTCTACATGTCACCACTTCGGCGCTAACACCCACCGTCCATATTGAATACATGCTAGGGCTGTCTCATACAGGACTGGTGTATTGGTATTAGCGAGGATATCTTTACGATTTGTCGGCAGGTCTTCTGGTTGATCGGATGACCCGCTGACTTGTCGTAAAAATACCCCTGCTAATACCAATACACCAGTCCTGTATCAGACAGCCCTAGCATGTATTCAATACTGGATGGTGGGTGTTAGTGCCGAAGTGGTGACATGTGGAGGTGTAGGAGGACTACTGGGCCTTCGGATAGGTCACTGCCCCCAAGAAATAGGCCTTGAAGCCTTTGTCCACAGTCAGACAGGTTAAAAAAAAGAAAGATCGATGAACTCTGCCTTACTTGAAATTCAAATCCTTAAACTGTTCCCTTCCCCAGCAGGGATTTGAACCTGGGTCCGGTAGGACCACAGGCCACCTCTCTCTCTCTCTCTCTCTCTCTCTCTCTCTCCCTCACTATATATACATGTATATATCTTCACGTTGAGTACATGGGCTGGTTCCCAGATATGAACTGGCTAACCAGTGTCCCTTTCTACCTGAGGATTATGTAGTGACCTTTTTTTATCACCTGTATTGGACAACCTGCCTTTGAATGGATCCTTGATGACAGCCCTAAGCCGGTAATGCGGGCTAGGAGTTGTGACATCTTCACGCTGCCCAAAGAACTACATCTGATGAGGGAACTAATCCCATAACCGAAACAGGCCAGGCGGCATCCCTTGATTTAAGCCACCCAGGTGTGTGAGTCAGCAGGAGCAGCGTGTGACCTATTCATGGAGGGAGGAGCTCTGTCAAACTCAGCCCCTTGAGAGTGAATCTACCAACCACTGGTTTTTGCTTCTACCTACATAAGTGAGAAGTCAATGAGACAGAGACAGGCGGCCCTGGTGAGGCGACATTGGCTGTGCCCTAGAGAGTATGTTGTAGGTGGAGGCAAATCCCATTATAACCTGTAGGAGAGGGAGGATAGCCTCTCCTTCTCAGGCTGGACCACTCGTCATGCCAGATGACCAAGACGTTTGCTAGTCTAAGGCCACTTAGTATGTAAGTACCTACCTATCCCATGTATGTATCTTGTCCCCTCTCTTGCATCTAGGATAGTATCTTGGGCCTGTGTAACTGTTTTATGTAAATCTTCAAAACTTGTGGTAGTAAAAGACAGATATATAGTACAATTAGAGTTTGACTAATGTATGTTTCATCCATCTATCTAGCAATAACAGGGAATTCCTTTTCAAGACGCTTGGCTAGAACGAGACGGTAGTCGTAACACCGTAATATAAAATTATTTGGCAACCCTGCTAGGATACACGGCTTTCGACAAATGACAGAAAAAAAAATGTCATCGTTCTACCTAGTGACGGTGATGCTATGGCATTTGTAGAATCTGAGCCAGGTCCAACTGTGGTGGAAAGCCTCACTAAAGCTCAGCTCAAAATTGTGGCACAGTCTCTGCAGCTGAGACTCCATGGGGATGTCAACAAGTTTATTTTACTCAATGCAGTCTTACAGGCTATGTTTGGGAAACGAGATGAAGTTGAGCAGGAGTTGCTAGATTCTGACCCCGCCTTAGGGAGCTCTGGAATGCCTGTAATATTTAGTCCTGACAACAGTGCCTTAAATGAAGAGAGAACCTGTATTTTTACACAGGAGTGCCTTAAATGTTCTCTCTGAGCCCTTAGTTCGAGAGACCTTTGCTGACAGTAGTTCTTTGGGAGAGCCAGTACTTCCCAATGTTTTGTGATAAACTTAGATTTGAATTAGCCAAGTTTAATTTAAGAGAGCTGAAATTGCATGCCCGGATGAAACAGATGGAAATCGATCATGAGTTTTATCATAAGCAGCTCAGTAGTTCCCCTCGTTCTTGTGTTTCGAATGGTGAGGCAATTAATTTGACTAAAAATATCAAACTTGTTCCCCCTTTTAATGAGCAGGATGTCACTAAATAATTTCACATGTTCTAGAAGATGGTGGATGGTCTTTCTCTGCAGAAGAGTTCCTGGTCAATAATATTACAAAATGTATTAGAAGGAAAGGCTTAAAAAGAATATATTGCATTAGCCACCGCAAAATCTGGAGTGCCAGTATTTGAATACCAACGAAGGTAGTTTACAGTTCAAAGAAAGAGCACTTTTAAAGAAAATGAGACAATATTTTGTTAGGCCTAATTTGTTAGTACTCTGAATATTTCTTGTCTCGTGATCCTTTCTCTTCGGGTTAAGTGCGCTTCCTTTTCCATGTCCACACAGCAAGGGGAAGAGATGAGTGAGAACATCTTTCTTCTAAAGTGTTACTTTTTCTCACTATTAAAACAGTAATCAGTAAATGGCAACATCATTCATGACACTGAACATCCAAGGCATAGGTCGTATGTCTTTTTGAACCACCGTACTACCGGTATTTGCCTTTTTAACATCTCTCTCTCTCTCTCTCTCTCTCATCAACTCTGGGCTGTATTCGGCATCCTAAACATACTTTAATGGCGTAAAGAAGTATACGATTACAATAATTATAATCATTGCTATATTCCTGTACCTCAGCACAAATTCTTACCCCTGAGAACTTTTTTTGTAGTCCTGTTCTGTAGAAATGTTTACAGAAAAATATTATTCATACATTGGCTACATAGACATAAATGCTAAGATACTTTAGGTAGATTTTGTTGAACTGATTTTGATTTTAGACATTTATTAATTTAATGTTTAAGCACTGCAAACAGACTGATCTTTTTTATCCTGGCTAACATTAGCTGATTTTATTCTCCAGTTGGCAACCTTGTGTTGTCGAATGCTTAAAGAACTTGGACCTCTTTGCTTTCATAACCTGATGTTGAAATTTTCCCTTACTAGAGTGATGTATGATTTGTCATCCATACTGTATATCAGTCATTCAGTCCTTTATTGCCTCAGGCAAAGTAAGGGTGACTAATACAGTAGCTTACCATTTAGTGGAATATGTTATGTTTAAATCTCGACCATTCCTCAGATTTAACCCCTATGTGCCATCCGGTTGGTCCACATTGTTTCTCACGACCACCGGGTGTGATGAAAGTATATTAAAGAGTTTATTAATTGTGACAGGCTCGAAAGGAATTCAGAGTAAAGTAAAGATGGCGAAAAAGTTGCGGATATATCAAGTTTGCAGGTATACTACTTGATAATGGGAGGTATCTGTCTTAAAATAACTTGACAAAAATTAGGAAAGGATGCATTAAATGTCGAACATTAAGATGACTGGAATCAGCGGTAGGCTGGGTCGTTAATAACCATTATTCCATTAAAGTCAGCATAATGTGTGCCGTTTGAAATAGCTCAAAACTATGACCATTACTCTTGACGCATGGACGAACAGGTGCAAGGAAGGAAGCGAAATCTTCTCCCCCATGAATCACAAAATATACTGAAGATGAAATTTGCGAGGGTAGGAGTTATATTGCCGTTTAAAAACAGGTGCTAAAAAGGAAACATGAGTGCTGACGTTTTATATATATATATATATATATATATATATATATATATATATATATATATATATATATATATATATATTGTTACAGAACAGAGAAAGATAATGTACACTTTAAGTGGGAATACTAAAAATCACTACTGTCCCGTAAAGTTCCAGGTTCAAAACAAAGAGTTAGGTAAAATTACAAGTTAAAGTTTAATGCTCAAACTAACAACAAAACATTCAGGACTCATAAGGATAATGTAATGGCAAAAAACAGGTTAAATATATGGTTAACTGCAATAACCTCTATTAACACCAAATTAGCATGAGTAAATTTATCTAAGTCAGCCCTGTTAAAATGAGATACCAGATAATACTCAGTGAATGCCAGATATATTATTACAGATACAAAATAATATTAATGATGACTGACAATAAGAACATTATATAAATTACAAAAACCTTACTAGGCCTAAGAATCAACCTTATGCTACACAGCACAAGGAAAAATGCAACAATAGCTATACTCAAATTACACACAGCTGCTAGATGGTTGGAGACTTCCTGAGCACTCACAATAATAATAACTGTACAGGGGAGGACAGAGATGTGAGCAAAATGAGGAGTAGATCTAAGTGGCAATAATGCAGAGACTGAGCTCATTATATAGGGGCCGGCAGAGCTTGATACAACTTGTAAGGAGGACGCGCAAATGAAGCCATAGGGGACAAAGAGTTGACAATCCTGCTCTGAACAACAGAAAGGACGACTTACTCTACTATAACGGTAGAAGGGGGGACTGAGGCAGAACACGCTCGTGATCAAACATGCAGCATACTGTGCGTTAAAATTACACAAAGGATGATGAAATCATAGGCTATGTAACACCTCCCCACAAAGAAAAAGAAATTTACAAAGGAAATTTCTTATTACTCTAAAACAATCTGTCTAAAGTCTAGATAAGCAATCTGCAATAACATTTTCTTTCCCCTTGACATGTTGTATGTCTAATGAATACTCCTGAAGAAGTAGACTCCATCTTGTCAATCTCTGATTTTTATCTTTAAACTTACTAAGGAATTTCAGTGGGTTATGATCGGTATAAATGACTATGGGGTCAAAACCAGAACACAAATAAAATGAAAAATGCTGTAAACCCAAAATCAAGGCCAAAAGCTCTTTCTCAATTGTTGAGTAGTTCTTTTGAGGTGGAGTGAACTTCTTACTGTAATAAGATACAGGGTGTTCAATACCCTGATCATCCTCTTGCAGCAAAACAGCCCCAGCACCTGTATCACTTGCATCAACGGACATCTTAAAAGGCTTAGCAAAATTTGGAGTAGCGAGCACTGGCTGACTTAATAGGATAGCTTTAAGTTTGCTGACAGAGGATTCACAGTTATCGGTCCAGACAAATTTAACTCCCTTTTTCAGTAGGTCTGTAAGTGGTGATACAAGAATAGAAAAGTTAAGAACAAATCTCCTGTAATAACCTACCATTCCCAAAAATCTTTGTAGCTCTTTCCTACTTTTAGGTCTGGGAAGATCACTTATAACCTGAACCTTAGCTCCTGGTGGTGCAACATGTCCATCACCAATTATATACCCAAGGTACTGAACTTTAGCTTGACCAAACTCACACTTTGATAAATTAGCTACAAGATTAGCATGAACCAAACGCTCAAGAAATTTACTGACATGGCATAGGTGATCTTTCCAGTTGTCACTGAAGATTAATACATCATCAATATAAACAACACACCCTGCCAAACCCTCTGTTACAACATTCATGAGCTTCTGAAATGTGGCTGGTGCATTCTTCATACCATATGGCATTACAGAACATGCAAAAGTCTTTCCTAGTGTTACAAAACATGAGATCTCCCTAGCACATTCAGTCATAGGTACTTGCCAGTATCCCTTTAACAAATCAAACTTACTTATGTACCTAGCCTTTCCGATCTTGTCTATGCAATCTTCCACGCGAGGGAGTGTCTATTTTGGTTATCTGATTAACACGTCTCTAGTCGATGCAAAGCCGATGTGACCCACCTGACTTAGGGACTAGATTGACAGGAGAACTCCACTCACTCTGACAGGGCTCAATCATCTTGTGGTCCAACAGGTAGCCAAGCTCCTTCTGGATGAGAGGAACTTTCACTGGGTTCACACGGTAAGGAGGCAGTTTAATTGGCTTTGCGTCTCCAACATCGACATCATGCATCAACACAGTAGTTCTTCCTGGAGTGGCACGGAACACTTGCGGGTACTCCTGTAGTAATGCCGAAAACTCCTGCCTTTCCTCGAGAAGTAGATGAGAAAGCTTAGTCTGGAGATCATTCATGATATCAGGATTCTTCCCCAAACTATCAGTCAGGCTCATACTGCATGGGAGAGCTTCACTTGCAGACTCGGGTGGAGCAGCTACAGTGCAGACTGGATTATTTTCGTCCCGCCTGTGATATAACTTTAGCATGTTGATGTGACATAGTTGCTTGTTCTTTCTACGATCTGGTGTGGCGATGGCATAGTTGACATCACTGAATTTCTTCTCCACGAAATAAGGACCACTAAACTTGGCTTGAAGAGGTTGCCCATGAACTGGTAGCAGAATCAAAACCTGATCTCCTGGCTGAAAGTGGCGTAACCTGGACTTCTTATCATACCAAGTCTTCATCTTCTCCTGAGCAGCTCCTAAATTCTCTCTCGCCAGCTGTAAAGCAGTGGACAGCCGTTCTTTGAACTTCATCACATACTCCAGCAGGTTGACGTCATCTTCCTCCGACAGCCACCATTCCTTGAGTAACTTAAGGGGTCCTCTTACTTCATGACCAAACAGTAGTTCAAAAGGTGAGAAGCCCAGTGATTCATTTGGAGATTCTCTTGCAGCAAACACAACGAATGGAAGACCTTTATCCCAGTCTTTCTGATGTTCCAAACAGTATTTCTTGAGCATCGATTTGAGTGTTTGATGATATCTCTCCAACGCTCCTTGGGTCTGGGGATGGTAAGCTGAAGACGTGATCTGGGTGATGCCCAACTCTTTCAGAGACTGCTTGAAAACGTTTGACATGAAATTACTTCCCCGGTCTGACTGTACCTCCTTAGGCAGACCAAACTTTGTGAAGAACCCCAGCATTTCCTTAACCACGTTCTTTGCTGAGATATTTCTAAGTGGAATGGCTTCAGGATAACGAGTAGCCATATCAATCAGGGTCAACACATAAGAAAATCCTGAAGAAGTCTTAGGAAGAGGGCCCCCAATATCCACCAACACACGGGTGAATGGCGCCTCAAAAGGAGGAATGGGAACTAGAGGTGCAACCTTTTCGGTCTGATTACACTTCCCCACAACTTGACAGGTGTGACAAGACTTACAATACCAGGAAACATCCCTGAAGATACCTGGCCAGTAGAAGTGTTTCAAAATGCGTGCCACAGTCTTCCTCACTCCAAGGTGTCCTGCCAAACTGGAATCATGAGCCACTCTAATGATATCCTGCCTACAAACACGAGGGATGACAACTTGATGTACAACCTCCCATTCACAGTCGACTGAGGCTGTTGGGGGTCTCCACTTCCTCATAAGTACTCCTGACTTTATATAATAACAAGTAGAAGCACCAGTTGACTCTTCCTCACTGCAAGCAGAGTTAGCAAGACCTTTCAACTCAGGGTCAGCAACCTGCAACTCAACCAACTCTTGACGAGACAAATTATCAACACTACGGGGTACTGCCTCATCTGGTGAGTGGTCCAAATTAGCAAGAAAAGTGTCAGCTAGGATAACATCATCATCATCATTATCCTCTAAATCACCAGTAACTTTAGATTTAGCCCTAGTGACAGCACATACAGGGAACACATCAGGGACATCACAATCCTGGGTCGCAGCCACTGGCTCACTAGACAACTGAGGAGCTGGACACACTTGACTTCCACCAATATAATTTCCAAGTAAGAAAGTTACACCTGACATTGGGAGTGTCTCAACCAACCCAACCATAACGGAACCATTAACAAAACCAGACTCTAAATTCACTCTGCACAGAGGGACAGAGAAGTAATTATTCCCTACACCTTGTAAGATTACAGTTTCATCAGAGGAATTAACATTAGAACCTAGAACACTGGTCAGCATAAGGGATTGGCAAGCACCTGTATCACGATATATTTTAACTGATTTCCTGTCATTACTGTCCAGAGAACTGACAAAACCATCAGACATGAAATTAGCACATGAACTCTTGAGAGTGTCACCCACGTTACTGCTCAAAAGAGGAGCTCCATCATGAGAATTTAAGTTACCCCTCAAAGCAGGTTCAGTTAACTCAGTTAAAGAATTCTGGGAACTCTCAAGAGTGGACACTAGACCAATTGACTGAATATTTAATGACTCCTTTTTGTTCACATCGCGCTGTCTCCTGAAACATTTCTCTGTAGTATGACCAAGCTAACTACAATAAGTACATTTACTTTTCTGAAATCTAGAGGTGAAGCTGATACTTACTTCCTGAGAAACATCATCTTTATTCTCTTTCCTGTTACCTGTACTCTGAGTCGAGGCAACGTACTTACTCTCAGCTTTCCCTTTTTCTCTAGAATACCTCTTGTGAGTGAGAACATATTCATCAGCTAAAACTGCAGCATCAGACAAATTATCTATTCTTCTCTCATCAAGATATAAGCTTACATCTTTATAAATACACCTCTTGAAGTCCTCCAGCAAAATCATCTGCTTAAATTTACCAAAATCAGAATCCACATTCTTAGAATTTAACCACTGCTCTAACAGATCTTCTTTGATTTTTGCATACTCAACATGGGATTGCTTATCTTGCTTATAAGTTGTCCTAAATTTTACTCTATAGGCTTCAGGAACAAGCTCATAGGCCTTAAGAATCAAGCTCTTAACGACATCATAATTATCAGATTGACCCTGAGGCAAAGATGCATAAGTTACTTGAGCTTTTCCGGTGAGAACAGTTTGAAGGAGTACTGGCCAATACTTTTTGGGCCAATTAAAACCTGTAGCTACCCTCTCAAACAACTGAAAATACTTTGTTAAATCAGATTCATTAAAAGGAGGGACAAGTTTAACATTTTTAGCCACATCAAAATCATCAGAGCTAGATGACCCAGTTCCACCTTGTTTCATGCGATACTCATGGTCTGCCTGAATCCTGGCAAGTTCAATTTGTGCCTGTATCTGTGCCTCCTGAATACGAGCCTGAGACTCCGCCTCCTTAGCCTGAGACTCCGCCTCCTTAGCCTGAGACTCAGCCTCCTTAGCACGAGCTTGAAATTCAGCCTCCTTAACACGAGCCTCCTGCAGGGCTAGCTGTAACTTAGCTAATTCAATCTGCGTTTGCTCATTTGGAGGAGTTACATTAAACAAGCTTTTATTAATCATGCCAACAATTTGATCTTTAGAATGATGAGAGCAAACAACAATTCCCAATTGTTGAGCAACAAGCTTAAGTTCATTCTTTGTTCTGTTTTCTACATCACACACTGTTTGCACATTTGACAAAAAATCTTTGGCTTCATCAAGTGTAGTAATAGTAGACATCATGAATAAATCACAGTCACAAAATATCAAGCAATATCCTTATGATAATATCCTGAATATCCTGATATGAGGTCGCCAAATTTATGTTACGGAACAGAGAAAGATAATGTACACTTTAAGTGAGAATACTAAAAATCAATACTGTCCCGTAAAGTTCCAGGTTCAAAACAAAGAGTTAGGTAAAATTACAAGTTAAAGTTTAATGCTCAAACTAACAACAAAACATTCAGGACTCATAAGGATAATGTAATGGCAAAAAACAGGTTAAATATATGGTTAACTGCAATAGCCTCTATTAACACGAAATTAGCATGAGTAAATTTATCTAAGTCAGCCCTGTTAAAATGAGATACCAGATAATACTCAGTGAATGCCAGATATATCATTACAGATACAAAATATTATTAATGATGACTGACAATAAGAACCTTACATAAGTTACAAAAACCTTACTAGACCTAAGAATCAACCTTATGCTACACAGCACAAGGAAAAATGCAACAACAGCTCTACTCAAATTACACACAGCTGCTAGATGGTTGGAGACTTCCTGAGCACTCACAATAATAATAACTGTACAGGGGAGGACAGAGATGTGAGCAAAATGAGGAGTAGATCTAAGTGGCAATAATGCAGAGACTGAGCTCATTATATAGGGGCCGGTAGAGCTTGATACAACTTGTAAGAAAGACGCGCAAATGAAGCCATAGGGGACAAAGAGTTGACAATCCTGCTCTGAACAACAGAAAGGACGACTTACTCTACTATAACGGTAGAAGGGGGGACTGAGGCAGAACACGCTCGTGATCAAACATGCAGCATACTGTGCGTTAAAATTACACAAAGGATGATGAAATCATAGGCTATGTAACAATATATATATATATATATATATATATATATATATATATATATATATATATATATATATATACACACACACACACACACACACACATACCCTAGCAAGGGTTCCCAGCATTGCCTTGGTAAAACTCTATGATCATGTATATCGACATTGTCTGGGACCTTTGATAGCCATTCTCCCTGTGGAAGAAATCTGACGGGGTCACATTCAGTCACTGAAACTGTTTCTTTTTGGGCCTATTTCCACAGGGATACATTCTCCATGGATGTATTCTTTCCATGGAACTATTATCTCACTACTCACCGACCCATCTACCTTTCCAACCCATTCTGCTCAGCCATCCAACAATCTACCCTACTTATCCTCCCACTTACCCTGCCCACCCACTCATCCACACCTTATGCCCACCCACTCGCCCACCCACGCTGCCCCACCACACCCGCCAGACCCAGAACACCCACCTTGCCCTACAACATCGACCCACCCATTCCACCCACCCTGTCCCTCAACACTCACCAATCCACTCAACCCTGCCCACCCACCCCACCCTCCCTGTTCACCCCACCCTCCCTGTCCACCCCACCAATCTGACTTTCGATCGGACTCGCGCTAGCTAATGATGATATGGGTATAGGTGTAACAAACTACGGCAATTAGATACCATGTTTCAACCGTGTCGATTTGATTATTTCTAATTGGTCATAATCTTAGCAATCAGGGCGCCACTTTGGCAACTGTAATGTAGACATTTATATTCGTCTGAAAAAGTTATACCTGTTGCAGCTATTTAGAGAGTTTATATGCATTCCCCCCATTTTCCATAGTGGACAGAGAGACAAACAGACACAGATGAGGATTCTCTTTTATATATATACAGATTATATGATTCAGTTAAACCGAATCATGTTCTCTGCCATCAATCCTCTTATACACAATAGTTGCTGCTCGCCCTGCCTGTGCCACTTGGTCGGCCTAAGCCGCTCATACGGCGTGCTCCGCCCTGGAAGTGCGACAAAACGTATAGTTTCAAACTGGACCAAGAAAGAGATACGATGAAAATTCACATTTTTGCGATTTTAGCAACGTTTTGCAAAACTTTAGCAACTGTGATGTACACCAACAGTTTTAGTTCCAATTTCATATATGAATCATCAATCAGTGTGAATAACATTCATGAGAGACATTCATATGTTTCAACAGTTAATCCGAATAATGTTCTCAGAGCCCAACCCTCACATTAAAGGCTCCCATACACGGCCAGTTATGATGGTCAATCCTGGTGAATATTTAGTCATTTTCATCGCGTGTGGGGTTATCGAAGGACTGAGCAACAACTGAAGATTATGCAACAGTTTTGATATTTTCCCGTCAGTCATGAAACTTGGCAGTCATGGCTGACACTGTGTATCGATGACTGAGCAAACAGGTTCAGTCTAAGATCAACAGCCATGGCGCGCACATGGGACACACAGGAGTTTTGGTGGGAGTTCACTGAACTATACAGAGGCTTTTCAGCATTGTGGAAAGTAAAGAGAGAAGATTATACAAAGAAACATCTGAAAGGCGAATGTTATTGGAAAGTAATAGAAAAACTTAAGGAAATAGACCCTAATGTGAATCGCAGCACTGTCACCAAAAAATTAGTGTGTTCTGTTCCCACTACAGAAGGGAGCTGAAGAAAGTCACAAGTAGTGAAAAGTCAGATGACATTTACAGACCTTCCTTGTCGTTCTTTAATCTCACATTCCTTCAAGACCACGAAATGCAACAGGATGGATTGTCAAGCTTGGAACAATGGACGAGAGGCAAACAACCATGAAGAAAGTAACTACACTATTTGAACAACATAACATAGTCACCCGATTCCATATCAAATACCACTGCATCTGTACAGCAACCAAATATCACTTGCACACTATATATAATACAGTACTTCATTGTGACTCAGTCATATTCCTGATTACCTCTTTCCTGCCGGTGTAGTGGACCAGCAATGTTAAAAAACAAAATTTATTTCTTATATTCTTTACTGATGAAGCTGCATTTCGTACAGACGTTGATTCTAGTGGAATAGGCTGTCTACTGTCAGGCTTCCAGTTGCCTTATTAAGCCGCCCAGTACAAACGTCTTCCACATAAAACCCACCATCTAAACTTGTCTGTACATTTCGTTTAAATAGTTGTATAGAGCAGTGCTTCTCAAACTATCTTATGTGGCGGACCGGCAGTTTTTTTTTTTCAATGTGCAAGCGAAGCAAGCCAATCCAAGGGCAGTCATCATTGACGTAACAAGTCTTCCCAGTGTGCCATTGACCAGTACCATATTTGTGCCATATAATTAATTGTTTATGATCCGAGACATTCGTAGTAATATTCATTTATACAGGAAAAATATAATGAATAGATAATAAAAGTAAGTTGACATTCTTTTTTATTTTAAATTGATTTTGTAAACAAGTAATTCAATATTACAATATAAATAAAACCATTATTAACAAATCAAACTAGCAAAGCCTTATGAACAAATATAAGCATGTGTATGAATAATAAAAAGAAAAATTATAATGAATAAAGTAGCTTGAAAATTATATATTTTTCTTATTTCAAACCCCAATGAATAAATGTTAAAATACAAATTTGAAAGGAATAGGTAACATTAAATTTAAATGAATGATTATTCTATTAACACAATACACAGGCAATGCAAAACCTTAACATTTACTAATGTGAAGGGTGAGCCTGCTTCTTATTTATCAACTTATCCAATCGTGATTCAGTTGAGGACAATGCCACTCGCAATGGAGAATGAATATCCATACAATTCCTGTATTTTGTCTTAATAACACTCACTGTTGAGAAGCCAGTCTCGCAGAGGTAGGTTGAAGGAAAAGGGAGAAGAGTTTTCAGGGCAATTTCACTAAGCTCAGGATATTCTGCTTTCACTTTTATCCAAAAGGAAGCAAGTGATGTTGAAGTTTCGAAACTTGTCTTCAATCCTTCGTCAGCAGCCAGCTCCAACAATTTATCCTCCATAGTGACACTTAGGTCGAAGTCATCTCTCAGTGGCATAAACGGATTTCGGATCCATCCAGTCCCTTTCCGTGGATCTTCTTCTGCTGGAAAGTAATGCTGAAAATGATCTGCCAAATTAATCAAGTGTTCTTTGATGACATTTCTTAGAGATGCAACATTAAGGTCTTCGCCTGCACCGGCGATGACTGTTGCCAGTTGGTGAAACATGTCATAACAATCTCTTGACACTCCATTCTTCCATGCTTCTAGCTTTCGTTTTTGCCCATCGATCTTGTCTGCCATCGTAAAACACGATGCCATCCTTCCTTGCATGGAGATGTTGAGATCATTAAAGATGGCAAAGATATCAGCCAAATAAGCCAGCTTGGCTAGCCAATCCACATCTCGGAACAATTGTGACCAATTTGGTTTTTTGTCCTGAAGAAACAAGTTCGTTTCGTAGCTCAAATACTCTTGACAGAACTTTTCCCCTCGATAACCAACGTACATCGGCATGCAATAGGAGCTGTTTATGATCAGCTCCCATATCATCACATAATGCTGTGAATAGTCTCGAATTTAAAGCATTTGCTTTTACATGGTTCACAATTTTTACAACCTCACTGAGCACACTATTTAGTTCTGTTGACATTTTTTTTGTTGCAAATCTTTCTCGGTGAAGGAAGCAGTGTGTTGACTTACATTCTGGGGCAAGGCCTTGATCTGGGTAACCACACCTGAATGCCGTCCTATCATTGCGGCAGCACCATCAGTACATACGCCTACACAAAACTTGAAATTCAACCCACATTTGTTAACAATATAGTCGCTCACAGTCTTGAACACTTCAGAACTAGTTGTTTTTGTTGGTAGTGAAGCAGAGAAAAAAAACTCTTCTTTCAAATCGCCCTCATGTTCACAGCGCACATACACCATCAGAACTGCCTGATTAGCAACGTCTGTACATTCATCAAGCTGCAAAGAAAAGTATTTTGCTAATTTAAACAGTCCTATGAGCTGATCTTCCATATCGTGTGCCAGATCGTAAATTCGTCGAGCTATAGTGTCATTTGAAAGTGGAACCTGAGCCACTTTCCTTGTTGCTGGCTCACCCAACATTTCTGTGCAAACATCTTTAATACAGCCTATCAGTAGCGTCTCACCAATTGTGTATGGCTTTTTAGCTTTAGCAACTCGAAGTGCTACTTTATAAGAAGCCCGCAAAGCACTAGTATTTGTGTGTGACACTTCAAAGATCTGTTTCTGACGGCCTTTTAAATCAACATGCTTTCTTTCAAAGAACTCTTTCGACTTCGAACTCATTTCTTTATGTTTTGTATTTAAATGCCTTTTGAGGTTTGACGGCTTCATTGAGTCGTTAGCCAACACATCTCCACAAATAACACACTGCGGTTTAGGCATTCCCCCATCATTCGTGGCTACAAAACCGAATTGAATGTATGAGGAGTCATATTTCCGAGTAAATCCAGTACGAATTCTTTTTGCCGGCAACACTTCGGTTTCAATTACATCGCTGTCATCTGCTTCAGAATTATTTGTGTTCAGCAACCGGATGTTTTGGTCTGATAAACATGTCCATTGGGCCTCGCTTTGCCATCTGTAAATTTGGGATAAAAATAATGAATATAAATTCCATAACCCGGGTATATACTTAATTTATGATATTAGGATGAAAGCCGAATAAATGCAGTGGGAATGCTTTTACTGAGAAATATTTAATTGTTTAATTATTTATTTGTTTTAATTAATTTTGTGGAGAAATACAAATGATACTAAAGCAAATAAATCATAAATAGTGTGAACCAGCCTTTAAAATTATTAGTACTTACTATTTCTGATCAGTGGTTTGGGACGTGGTCCCAAATGACAAACACGCAGATGCTCTCTGTTCCACTTCTTGATGGTAACTAACTGACTGCTCCACACGTGTGGATCAAGGTTGCCAGATGTGTGATATGTTTCATGGCTGCCACTCATAGTAAAAAATCGGCCAAATCTTTTAATTGGATGCATACGTTTAATGTTTCCAAAATTAATTAACTACCATACTGTATTCTCATTCCAATTATTATTATTATTTTTTTTTTGGGGGGGTCTCATGCGTATTCAGTTCACTGTTTTGCTGTTCATTATATCGCATTCGTTAGTTGGATAGCAATGACTTTTAACATGAGTGAGTAAATGAACAATGTAGCCATAATAATACAAATCTCCGCGTACCGGCAGACGATGGCTCGCGTACCGTCACCGGTACGCGTACCACACTTTGAGTAGCACTGGTATAGAGGACAGCATACCAACATTATTGTCGAAGCATTGCATGGACATAGAATTACAGTATAGTAGACAGAAGAATCCTAAATCATGCTACAATTATCCCAAAAGCATTCTCAGCCATACATCAAGCGTGTGGTACTCGGCAACAGTAAATGTCTTTTTCTTTGGTGAGGTTTCTTTGAGCATGAGGCTTCATTAGGTTGTCCATTAAAGTAAAGGCATCGTCTCCCTCGAAAATATGTGGCATAATATCATGACAACCATTTAGTGTTTGGTTTAGGGATGTGACGCATTTTTTTTTTTTCCTTTCAACTGTTTGCAGAAATTAGTGTTAACAAACACATCACCATCGGAAACCCTACCGTTCAAACCAACATCAACCATCATAAATTAATAGTTGGCATTAACAATGCCAATAGTACCGCACTAAATATGTGCTTATAGTTGAAGTAATAAGAGCCAGGCCTAGGGGGCTTCCTAATCTCTATAAGTTTTCTTTCGCTGGCCCCAATACGTTGCAGAAATTACCTCATCATTTCAAATGCATCTGCTGTATTCACCCAATCACTTGCTGCCTGTGAAATCAATAAAAGAGAAAGGAAAGTGTGTTAATTAGGCACCATCATTGGTGTTATTGCAAACCTCATTAAACATAATTTTCCATCCAGATGGATCACAGATGTTACTCCTCCCATCTGCAGGAACTGAATGCTTCCTTTACAGACAATTGTGTTGAAGAAGAACATGTGGTGGCAAGCTCCATCAAAAACAGTAGGACCACATATACAGAGGTCCAGTGCAATGAACTCCTGTCACTGGCAGGCAGCCATCTTCAGTGAAGTGGCGGTGCCATTAATGTGTTAGTGAGGTGCTGGGCTCAGGAAAATAGGAGTCTCTGTGCGGATCAACAGGTATATACAGGGAAGGATATAGGTGACATCGTTTTCAAGGATCGATTATGGAATTTTCATTGTCACTCTTCAGATTAATGAATCAAGTGCACAGTGCAGTAGGGTGTCAACATCTATTTCCATCATTTCAGATGACAACAAGCACAACATCAGTGGATCAAACTCTTCCTTGGAGTGTAATGTGCCACCATCCCTTCTTCATCACCACATTACCAGACTCTGAGTGAATAACTCAATTTCGGATCTTCTTGATGATCACCAGTATAGTTAGAACTAGGCTTCATTTACATTGATTCTACTACTGTAGCAATTAACCCGCCCCATCCCGATGTTTTCTGGGCAGTGGTACGCCCCAGTCCCGACATTTTTGGATCTTTTTTTTTTTTTTTTGGCTCAAACATCCGCTTTTGGTGAGAAACATCGAAAATTCATAGAGAAATTGCTCACCTGAGGTTTAAAATACTCGATCTAGGTACGAGTACCTCCACCTGACTGGGTTTTCTAACAGGCTGGCACCAAAGAAACCGAGTTCTATGGGAGGGTAACTATTTTATCTACTCATAAACAGTATTTATTTATTTACTTGGTATGAATTTATATGTAGTACAAGAGTATATTGGTTTTCAAACAGTAATAGAGGCATTATAAGCATTGTTTCACTCACTAACTCATCACCATTCATGACCTTTTTTTCCCACATTACCTGATCATCATTTCTGACTGTTTCTTCCTCGAATGCTATGTAAACTTTGTCCTCCACATTGTCATCGATTGGGGAATCACTCTGGCCCTGAATGTCTTTATTGACCAGGTCACTGGTAGCAGGTGAATTGCCGAGACAATGGCGTGCAGGGGGGGGTAGAGGTTATGCAGTGTAAGGCATTGTCCCTGCTTGGCATCTTGTAGAGGAATAGAGGAAGGTGTCCCGTGTATACGTGCCAAAAATCACTCGCGAAATCACTCGCGAAAATTGGAAACTGTGCAAATTAGGGACCTTGCAATGTTGCCTCGTTAATTCATGTCTCCGGGATATGAGCGCACATCATGTGAGGATGTGAATTCACTTCTCCGGGACGTAGCGGGTTAATGGTGGGGGATGGCAACTGTCTAGTTCTGTAGGCATCATATTTTTTGTTCCATTATGTTTTATAATATTATATGACACGAGATAATTGTTTTTTATTTACATTATGCTGACATATATATTAAATAATGACTCATATTGCGTACAGCATCCTGAATAAGACTATCTTTTTTGTTCTCAATTTTTTTTTTTTTTCAAATTCATGAACAATACTATAATTAGTTTGTTGCATTGTACAAAACTACAGTATATGTCCTAAGTAAATCATAGTGCTTGTTTATTTTACATGGTTACACCAACCTTAATACTCTGCTTCAGCAGAAACACGATTGTGCTACACATCCCCATATTTATTTGTCCTAGGCTCTGTGCAGAGATAGCTGTAGTGAACTTCAGGTCCTCAAACGACTGTCCTGTAGGAAGGTAACGTAAAATACTAGAAAATCTTTCCCTTGCAGATAATGCATCTTTCGCCTCTGTATTCATCTTACAGTGAATGGCAGGATGGATCTTCATTATATGTTTTATTGTCTGCTGTATATGTAGGAAGTTCATGTCTACAAGAGAAAATATTACTAGTTCCTGTAGAAGGAACTCATAAGTGAATGTTTGCTTTTTTATGCCACTGCTTCATCCACATCTTTCTTTTTCCTTTTTCCCTAGGTTCCATACTCTCCAAAACAAGGATAATGGCAACTGTACTCATCTTGACGAGCCACACACGATAACTGAGGATTGAACAGTCTCATTACCTATGTGTGGCCAAAACAAATGACTGAGCAAACACCAGGATTGACCATGATGACTGACCGTGTATGGGAGCCTTTACATGTGGGTTTCTGTTTGCCCAGCCTGCGCTACTTGCCTGGCCTGCTCCACTCTGATGCCCCCCAAATCGTTGTTAGATGGACCTAAAAACTTGTAATTCCAATTGGACTTACAAACAGACTCTAAGAAAATCCACTTTTCTGCAATTTTAGGAAAATTTCACAAAATTTTAGCAGTTATAATATACACCTCTAAATCTGCTAAAAAAAAAAAAATTACACCTGTTAACCCCTACATGCTGGCATTGTTTTGAGGCCAATGTGCTCTCCCTATGGGCATTCTCTCGAAAATAGTCTGTTTTCAGTCATTCACATCTGGAGAAGTACAGCAGTTAGGGATGCAAATTAAAAACCATATTACGCACCAACTCTTTGTCTTGCGAGTGAAACCATCCCCAAGTCTGCAGGTTGTCCTGTCGATGGGTAGGAATGAGGAGAGGAGAGGTATCTTCTTGCTGTGAAGGCAGGCTGTATCTGCATGGCAGCACTTAGCTCCAACTTAGGCTGTGGAAGCCAAGTGCCTGGATAACGTTGGCAGCACTGACTGGGCTGTCTGAGTGGTGCAATAGTAACACCGGCCGGCCTTCCTTGCAAAACACCCTTCACATTCTCACTCATTTCCTCCACTTCCCATACTCACCTCCATTGGTATGAATCATCACCCTGTGCAGGTGGCTCATCGTTGGTTGCCTGGCTGTGACATAGTGACACTATGCCCCATAGGTGTGTGGGAGAACTAACACAGATACAGTAAAAGGTGAAAAAATAAATATTTAGTTATTTTCCCATGAATGTCTACAAACTTTGCACTTTATATTCACTTTGAGAGAAGACTTTAGCAATGATGCATATTCCATAATAATTTTTCTGCAGATTGCATGCACTGTGGTTGACTCTGAGGTAAACATTTATACTTTTACTTATGATTTTCTGCAGTTTTTTATGGACTGGTGATAATACTTACCTTATAACTTATGCTCTACAGCACTTATAATATTTGCACTTCATATTGCAGTTACGTGCATATCACATATTTTCCAATTTTTTTCTAGATCATGAAAAATAAAGAAGTTCTGCCCAAGAAAGTAATTTTCTACAGGTGCCTACAGGTTTATTTTTTCCATTTTTGTGAGGGTTACTCAGGATAGTTACAAGCTTAACTTTACGAATAACCTTTACAAACTCATGTTCACTTATGAACTAAAAAAAACACCTTCACATACTTGTCCACTATTTACAATGTCCCACGCACCTGTGCTTAGAACTCGTGATCACAGAGGTATTCAAAAAAGCACTTGGGACACAGTGCCACCTTGCATTCATTACATTCATAGGGAGTGTCCTTGCATGTCTGAGACTGACGTTTTGTTGTGCTGCACACGTGGCAACGTTTGTAGGCCACACAGTCTGCAGGTGTTTGGCCAAGGTCCACAAGACAGTGACGTGTGAGGTACTGTGAGCTACTCAACCTGTGAGCTGTTGACGTCTGATACATTCCCCTCCTTGCACCTGTGCACTGAACAATTTCATACTTTGCACGGAGTTTGTGTGCCAGTTCTTTCTCAAACTCCTATAGGGAGACACTCTTACCCCAAACATCTTTGAAAATATGTAACTGTTCAGGAGTGCGGTATCAAGAAGGTGTATGAACTCCTTCTCGTACCAATGACAAGATTTAAGGAGTCAATCTATCTCGCCTATTTGCACGTGAGACTTATTGATGAGCTGCATGTTCATGTTGTAGTCACTGACCTCATCTGACTTGGACACAGGTTCCTTGGCCCTGAAGTCTGTCTTGCCTGTATCCTGCATAACCCCCTGTTGAACCGTGGTCAACATGTTCACCTTCTGTTAATCATGCCAGTGAATGGCCAAAATGTTACCACATTTCTGAGTTAGCAGGTCACCTTTCTCATTTTTTTAAGGGATGGATGGAAAATTCTTCCTACTGGCACAGACAGTCCCACAGGACCCAGTACCCTGTTCAAGCAAATATTTTGTCAACACTGAAATGTGTAATAATTACCTGTGTACAGTATATGATCTATCTATATATATACCAAGGCTGCTTCCCCCTAGGAAAGGGAGGTAGCCGAGACAGGACGACACACTCCCCATTTACTCATCCATTCAAACACATTCATTTGCATCTTAGCCCCAAGGGGAGAACGAACAGATCCTCACCGCACCACACCACACAAGGGTCAACTGCGCAATGCAATCAGTGACATCCGCAGCAGGGCCCGACAGCAGAGCTGGTTTACCCCTGCCACATCATAACAGACCCATCCCCTTACCCGCACCTGACCTGACTAGCTGATCAGACCAAATGTAGGAGAATATCCCCTCAGGGCTGCGTCATCGCATATTCATTCACAATTTCTCTCCATTTATTTCTGTCATGCACAGCCACTCTTCCTTGCTCAACAGACATCTGTCTCGCATCCAGTGCGCTTTTCACACTGTCCATCCATCCTATTCGTGGTCTTCCTCTCAGCCTTACACCTCTCACATCAGATCTAGTTATCTTTTTCACCAATCGCTCATTATCCATTCTCTCCATGTGCCCAAACCATCGCAACACCCTCTGCTCAACTCTACCGGCCATCTCCCGAACAACTCCAGTTCTTCTTCGCACTTCATCATTTCGCACTCGATCCATACGTGTCACTCCACACATACTCCTCAGACACCTCATCTCCATTACATTCAAACTTTTCCTCTCTGCTACACCCATATTCCATGTTTCAGCCCCATATAATGCAGTCGGTACCACAACACCCTCATACAACCTTCTCTTTACATCCATTCTAAGCGAACGACATCTAAACACTTTTTTCATTCCTCCCAGCACCTTTCCTACTTCATTTATTCTAAACTTCACTTCCGCATCTATTCTCCCATCCACAGCAACATGTGACCCTAGATATTTAAAACACTCTACCTCCTGAAGGAACTCGCCATTCAAAGCTATATTCATCCCCCTACCATCTACCAACCTCGTACACTTCATCACTTTACTCTTATGCTCATTTACTTTCAATTTCCTCCTTTCACACACCCTTCCAAACTCCTCTACCAACTGTCTCAATCTCTCCTCTGAATCAGCCACCAGTGCACTATCATCTGCAAACAGCAGCTGCTTCAGATTCCACTCTCCACCATCAACATTCATCAGACTCAGACCTCCACCTAAAACTCTTGCATTCACCTCCCTTACAACACCATCCATGTAAATATTAAACAACCAAGGCGACATCACACATCCCTGTCGCAGCCCCACTCTCACAGGAAACCAGTCACTCACAGCATTTCCCACTCTTACACACGCTCTACTATTTACATAAAAACTTTTCACCCCTTTTAGTAACCTACCATCAAGTCCATACAATCTTAAAACAGTCCACAAAGCCTCCCTATCAATTCTATCATACACTTTCTCTAAATCCATGAATGCCCAAAACACATCCTTGCCTTTCGCTAAATACTTTTCACACATTTGTCTCACAGCAAACACCTGATCCACGCATCCCTTCGCTCCTAAAGCCACACTGCTCTTCACCAATCACTCCCTCTGTACCCTCTCTAACTCTCATAATTAACACTCTACCATAAACGTTACCTACAACACTCAACAGACTTATGCCCCTAAAGCTAGTACATTCATACTTATCACCCTTGCCTTTATACAACGGGACCACACAAGCACTTGCCCAGTCAATTGGCACCATACCTTTCACAAAGCACACATTCAACAATCTTACTAACCAGTCAACAATGGTCACTCCACCACTCTTCAGGCATTCAACAGCACACCCATCCATACCTGCAGCTTTCCCTGTTTTCATCTCCTTTACTGCCTTCTCCACTTCCTCCTTCGTGATCAAAGAATCATTCAACTCTCCCAACACATTTATTCCTTGCACCCTTCCATCTGCCACAATCTCAGCCACCCTTTCCTCCTCTACATTTAACATCTTTCAAAATACTCTGCCCATCTCTTCCTTACTGCATCCATCTCAATTAACATCCTTCCATCCTCTGATTTTACTCGTTCTTCCTTCCCAGACTCTCCCTTTCGCACCCTTTTCACCTCCTTCCAAAAAATTTTCTTATTCTGTTGAAAATTCTCTGTCAGCCGCCTACCCCACCTCTCATCTGCTGCCACTTTAGCATCACGCACAGCCCTTCTCGCCCTGTTCCTCTTTTCCTTATACCTTTCATATGACATCTCATCCTTCCTCTGCAGCCACACTTCAAATGCACGTCTCTTCTCAGCCACAGCCATACTTACTTCCTCGCACCACCATTCACTTCCTTTTCTTACACCACCACCCACACGTCTCACACCACACACCTCTTCTGCATGCCCCACCACAGCACTCTTAAACAACTGCCATTCCTCCTCCACACTGCCATTTTCCTGATCTTTCAGTGCGTTCCACTCATCTCTCAATTTCTCCTGATACTCTATTTTTTTCTCTCTTTTATCCAACTCACTCACTTTCAAAACCTCCCTGCCACACCTAACCCTCCTAGCTCTCACCCATCTCTTACCTACTCTTAACTTTTCTTCCACCAGGTAGTGGGCAGACATACCTCCACCCTCCTCCCTCAGAACTCTCACATCCAACAATCTTCCTATTACATTCCTAGACACAACCACATAGTCCATCAAAGCTCTATCAACAACCCTTCCACCCTTCTGTCTCACCCATGTATACTTATAAATATCTTTCTTTCCAATCACCATCTCTCGCTCAACACGCATCGCTATCATTCGTTCCCCATTTTCATTTCTTCCAGGCACACAATGCATACCAACTACACCTTCAACTGCTACATTTCCCACTCTAGCATTCAGATCTCCCATCATTACCACATTCACATTCGCTCCAAAACTCTGCATACACTCATCAACATCATTCCAGAAAGACTCCTCTCTTCTTCATCCCTTTCACTACCAGGCCCATATGCACTCACAAACACCCACAACTCGCGTTCAAATTTCGCTTTCACCCACATCAGTCTCGATGACACCTTCCATTCAGTCACACACTGCTGTACTTCCAGACTCACTAACAAGGCCACACCTTCTCTTGCCCTTCCTCTATCAACACCTGACAATCTTCCATTCACACTTCCAAACACAGACTCACCCTTCCCTTTCATCTTCGTTTCACTCAAAGCTAACACATCCAACTTTCTTCTCACAAACATTCTTCCAATTTCCTCCCTTTTAGCCTCAATTGCACTACATCGACGCTCATTCACAGACCCAATGTTGAACCGTGGTCAACATGTTCACCTTCTGCTTATCATGCCAGTGAATGGCCAAAATGTTACCACATTTCTGAGTTAGCAGGTCACCTTTCTCATTTTTTTAAGGGACGGATGGAAAATTCTTCCTACTGGCACAGACAGTCCCACAGGACCCAGTACCCTGTTCAAGTAAATACTTTGTCAACACTGGAACATGTAATAATTGCCTGTGTACAGTATATGATGCTTATTGAAATGCCTGTCGATGGGCACTTTTCTCATCCGAATCTGCCCGTCTCTCAGGCATCATCTACCCCTGCCAAACTTTTGCCAGTTGATACCAAGGAAGGGCTCAGTGTTAGTGCAATAGGGCTCACTTTAGAGGAGACTGTGTCGAGTGTAACCAACAGTCGCGAAACTTCCTCAGAATAAGCAGGAAGTTATCACATCAAGAGCGATGTCTCATGTGCTTCTTCCCCTTCCCACCCTGACACATCCGAGAAGGCCATCAAAGTGCTTCAGGAAGCTGGAGCTATGGTAGCAATGCCTTCACCTCTGAGGAAGAGGTGGATGACCCTGGAGCAGAAAAACAGTGAAGGAGATGGTGCTGATGATGAAGGTCATATACTAAACAAACACTGCCACCGCACCTCACCACCACACTTGTAACAAGTGCAGTTTCCTCTTTCCTTCCCATGACCCACATCACCACAACCAAGCACTTCAAAAGTCATTTCATCACTACCTGGCCCTTCATATGTGGAAACAAGGACCACACGTGGTCTGCATGGCCAGCCAGCATCTCCCCAGGGAGTCCCAGCCTCAGGTGAGTCATCACCCTTGTCGTCCCCCACCTCCATCTCTCCTTCTCCTCCTCCCCTTGCTCGTGGCCGTGCCACTGGTCGTTTCTGCTCCTGCACACGTGGGCATGGGCGTGCACATGGTGCTAAGAAATATGCAGGTGGGCCAACATCACTTCCAAGTGTCCCCAGTGTCGGCAGGCTTTATATCTTTGTGTGGGATGAGGGTGAAGGATTCGAGCCATCACTACGTGCCTTTGATGCAACATGGGCAGGTGTGCAGATCCAAGAGCTGGAGGCAGGTCCATGGACAATCCTGTCCTTCTTCCAGGCAATCTTTACATTAGCAATAATGCAGTACCTAGTGAACGAAATTAACTTCCACCAGACTATCTCTGTTCCCTGGCTAGAAAAGTCTGTGAGTGACAGCACAAAGATGAGGGATTGGCTGCCAATGGAAGTGTGGGGGAAATGTACGTGTAGCTTGCATTGACATTGATGATGGTCCACGTGAGAAAGTACACGCTTTCCTTTCTGTTTTATAAATACCACAGATAGCAAGTGATTGGAGGAACGTAGCAGATGCATCTGAAATGACGAGGTAATTTCTTCACTATACTGGGGCCAACAATGGAAAACATGATGAGACTAGAAAGCCGCTTGGGTCTGGTTTATATTACTTCAACTACAGGCACACATTCAGTGTGGTACTAATGGCTGTTGTTAATGCCATCTATTAATTTATGATGGTTGATGATGGTTCGAACGGTAGGGTTTCCGATGGTGGTGTGTTTGTTTACACTAATTTCTGCAAACAGTTGAAAGAAGAAACGCTACACATCCCTGAACCAAACACTGCCTGGTTGTCATATGCCATATATTTTCAAAGGAGATGATGCCTTTCCTTTAATGGACAGCCTAATGAAGCCTTATGCTCAAAGAAATATCACCAAAGAACAAAACATTTACTGTTACCGAGTATCACGAGGTCAACGTGTTATTGAGAATGCTTTTGGGATAATTGCAGCTAAAATGAAGATTCTTCTGTCTTCTATAATTCTATGTCCAAGCAAAACTTCAGCAATAGTGTTGGTAAGCTGTTCTCTGCATGACTATTTACGAAAATGAAACGTATGGGGAAGTACAGTCGGTGGGTTTTATGTGGAAGACGCAAGTACTAGGCAGGTTAATGAAAGTAACTGGAGGTCTGACAGTAGACAGGTTATTCCAGTGGAACCAACGTCTGTACGAAATGCAGCTTCATCAAAAGAGAATATAAAAGATAAGTTTTGTCTGCATTATAACAATGGTGGTTCACTGCCCTGGCTAGAAAGAGGGAATGATGGACAAGATTGAGCTAGAATACTGTACTGTGTTATATGTAATATGCAAAGAATATTTGGTTGCTGTACAAATACAATGGTATTTGATACGGAAACGGGTGCATATGTTATGCTGTACAAGTAAAATAATGTAGTTACTTACTTCATGGCTGTTTGCCTCTCGCCCATTGTCCAAGCTTGACATTCCATCCTGTTGCATTTCGTGGTCCCGAAGGAATGTGAGGTCATTAAAGTATGACAGGGAAGGTCTGTTAATGTCGTCTGTCCCAGTTTCTGACTTTTCACTACTTTTGACTTTCTTCAGCTTCCTCTTGTAGTGGAAACAGAGTACTTTTTTTTTTTTTTTTTTTTTTTGGCGACAATGCTGCGATTCGCATTAGGGTGTGTTTCCTTAAGTTTTTCTATTACTTTCCAATAACATTCGCCTTTCAGATGTTTCTTTGTATAATCTTCTCTCTTTACTTTCCACAATGCTGAAAAGCCTCTGTATAGTTCAGTGAACTCCCACCAAAACTCCTGTGTGTCCCATGTGCGCGCCATGGCTGTTGATCTTAGACTGAACCTGTTTGCTTAGTCATCGATACACACTGTCAGCCATGACTGCCAAGTTTCATGACTGACGGGAAAATATCAAAACGTGTTGCATACTCTTCAGTCTGTTGCTCAGTCCTTCAATCACCCGCACTTACGATGAAAATGAAGAATCATCAGGATTAACCATCACGATTGGCCGTGTATGGGAGCCTTAAAACGAAGGTTGGGCTCTGAGAACATTATTCAGATTTACTGTTGAGATGTTTGACTGCCTTTAATGAAGATTATTGAGGCTGACTGATGATTCATATAACAAATTGAAACTAAATTTTATGGTGTACATTACAGTTGCTAAAGTTTTGAAAAACGTTGCTAAAGTCGCAAGAATGTGAGCTTTCCTAGTAACCCTCTCTTGATGCAATTTGACACTATTCTTTTTTTCGCATTTCCAGGGCGAAGCACAGCGGGTGAACGGTTTAGGCCAACCCAGTGGCGCGGAGAGGGCGAGCAGCAACTATTGTGTAATGAGGGTTGAGGTCAGAGAACATAATTCGGATTAATTGGTGAATCATATAATCTGTATATACAGTATATAAAAGAGAATCCTCGTCTGTGTATGTTTGTCTGTCTCTCCTCTATGGAAGATGGGTGGAATGCATATAAAACTCTCTAAATAGCTGCAACACGTGTAACATTTTCAGACAAATATAAATGTCTACATTACAGTTGCCAAAGTGACTCCCTGATTGCTAAAATTATGACAAATTAGTAGTAATCAGGTCGACATGTTTGAAACATGGTATCTAATTGCAATAGATTGTTACATTAACACCCATATCATCATTAGTTACAGCGAGTCGGATGGGTGAACGGATTGATTGGGTGGGCAGGGACGGTGGCGTGGGTGGGCAGGGTTTAGTGGATAGGTGAATGATGAGAGACAGGGTAAGATGGAATGGGTGGGAGGGTGGATGTTGTAGGTCAGGGTGGGTGGGCAGGGTTGAGTGGATTGGTGAGTGAGGAGGGACAGGGTAGGTGGAATGGGTGGGAGGTTGGATGCTGTAGGGCAGGGTGGGTGGAAAGTTTGAGTGGATTGGTGAATGTGGAGGGACAGGGTAGGTGGAATGGATGGGAGGGTGGATGTTGCAGTGCAGGCTGGGTTGACAGGGTTGAGTGAGTGTGGTGGGGCAGCATGGGTGAGTGAGTGGGTCGGCATGATGGGTGGATGAATGAGTGGGCAGGGTGGGAGGGAGGAGATATAGGGTAGATGGGTGAATGGGTGAGCAGAATGAGGGGAAAAGGTTGGTGGGTGGGACAGTAGTCAGGTAATAGTTCACTGGAAGGAATAGGTCCATGAGAAATGAATCCCTGTGGAAACAGGCCCAAGAGGGAAGATAGTTTCAGTGGCTAAATGAGACCCCATGGATTTTCTTCCACTGGGGGAGTGGCTGTTCAAGGTCCCAGGATATGTCGATACGCGCGAACACAAGGTTTTATCAAGGCAATGCTGGGAACCCTTGATAGTGTGTGTGTGTGTGGAGAGAGAGAGAGAGAGAGAGAGAGAGAGAGATCAGCAATTTAAAGACAGCAATAATGTTTCCTTTTCAGCACCTGTTCTTAAACAGGAATATAACTCCTACCCTCGCAAATTTCATCTTAAGTATATTTTGTGATACATGGAGGAGAAGATTTCCCTTCCTCCCCTTCACCCGTTCACCTCATGCGTTAAAAGTAATGGTTTTAAGCTTGAGTTATTTAGAACTACACACATTACCCTGACGTTAATAGATTAATGGTTATTACTGACCCAACCTACCGCTGCTTCCGATCATCTTAATGTTTCACTTTCACCTTGTGCTTTCTTAATTTTTATGTCGTGTTATTTTAATACAAATATCTCCCATTATCAAGTAGTTTACTTTAAAACTTGGTATAACTACGGTTCTTCACGAACTTTCCTTTACTCTGAATTCCTTTCGAGACAATTAGAATAAATAAACCCTTCAATATATTTCATCACACCTGGTGGTCGTGTGAAATAAAGCGCACCAACAGGATGGCTGGTAAGAGTTAAATCTGAGGAATGGTAGAGGTTTATACCTACTTATTGCACTAAATGGTAAGCTACTGTATTAGTCACTCTTACTTTGACTGCTTCGGGCAATAAACGACTGAATGACTGATATACAGTATGGATGATAAATTATACATCACTCATGGTAGGGGAAAATTTCAACATCAGGATATGAAACCAAAGAGGTCCAAGTTCTTTAAGCATTTGACAACACAAGGTTGCCAGTTGGAGAGTAAAATCAGCTAATGTTAGTCAGGATAAAAAAGATCAGTCTGTTTGCAATGCTTAAACCTTAAATTAACAGATATCTCAATTCAAAATCAGTTCAAGACAATCTACCTAAAGTATCTTAGCATTTGTGTCTATGTAGCCAGTATGTGAATAATATTTTTCTGTAAACATTTCTACAGAACAGGAATACAATAAAAGTTCTCTGCTGAAGTACAGGAACATAGGAATGATTATAACTATCGTAATCGCATACTTCTTTACTCCATTTAAGTATGTTTAGGATGCAGAATACAGCCCAGAGCTGATGAGACTTACGACCTATGCCTTGGATGTTCAGTGTCATGAATGACGATGCCATGTACTGATTACTACTCTAATTGTGAGAAAAAAAAATAGTTTAGGAGAAAGATGTTCTCACTCACCTCTTCCACTTGCAGTTTTGACATGGAAAACGAAGTGCACCTAACCTGAAGATAAGGGGTCACCCTAGGATATTATAGGAGGCAGGAGATATTCAGACTATTAATAAATTGTGCATAACAAAACTTTGTCTCACTTTCTTAAGAAATGTTCTGTCTTGGAACTCTTAACCACCTTTGTTGGTAGTCAAATACTGGTACTCCAGATTTTGCGGTGGTTAATGCAAAATAGGCCTCCTGCACCTTTCAATACATTTTGTAATCATATTGACCAAGAACTCTTCAGCCAAGAGAGACGATCCGCCTTCTATTAGAACATGTGAAAATATTTTGTGACATCCTGCTCATCAAAAGGAGGAAGAAGCTTGATATTTTTTTACTATATCAAACTCCTCACCATTCGAAACACAAGAACGAGGGGAACTACTGAGCTGCTTCAGGCGAAACTCATGATCCATTTCTACTTGTTTCATTCGGATGTGCAATTACAACTCTCTTGATTTCAATTTGGCTAATTCAGACCTTGTTTTATCACCAACACTGATAAGTGGTTGCCCTTCCAAAGAACTACTGACAGCAAAGGTCTCTCGATCTAAGGGCTCAGGTTCAACATTTAAGACAATGTCGTCAGGACTAAATATTACAGGCATTTCAGAGCTCCCTGAGACGGGGTCAGAATCTAGCAACTCCAGCTCAACTTCATCTTTCTCCAAACATAGCCTGGAAGACTGCATTGAGTAGAATAGACTTGCTGACATTCCCAGCTGCAGTGAGGCTTTCCACTGCAGCTGGACTGGGGTCAGATTCCACAAACGCTCTAGCATTATTGTCACTAGGTAGAATGATGACAGCTTTTTATTTTTAGGTTAGTATCAAAAGTTTTGGATCCTGGAATAATCGCCAAATAATAAAATGCTACGATGTTACGACTACCGTCTCGGTCTAGCCGACCCTTGTGAACAGGGATTCCCTTTTACTGCATGCTAGTTAGGTGGATGAAACACATGGTAGTCAAACTCTCACGTTACTATATATCTGACTTTTACTACCACAAGTTCTGATGATTTACATAAAACAGGTACACAAGTCCAAGATACTATCCTAGATGCAAGAGAAGGGACAAGACACATACAGGTGGTAGGTAGGTACTAACATACTAAGTGGCCTTAGACTTGCAAATGTTTTGGTCATCTGGCATGACGAGTGGTCCAGCCCGAGGAGGAGAGAGACTTTCCTCCCTCTCCTACAGATTATGAAGAGGCTTGGCTCTGCCTGCAACATACATGCTAGGGCACAGCCAATGCCGCCTCACCAGGGCAGCCTATCTCTATCTCACTGGCTTCTCACTAATCTAGCTATAGTAGGACTCGCCTAAGTTTGCGGCTGTGGTGTGGCCCGCACCTGTGTACAGTGTTGCCACGTTTTCTATACCGTTATCTCTCTCTCTCTCTCTCTCCTGGCGGGAGATTTGAGCCACCCTGATTACTTTTGATTCTTTTATTAGTTGTTTATAATTGTGCTTTCATTTGTTAATTTGGTTTTGTTATATTTAGTGATATTTATCATTTTTTGTATACGGCGACAGATGACCCGTTATTGCAATACCATGATTGATTTTCATTCATTCATTCTCTTTCCCCTTCCTCCATCTCTCTCTCAGCCTGACAATGCCTCTACATCATTTCCACACCACCCCTGAGATCAAGGCCACCGACTGGGTGTGGAAGTGTTGCCGCTCGCGAGTGAATAATGTTTTTTTTTTTTTTTTTACTTCAGTATTGGCATATGCCTACTATTTTGTCCTACATATTAGCTTATGATTATAAATGTGATTATTCCCCGCCCTTAAAATTACGGTAAAAGCCAGTAAATGTGAGCATTTTTCCCTAGCAACACCTGTACAAGCTATGTTTGGGTCTACGGAGGGGTATGTACTTTACCTTAGGCCAGACTAGGTGTGTCAGTATTGCCACTCACAAGAATTATATGAATTATTTCTTTTACTTTGGATATTGGCGTATTTTTTTTTTTTTCAGGCTCATTCTCTTATATCCATAACTGTAATATTATTACCCACCCTAAAACTACGCTAAAAAACATTAAAAGTGACTACAATTTCTTTTAGCAACACTGTACAATATGTATGCCATGTTTCTGTGTTACTGTATAAATATTATATGCATAATAAAATTACTGTTGATTCATCCATCAAAATACACAAGTGTAAGTTTTATTCATCTGAATTTATCGTATTTGTGTTGCCTTGTACATAAATAGCTTCCGTTTCACATTGCAAGTTGGGGAAACGTGGCACCATTGTACACAGGTGCGAGCCACACCACAGCCGAAAACTTAGGCGAGTCCTACTATAGCAACAGGAACCAATGGTTTATAGATTAACTCTGAATGGGGCTGAGTTTGACAGAATTTCTCCCTCCATGAATCGGTCACATACTGCTCCCGCTGACTCACACATGGGCAGCTTAGATCAAGGGGCGTCACCTGGCCTGGTCGAATTATGGGATTGGAACCCTCATTAGAAGATATAGTTCCAAGGGCAGCAGGAAGATATCACAACACCTACACCTCATTACCGGCTTAGGGATGTCGTCAAGAATCCATTCGGAGGCAGGATGTCCAGCAGGTGATCAAAAAAGGTCACTACATAATCCACAGGTAGAAAGGGTCACCGGTTATAGCCAGTTCATATGTGGGAACCAGCCCACGTACTCAACGTGCATATATATATTTACTGTATATATATATATATATATATATATATATATATATATATATATATATATATATATATATATATATATATATATATATATATATATATATATATATATATATATATATACATGGAATTATTGTACTGAGTCTATAACTTCTTCACTGACGAGCAACTAACTACAATTTACGAGAATCATGTCACTCTCAGCTGAAATATTGGTCACCCTTGTTTAAAGGATGTGGAGAGGTAGCACTAAAACAACTAGACAAAATTCAGAACTTGGCTGCTTGAATTATTAATACCCCTACAATTACAAATGAACTACCACCCCTTGAAGTAAGAAAGAATGTTGCATCTATTGCATTATTTTATAGATACTTTTACTGCAAATGCTCAGACGAAGTTGCATCCATTGTGCCACTCACCATGCCTTCCCCCGTTCTACACGGGCATCTGGTAGCGCTCGTGATTGGACTGCCACAGTGCCATACTGCAGAACTTCTGCCTATCAGAATTCTTTTATTCCCCGAACTGCATCTCTTTGGAATTCGCTTCTCCAGAGTGGTTTCCTCCCAAACTTCTACCTGCAGCAGTTGAAGTCCAACTGTTACAGATTTTTTATGAATGGAGGACACCTTTAATCTAGTGTATGGATTTTTTTTTTACTCTCTCTCTCTCTCTCTCTCTCTCTCTCTCTCTCTCTCTATATATATATATATATATATATATATATATATATATATATATATATACAGTATAATTCTTTAGTTATTTACTTATATATACATTTATTTATTTGTTAGTCAGTGTGCCACCAGACCCTTTCGTTCAGTTCATTTTAGACCTCTCGTACTGAACAGATTAATGGAGGCTCTATCTAACACCTCGACGTGTCAGTGGAGGCTTCGAAAAATCGTTCTTAATCTAAAAAATATATATATATTTAAGAAGATTAATGGAAACTGGATCAAGTTTGTGCACTTGGAAATGTGTTTTGTAAGCTGAACAGAATCGTCTGAAGATGCCAAGAAAAAAAAAATTATTCGAAGAGAAGTGGTTAACATGCCATTGCATGTTATTTCTGCAAGCTTTATTGATGAAAATCGCTGAATGTTTCAATAAACATAAGCTGTAATGTGCAAAGTAATCTGCTAAGGAAGAGGTGCTGGGAAATCTAGGATATGGTCCAGGAAGCCTGGCCATGTCCATGACTTATTTCGCATGTAATTATATTTAGCACTCTTCAAGTAACCCTAAGAATTTTAATCCCTAAGAACTTTACGTTCACTCTTTCCTCTTCATGACTTGCGTTTGAAAGCTCTAGGATGTTATGCATCTCGTTTTCTGTCAGTCTTTCTGTCCATCCGTCAGTGGGTCTGTTAAGAAGATTAAGGAATTGGACAGAACTGTAACAAATTTATATATAATGATTACATACTACCATCAAATCTCTTTTTTTTTTTTTCTTCAGTAGCGTTGGTGCGCAGTGTTAGGCTACTACATTCCCAACATTTAAGGCGAGGATGATTGGTCTCACATGGCTCTAAGGAATTATGTGAGAACTAACCCCAATCATCTGCTGGATCCAAACTATTACTGGAACCTTTCTGTTGGATCACCTTAACCCACTAATCCATTGAAGGTCAATTGGACATAGGGTTACCATCCAATGGGCTATATGGTATAGGGGTTGTAGGACATCATTTGGCTTGTTACTCAGTGCAAAAAGTTACCTGAAGGCAGCACATCACTTGAGAGGATAACTGGAGACCCCGCCTGCCACACATGACCATTGTAATTGGAATAACTTTGCACTCTGTCCAAACTTAATTTTGCGGTGGTTTCTCGAAAATATTACCGCATCACGACGACCTTTGTACGTATAATGTAAATGGGCAGGTGAAAAGTAATGTGCTGGATTACATCCTCCACTTTTCAAGTGTACCAGTGTAAAACAATATTGTATTTTAACAACACACCGAACTCTCTCTTCAGAAAAGTTCGGTCGTGCAATGGACCCTATTGGCTGTTAGAGATAAGTTCCAGCACAGGCACTGTAACCGTGCCAGTAATCATTTATCGCCAAAGTTCCTGGTCAAGTCTCCCTCCCAGATATACTAGTCAAGGTTGGCATCACCTCCAAGCTTCATTACGGAGGATAAGCTCTATTTTTCGCTCATTTTCCCTCACTTCTGGCCTCGGTAGTGCGTCAGTAAGCCAGCCCTAGCTTTCTCATCACCGCTTCCTCTTAAAGGTATTTTTCATTATCGTGGCTTTCACTGGCGCTCTCATATCTTTGGGATTAAATCGATCGGTGGTTACAAGGATAAATAACAAAAAGACGCCATCGTAGTGAAGGAGTTCATCAGGGAAGGAGAGATTCTTCGATTGTGAGAGATTAGACACAGCCTTCATGTCCCCCTTCACAACTAGAGATTCTGACCAAGTGGAAAAATTCCACAAGAAGAACCATGCATAACTTTTTAAAAAAAGTTATAACACCCCTCTTTTCTTCATCTATTACTCTTTACTCTCGTCATTCCTGTGCTCACAAATATCGAGCGAAAGTGGCACGGATGTAGTAAATAATAATAATAATTAATTATATCAAACAAAAATAATAATAATAATAATAATAATAATAATAATAATAATAATAATAACATTATTATTATTATTATTATTATTATTATCATTATTGTTGTTATTATGATGCCCGACTCCCTCCATCACCTACAACACATCACCTCTTCGCCCTCACCCATCCCTAAGGTCTGTATGGTATTATCCATTATGGTGCCTTTCACTGGCGCAGTCATAACACCAGGATCTGCTTCTCACGTTGGACGTCTCCACCACAGGTAGTCTTTTTTGTCGTGATAATTTGATAATGTGGTGATGGCTTTGTGGTGGTGGTGCTGCTGTGGCATTAGATTTATTGCGGTGGTTGGGGTGGTGGTGGTGCGATGGTGCTTTGTTAATTCAGTGTATATCTGATGCTAATGGTTGTTATGTCACTGTGGTGGGCTGGAACGGTTTTTTGTGGTAATGATATTGGCTGGAGTATTTACTGAAATATAACTGTGGTTGATTGTAAGATGGTCGTGGCTTAGATAGTATGCTCTTGGAAGATTAAGTGTGGTGAATAGATGATGTGATGTGGTGTGGTGTGGTGTAGTGCGGTATTGCTTGTGGTCGTGGTGTGATGTGGTGGTTGATTTATTGTGGCGACGCGTCGGTAGTGTACTAATTGATTTGCAGTGTTGGTGATGATTTACAGTTAGTTGGTACAGGATCGGGTCCACATTTGATATGTATGCAGCACAACAAAAAGAATCTCTTTATATGAAGTGTCTGTGTGGAGTATGGATAGTTGTAAAGCTAGAAAGGTGCCCTACAAAACGGTGAACCCCCTCCCTCCCCTTTTTTTTTTTTTTGGTTACATTCGTAAATGAGGTTTTTATTCGGCATATGACAGACTTGATAAAGGTGATTGTAGCAAGAGTAATAGAAGAAAAAAGTAATCATCTTAAAAGGATGAACGACTCATTTTTTGGTACTTGCCTCAAGGGATCCATGAGTGGGGGTTACAGAGGGGAGAGCAAAGAAGGTGAAGTGAATGGCACTTGCAAGTCACTGCCAGATCTGACATTTAGTGCTTTTCCAAACCCTGTTCCACTTGATTCTGACAAATGATTTAGAGGGTTCCCGGACTATTAACTCATTAGTCTGTAGCACCAGTCGAGCAGGGCAGTACTCCCGAGGTGGATGGAAAGCTGATGACAGGGAGTGCTGGAGCTCCCGTTTCATCAGCCCTCAGGACTAGTTCCTGACCATCCCCCTTTGCTGAACTTTTTCAGTGTCTCAGTTACACAGAGAGTAGGCCAGCATGCTCTCCAGTACAAATTTCTCTAACTATCTTCACCAAACTACATGCACAGTACACACTACACTTCCTATTCAAAATTCACCAAAAATGGCGTTGATTCACCAAGCCTCGAAGTCCCCAGGGGGGGGGACCATAAATGCCCCCGCCATCTGCCCCTCTCCCGGTGACGACTCGAGGTGCCTGGAACCACTGTCTGACTCTCTTCTTCTTCATTTCTGCAACATTCGCGGCCTTTCATCTAACTTTCGCTCTGTTGAGCACCACCTGTCCTCCCCTAAACCTCACCTTCTTTTTCTAACGGAGACTCAGCTGTCTGAGGCAACTGACAGCAAACCCTTTTCTGTATCCTCCTACTTTCTCTATACTCATTTCAAAGCCAGAGGTGGCTGTTGTATATACATACGCAACGACTTATCTTGCTCTCGTGTTCCTGAACTTGATTCTTCTGAATTCTCCACACTCTGGCTTCGGCTTTCCTGTCATTCTCTGACTAAATATATCTGTGCTGTTTACTTATCCCCTAATTCTACTGACTATCAAAAATTCTTCGACTATCTTACTTCAACGATGGAACACATTCTGTCCATTTCTCCTTTCTCTGAAATCTCCATTCTTGGAGATTTCAATGTTCACCACCACCTTTGGCTCTCCTCTCCTTTCACGGATCCACCTGGTGAACAAGCCTACATCTTTTCTATCCTTAATGACCTAGAGCAGCTTGTACAGCACCCTACCCGTATCCCTGACCGCCTTGGAGAGAGCTCCAACATACTTGACCTCTTCCACACAACTAATCCTTCTGCTTACTCTGTTAATCTTTTCTCTCCGCTGGGCTCCTCCGATCACAACCTTATTACCTTAACCTGTCCTATTACTCCGGTACGGCCTGTGGACCCTCCAGGGAAACGTCGTCTGTGGCATTTTGGAGCCACGGACTGGAAGACCCTCAGGCAGTACTTCTTTGATTTTCCCTGGAATAATTATTGCTTCCATGGCCGTGAGCCATCTGAGTGTGCCTTGCTCATTAAGGAGGTTATTCTCTCGGGCATGGAAGCATACATTCCTTTCTCATATCCTTTGACTAATGCAAGAAAGCCTTGGTTTAATCATGCTTGTTCTAATGCTGTCCGCAACAAGGAGAAGGCCTACAAAAGGTACCGGAGCCAACCCACCCCTGAATCACATCATCTTTACGTTTCTGCCCAGAATCGTGCTAAGTCTGTTCTTCGCTCTACTAAAAATAATATCATCCATACTAAATGCTCTCAACTCTCCAACTCGAATCCTTCCCGCTCCTTCTGGCACCTTGCCAAAAATCTTTCTAACAACTTTACCTCATCATCCTTCCCTCCTCTTTTCTACTCTGATGGTTCTGTAGCCATTTCTTCTACTGATAAAGCAGATCTCTTCGCACAGACTTTCTCCTCCAATTCCACCTTAGATGATTCCGGTGCTGTTCCTCCATCACTTCCCCCCTCTGACTTCCTCATGTCTGACATTAAAATTTCTTTAGTTGATGTATTTTCTGCCATCACTGGCCTCAGTACTAACAAAGCATATGGGCCTGATGGGGTCCCTCCTGTTGTTCTCAAGAACTGTGCTTCTGTGCTTACACCCTGCCTAGGCAAACCCTTTCGCCTTTGTCTGTCAACTTGTACCTTTCCTTCTTGCTGGAAGTTTGCTCTCATTCAGCCAGTCCCAAAGAAGGGTGACCACTCCCAACCCTCCAACTATCGTCCAATTGCTTTAACGTCCTGTATTTCAAAAGTTTTCGAGTCAATTCTTAATAGAAAAATTTTAAGGCATCTCTCCTATCACAACCTTCTTTCCGATCGTCAGTATGGGTTCCGTCAGGGACGCTCCACTGGCGATCTTCTCACCTACCTTTCAGACTCCTGGTCATCCTCCTTTCGGGACTTTGGCGAAAGCTTTGCCATTGCACTTGACATCTCAAAGGCTTTCGATCGAGTCTGGCATAAATCTTTAATTTCCAAACTGCCCTCTTACGGTTTCTATCCTTCTATCTGTGCCTTCATCGCTAGCTTCCTTTCTGGTCGTTCTATAGCCGCTGTTGTAGACGGCCATCGTTCTTCTCCTAGATCTATCAACAGTGGTGTTCCTCAGGGCTCTGTCCTATCACCAACTCTCTTCCTTTTATTCATCAACGATCTTCTAAGCTGTACAGCTAACCCTATCCACTCATACGCTGATGACTCCACCCTTCACGTTTCCATTCGGTTCCCACAGCGCCCATCTCAACAGTTACTTCAGCAAACAAGGGATGAGGCTATGGCACACCTAATGTCTGACTTGGCTTGTATCTCTGACTGGGGTAAAAATAATATGGTTGTCTTTAATGCATCTAAGACTCAGTTCTTACACCTATCAACCCGACAAAATCTTCCACAGGTATACCCACTAATGTTTAACAATATTCAGCTTAATCCTGCATCATCCTTGAACATGCTTGGGGTTTCATTTACTCGGGACTTATCTTGGAAAGATCATATTACATCTCTTGTAAAATCTGCTTCCAAGAGATTGGGTGTGCTAAGCCGACTCCGCTCTTTCTTTACCCCTGCACAATTGTTGACTCTATACAGGGGTTTTATCCGCCCCTGTGTGGAGTACAACTCTCATGTGTGGGGAGGCTCCCCACATACAGCTCTTCTCAATAGGATGGAGTCAAAGGCTTTTCGTCTCATTAACTTTCCTCTTCTTACTGACTCCCTTCAACCTCTGTCTCTTCGCCGCACTGTTGCATCTTTATCTCTTTTCTATCGCTACTTTAATGGTCACTGCTCCTCTGAACTGTCTGCTTGCATTCCTCCACCTCTACGACGGGCGCGTAGCACCGTCTGGCAGCAAACTCTCATCCCTTTTCTGTCCAACTCTCTAATGCAAGAGTTAACCGTTACTCCCAGTCTTTCATTTATGCAACAGGTCAGCTCTGGAACTGTCTCCCTCTGTCTGTATTTCCTGCTGCCTATGATCTCCAGTCTTTCAAACGCAGTGTGTCCAGGCATCTCAAAATGATCGGATCTTGAATTTGGCTCTCTATTGTATTTTGTTTTTCTCTTGGAGGGAACTGTTACTGCAGGCTCATGGCCTTTGGTTCCTTCTTCCTTGCATTAAAAAAAAAAAAAAATCCCAGGGTTCCTCTGTGAGGGATTGTACTGGAAGGGTACTAATCATCCTGCTCTCCGCCTATCGGCTCATAGTCACGAAGCTCATAGGTCCCCGCCTCGGGGTTCCCTTCTTTATTAACTTTTGAAAATGCCCAGTTCCTTACTATACTGGGGACACTGGACACAAATGGCTTAAGGCCAACAGATCCTTTAATAGGATTACCCCTCTCTTCCCGGGAGGTAATTCAGAAACTTAAAATAGTTGTTCAGCGATAGCCAGAACAATATACAATTTCTTCCTTAGCTTGAAAGGGCTCACTGGGATTGTTTCCAACTCCTTCATCCGGAGGAATCCCATTCAGATTAAGAAAATCGACATGCGATAGCCAGACTAACATCGCCTGGCGTTAATCAGAACAAGTACAAAGTATCATTCAAACACCACATGACACTAAATATGTTTCTGCACAGTTTATACACTGCTCAACTTGAGACGAAATCCCTTCATGCAGAATACGTCGACAGCTTTAGAAACTCCAGAACTTGAGGAGAAGCTCTTTACCTACTTACCGGAGACTTCAGGAAACCCACGAAGGATAAGGGAAGGTGGCGCTGGGAACACACACACACACACACACACACACACACACACACACACACACATCAATTGATAGCTGACAACCACTACTACTACATACACACACACACACACACACACATATCAACTGACTGCTGACAACCACTACTTAGATATTCTCACAAAATTATTCAGCTAATCTGCAAATCCCTTTAGCTTGGGTGAGTTTCTTGGGGAAGAGTCTCTGAGTTAATAAAATCGTCCGTCGGAAGATGAAACTAAATAGGAATATATTTTTTGTCAAGACTACAACGTAACCTGCAGTACTTTTTTTTTTTTGTACCTTTGGTGCCACAGAATATCAAAAGTATGGTCATATCATTCGACATCAACCAGAATACAATGTAACGCAGGTAATTCACAGCCAAAAGGATTAATTCCCCTAGTGTTGTGAGGTCTCATAATGGTTTCTTTTTCGTACTTCCAGATGATATTATTCAACTTAAGGGACATGTTTTGTGGGATATTTGTGAATGAAGGCTATTTCTAACTCTCCATTTCGAAAAGTCAAATAAAACCAGATCAAATATCATGCTTTTTCTGATGGAATCCCACAAGCAGATATTGGCGTTGGCACAGCTAATATTTTCCCTGTACTGGGAGCTAAGGCGAGTTCCAAATTCAGCTGATTATCTGTCATTGGTCGCTAATAACTCTTGGAAGAAAAAAAATCGGAAATGTGTAATGACACCTTTAACCCGTCATGTCCCGAGGTTTTCCGCACCTCCGACATCCCCCAGTCCCGAGGTATTTTCGATTTTTTTTTTTTTTTGGCTAAAACCTTCGCTTTTGGTGAGAAACATCGAAAATTCATAGAGAAATCGCTCACCTGAGGTTTAAAGTGCCCAATCCAGGTAGGAGTTCCTCCTTACCTGAGTGGGTTTTTTAACATGCTGGCACCAAAGAAAACGAGTTCTATGGGAGGCTAACTATCTTATCCACTCATAAACGGTATTTATTTATTTACTTGGTACGAATGTATATGTAGTATGACAGTATATTGGTTTTCAAGCAGTAATAAAGGCATTATAAGCATTGTTTCACTCACTAACTAATCACCATACCTGACCTATTTTTGCCACACTACCTGATCATTATTTCTGGCTGTTTCTTCTTCTAATGCTATGTAAACATTGTCCTCCACATTGTCATCGATTGGGGAATCACTCTGGCCCTGAATAACTTTACTAGCCAGGTCACTGGTAACAGGTCCTTTGCCAAGAGAATGTCGTGAGGGGGGGAGGGGGGAGGTTATGCAGTGTAAGGCATTGTCCCTGCTTGGTATCTTGTACAGGAATAGAGGAAGGTGTCCCGTGTATACATACGAAAAATCACGTGCGAAAATTGAAAATTGTGCAAATTAGGGACCTTGCAATTGCACGACGTACTGGTACTTCGCCGGGACTGGCAAATGCAATTCGTTGCAATGTACCCATACGTCGACGGGATGGGGCGGGTTAAAAATGTTTGAGTGTCTGTACTTCAACTTTACTCTTGCGAAATTGCTCCACTTAAGATATGGACTAGGAATGCAAAATCCATTCTAGTCAGTTTACCAACCAACAAAGCTCTAGGTCCAGATGAAATTCCTCTAATTGTTTTGAAAAAGTGTTCCCCAGAACCTGGCTCTGTTTTAGCTAAATTATTCAGACTACGCATCTGTACTTGTTCATTCCCTAATTCTTGGAAAGAAACCAATGTCCATTCAATTCCGAAGAAAGGAAGTTCCTCTGACCCATCTGATTACAGACCAATAGCTATCACATCTCCTGGTAACGTATTTGAGATTGTAATTAATAAACACATTGTTACATCCTGAACCTAACAACTTAATTAGTCTTAGACAGTTTGGTTTTCGCCACAAAAGATCAACTGATGATATACTCAATCTCCTGACTCATACTGTCCATCAGTCAAATGACCAACATGGAGAAACTCATGCAGTAGCCCTTGATATTTCTGACGCATTTAATAGTGTGGTACCGTTCCCTGTCATCCAAACCCCCTTGCCATGGCCTATAATTTTTTGTTCCTCTTATTTCCTCATAGCCCAGTGACAGAAAGATTATAGTAAAAGAAGATGATGTGTAGTCCAATTTCCACTCGATTAATGCCCGTATGCCACATGGATCAGTTCTGGCTCCAACCCTATTCCTGATTCATATTAATGATTTCATAATCTGGCACCCATAATCCTATTCATTCATATGCAGGTGAATCAGTACTTCACAGTTCATTCACATCACTGAGCTCTATAATATGGATGGGCTTTCTCAGGGGTAGTGCTCCGTAGTTTATGTTGCCACTACCAGGGCCCCAGGGAGGTGCTGATGTAGCGGCAGCCATGTTTATGAACCTTGTGCGTTGCCTACCCTTTTTGAAATCAGCCAATGAATCTGGAAAATATAGTGCCATGGTCCACTGTGCAGCTTACAGAAGCAACAACGAAACAGAGACAGCAAGCTATGAACAGTGTTCCAATTGTATTATTTTACTCACGTACTTTTGTGGCAAATGCTCAGACGAAGTTGAATCCATTGTGCAACTTCCCCACGCCTTCCCTCACGCTACACAGGCATCTGGTAGCGCTTATGACAGGACTGTCACACTGTCATACTGCCGGACTTTTGCCTATCAGAATTATTTTATACCCCAAACTGCATCTCTTTGGAACTCACTTTCCGAGACTGGTTCCCCACAGAACTTCAACCTGCGGCTGTTCAAGGCCAACTGTTACAGAATTTTTCCTGCAGTGATAGTCAGCAGGTCAATGAGTGGCCAGGGTTCTTCTTCTGCTTCTTGTGGATTTGTTAAAAGGAGGCTTTTGGAGACATAAAAGTGGTACCATATATGGTAATTTGACACTGAGAATTCAAATCTTCCATCAGCTGACACTTGAGGTGGCACCATCTAGTGACAACTTTAGAAAAGTGCGTAATTAAAGCCTATTGAGACATAAATGTGGTCCCATTTAAGGTTATTTGATATGGAGAATCTAAATTTGCTGCCAGCTTACACCTATGGTGGCGTCATCTAGCAGCAACTTTGGTAAAAGTTCTTCATTTAAGCCCATACAGACATAAAAGTGGTCCCAAATATGGGTTATTTCACATGACTAGGTACTTTTTTACAGCAAACTGAAACAACAGCCTTGACATAGGTCCCAAAGAAGTTCTACTCTTGTTTATAAATGGAGGACACCTCTAGTCTGGTGTATGGATTTTTTTTTTTTAATTCCTTTGTTTTTCCTTCCTCCGTTCTGTTATTGTTTAAAAAAAAGAATATGTACTGTAGTATTGCTATAACATTAGCCACATCAGTGACACATGAATGTGGAAGGCTAGTAGTAACTGGACCCAAGGCCTTTTACAGGGCCTGTCTTTTAACCTCATTCATGCCATTACTTTAACCAGCGACAGATCAGAAATCTCTGAACCATTGCTGTAAAGCTATGATAAGAAACCACCACTACAGTATAGTACTAATCACAAAGAAATGCATTTTATGTGGTGAGCGGCAGTATTGTCTATTAGCCATTAACCCTTTAACCGAGGGCATTGTTTTGCCCTGACTGGCCTCTCCCGTGGGGGTTTCAGCCAAAATATAAACAAACTTTAAACCTTTATAACTCTGCACAGAATAAATCTAGAGCGAAAAATAAGGTACCATTAGAAAGTACTAACCTTCGGCTTTGCAATGATGTAGGTTTCATGATTTCGTTGACTATCACTGGATGGGCAGTGCCGTTAGAAGTGAGTGATCTAAAATCACTATTTTTCGCTCACACACCATTACCTTCGCTCACACACCATTACCAAATGCCAACCTCATTCTGATAATAATACTATAAACATATAATTATGAACACTGGACATACGATAAATACCCACTCTGTGTTCACTGAGGCAGGTAAAAGGCACTGTAATTGCCCGCACTTCACTGCCATATCAGCGGTGTTGTAATCACTATTTTTCGCTCACACACCATTACCAAATGCCAACCTCATTCTGATAATAATACTATAAACATATATGAACACTGCACATACGATAAACACCCACCCTGTGTTCACTGAGGCAGGTAAAAGACACTGTAATTGCCCGCACTTCACTGCCACATCAGCGGTGTTGTAATCACTATTTTTCGCTCACACACCATTACCAAATGCCAACCTCATTCTGATAATAATACTATAAACATATATGAACACTGCACATACGATAAACACCCACTCTGTGTTCACTGAGGCAGGTAAAAGGCACTGTAATTGCCTGCACTTCACTTCCACATCAGCGGTGTTGTCACTCACACAGCTGGACAGATACTGATGCGTGTTGGTCAGGGGTGGGGTGGGGGGCCCGGGGGTGGGAGGTGGGAGCCCGGGGGGTGGGAGGAGGGAGGTGGGGGTCGGCTGGAGTGAAAGAACTTAATAGCTACTCTCCCTTGAAACAATTGGCGCATGGAAAAAACGCGGGGTATTCAAAATATTCACAAACATTCGAGAATGACACCCGCGGTTTGGTCCAGTTTTTGCAATGTCATTCTGGAATGACACCTGCAGTTAAATGGTTAAGGTGCAAGGGATAACATACATGATTAAAGTTCTGCTAGGTGAAATGAATGAACTTCAGCTGTAGATACGAGCTCACTGCATTTTACCTTAGGAAAGTTTCATATCGTAGTTTCTTATGTCTGTAACTTGAAGTTGTTATATTCCAAAACATCCACAGACCTAGAAACCCTATAGAAAGAGAAATTGGATAACCAATGTTTTCAGCTTTTCTCTGGTCGGTCGGCCGGGGCATAGCGCCATTTTTGTGCAAACGCCTCACCTCGCTGGTGGTTGCTGATTGCAGATTCGTCTAAACATTCATCTCATCACCTGCTGTGATACATTACATTGGTTAATGTATAAAATGTAGCTTTACTATAATATTTTTTTTTTTTTTAATTTGAACTACTGAAAACTTCGTTTTAATCTTCATCTCTGCATATGGATTTTACTTTACAGATATACGTAACACCGAGATAATCGCCGAATTATAATGCAGTATGCTGACAACCCAAACTGTTGGTAGCTGCAAAATGGGGTGGGTTGTGTTCTTTTACTGGGGCTTTTTTGCCCTTATTAATGGTCTGATTGTGCTGCATTTGGGTTCAGGAACACAGATGGACCTTCAATGTGACCTTTTTGACTCCCTTCTGATCCAGCAAAAAGGAAATTATGATATTAAGGTGAGTAGAGCAAGCTGGTCTGCAAGTGAGTGCTGTCGGCTTTGCTAGGAAAGTTTTATTTACTTTACAGGTATTTGGTCCTTTTATGAAAAGAGTTGTTCTGCCATAATATACACTGAAAGAGGAAATGTAAGCATACGACATGTTTTCATAAATGAAATGGAAATATGGTAAGATTATGTTGGACCCTGTGTTTAGCCCCTCTAACTTGCACTCACACTTTCCTATCTACTGTATAAGCAATAAACTGAAGAGTTTGGTTGTTGAGAGAAGACGTTTGTCTTCATTTAGTCTAAGATACTGTATACTGTACATGTTGGGCATTTTAATTTTGGGTGAATGTATAGGGCTAAGGCTTAGTTATGAAAAAAATGACGGTTAATGATTGACAGTAAGTCATATGCAACAAAGAAAAAATGAATGTATCAACTAATAATATCCTCTTTTGTTGACTACATTAGTTTTAAGAAAGGAACTCTAGTATATCAGTCCATTGCTATATCACATCTTCGTTCAAAGGCAGAAGCAATTTTCAAGACCTGTGCTGGTTTAATTTTGGGTACCTCATCAGTAAGGGGCAAAAAATTAGTGAAGTTTTACTGGATAAAATTTTTATTAAAGTTAATGACTCCCAAAGTGTCACAATGTTACCAACACATTATTAACATCATATTTTAACCCAAGACGTTAATGTCATGCAAAAACGACATGCAAATAAAGAAAAGACAAAAAAAATTAAAGTACCATATACACTACAGCGATTGGAATATTTGAGACACCAGATTCTACACTTGTAAATAACTATGATAGATAATATAGGTTAGGGTAAGGAACATTATGCATATACGTTAAATACCTGATGTACTTAAAACCTGCATACCGTACTGTAGCTACAATATCTCAGACGAGTATACAGTATGTGATCTCTATTGTACAGCACCAAATATGACATTCGCAACCATCTTCGGTACATATTGCAGATTAGTTTTTTTTCTTTTTTCATAAAACCCACATACTGTAGCACAACTACAATGGTTTGGGCCCATACTGTTTATACTGTACTTTATGAAATATGAGTCATGAGTAATGATGATATATTTTATTTAATTTATTTTCATCAACATGATGTATGACGGATGTTTTACTGTGATGAAATTATATTACCATATAATTATGTTTTTACCTAACATAACTAGTCCTTGCATTTGTAAATGACTGTGATGCTTTCATACCACAGGTTATGAAAATTGCAAATACAGTAACCACTGTAGATCATTGATTATACTGCATAGGGTAGTACATGTGCTGCAGTTGAATTATACGTATTTTATATGGGACTTTACTGTATGTATATATTTTTACTCTATTGGAAATTATATCCATCCATCCATCCAGCATGCAATCCATTTCCCCCATCATTATATAAAGCAAGTATTTAATGCAGATACGATTATATGTTTACCATTAGCCTGTGATACTGTATGTGCAGTCTTTTACTTAACCTTACTGAATGTCAGTTTGAGAGAGAGAGAGAGAGAGAGAGAGAGAGAGAGAGAGAGAGAGAGAGAGACAGTATTGCGATATTGTAGCTAAATGCTCTGTTGAAGTACACTGGGTTGGCAAAAACCGATGGTTTAAAAAAGAATAAAAACTGTTTTTACTCCCCCATTTTTTCATGATTTTTTGGTTTCAGTTATATTTAATGTTATTTTTTTTTCTTCCACTAGTTCTACCCCGATGTATATCAGTTTGACGTGCAATTACTTGTAGATATCTATCTATGTATCTATTTTATAAAGAAGGCTTTAGCAAGCTTTTATTTTAATTTCCATTCATGGAAAGTGTAAATACGGTACCAGATATAGAAAGAAAACTTTTATCAACCAGCTACACTTCTCACAAGCTTTCTAATCACTAACTTAATGTGTAGTAAAATATGGAAGACCTCTTTTACTTTTGCAATTAAAAATGTAAGATTTTAGTTGCTTGCAGGAGAGAGAGAGAGAGAGAGAGAGAGAGCTTTCCTGGCTACTTCCTATATAATGCCTGATCTCTGTACACCCGAAAGCACTAATTCCCCCTCCCCCCTAGTAGCCGGAATCGCGGACAGTGAGCGACCAGGCGATCGAACACCCCACACCCTCCGCCCCTACCCCAACCCCAATGTAAACGTTGTTGGATAGATGTGGAACGCCCAAAGCTGGTGATGTTACAATGTGTCGTGATTGTTTTTATAGACAATCAGAACTAGCAGGGGTAAGTATATAAAGGTATTTAATATGTAATACTGTGCTGTTGTCCACAGCATATGAGAAAGGCACGAAAATGAAAAGAAAACCTACAATGTATTATGTGTTATTGTCTGTATACTTACGTCCTATATTGTTACAGATAAGAATAATATAGTAAACAATAACTGTTGAAAGGTATAATGTATTTTCTCATACATTCTCACTCCCACCACCACCCTTCTCTCTGGGTTCCTGTCTCCATCGAAAGCCTCTCTTACCCTCTTATCCCCCATTCCCACCCATTATTAACCAACATAACAAAGATAGTGATGAAATGATCCGTCATGTATTGATCATATTAATATTATCATACACCACTGTATTAAGCACCAACAAATCAATAACATACAATACTTCGGTATACCTGCCAACTATTTCATCCTGTTGTACGCCGTTACGTGATATGCCCACTGCAAGTTGGACCTTGTGTTACACGGTCATGCTGTTGTTTATCGTTAACACAGGTTATGTGTGGTTTTGGACGTCCATTAATTCAAATTAACGTGACAGTTTAAGCTTACATTATAAACCTGTAAGGTTTATGTTCCTGTCATTATTGGATGAACGAAACGAATCAGGGATCGGCTCTGACGAACCACAAACTCTCTGCTTTAAGGAAAATATTCCGACCTCTTGTCGCAACAGTGACACAGTGTCATTATGTATACGACTGACACACATTCAGTCGTGCACATAATGACATTGTGTCATAATTGCGACAAAGGGTCGGAATATTTTCGTTAAATCTTAGAGTTTGTGGTTCGTCAGAGCCGATCCCTCATTTGTTTTGTTCATCCAGTAACGACAGAAAACTAACCTTTAATAGTAATAATAATAATTAAAATAATAATAATATATTAGGTATAGAAAAAAATGAATAGAAAGAAACACTGCGAGGAGGATAAAGACAAGGACAGAGCGAAGAAGATTTGAAAAACTTTCATTGAGATAAGGTTGCAAGAGAGCGTGAAGTAACATTGTGTACCCCAGTGGTATCGAAATATATTTAATTTGCATATCTGATACTCCCAAACACAAAAGTTTGACTTTCAGGAGTCTGCATTGCCAAACTTTCTGTCTTGGACGCACTGTATTTGGGGGGGGGGGGATTACGCATCAAATGAAATAAATAATTTGTGCATATATAAAGTGATGGATAAATCGTTGTATCAGGTAAAACGATTCACCCGTCTGTTCTCTATGCCCGAAATGTATTTTATGCTAACGCACCTTTACTTGTGTGCAACAGGACGAATTGTGGCAATGACAGTGGTGTGTGTGTGTGTGTGTGTGTGTGTGTGTGTGTGTGGAGAGAGAGAGAGAGAGAGAGAGAGAGAGAGAGAGACTTGATAATGTAAAATATGACAATCTGAAGTTTGGCAATGCGACAATGTGAGATGTGGTAGTGTGAAGTGTAGCAAAATGAGGTTTCAAAGTGTGAGGTGTGGAAATGTTAGGCATGATAATGCGAGGTGTGTTAGTGTGTGATGTGGTAGTGCGATGCGTGGTAATAGAGGTTTGACAGTGTGAACTGAGATGTTAGTATTTTAGGTTTGACAGTGTGATAACAGTCAGTGTATGGCAGTAAAATATGATGCTGCAATATGTAATAATGTTAGAAGTGCATGTAATAATTGCGGTTGTGTATCACGTGACAGTATGAGTTGCGTGTGGGGCATGACAGTCTATGTATATAACAGAGCCGCGTTCTTTGTTTGTTTGTTTGTTTGTCCTTCAGTCACGCCTAAGGACTAGAGACCACCAGACCCATATATATTCTGAATCAGGGTAACCCTGGGATGGTTACAGGGGGGTCAAAATTCAGATCTGGGTCATTTGAGGTCACTGGTAATGTTCGCCTATTTGGCCCGGGCAACGCCGGGTACCCATGCAGACCAATTTTTGGCATGGAGACTCACATGACCTCGAGTTCGGACATAGACTATGTGAGGTTGACCTCCGAGGTTATTTGATGTCACCAGTGTGAGGTCATTTGAGGTCATTGGTAATACATGCTTGAATGGCTTGACCCAGCAGCCCAATTTTTGGCACAGAGACTCACATGACCTTCAGGTCAGACATGGGCTATGTGAAGTTGACCTCCAAGGACATTTTAGGTCACCAGTCAGAGGTCATTTGAGATTTCTGGTAATAGACGCTCGAATGACTGGAACCAGCAGCCCAATTTTTGGCATGGAGACTCACATGACCTCCAGTTCGGACATAGGCTATGTGAGGTTGACTTCAGATGACATTTGAGGTCACCAGTAGTGGTAAAAAACTGCACACGAATACTGTGCATTAGTCAGTGAAATCTGAAATAGAAAGTTCCAGAACCTCTTATAATCCTTCTTCAAAGAGGTACATGGTCTTTCTGGAGTAGAAAGAAAAACTGAACTAGAACAAATAGGATTGGAGTGTTCACCCTTTTGGCCCGGCAATGCCAGGTACCCCTACAAGATTGTGTATATAAAATGAGCCACGTTGTTTCTTTGTTTTTTGTTTTTCAATTACTCCCAAGCCATGGGCCAAAGACCCCCATACCTATAAATATTCTAAACCAGGATGACCCAGGAATGATTTTAGTGGGGTCAAAATTTAGATCTGGGTCTTTTGAGGTCATCGGTAAAGTGTTCGCCTTTTTGGCCCGGGCAACGCCGGGTGCCCCTGCAACCCAGTTGTTGGCGTGGAGACTCACATGACCTATGTGAGGTTGACCTACAAGGTCATTTGAGGTCACTGGTCAGAGGTCATTTGGGGTCACAGGTAATACATGTTCGAATGACTGGACCCAGCAGCCCAGTTTTTGGCATTGAGACTCAAATGACCTCAAGTTCAGACATAGGCTATATGAGGTTGACCCCTGAGGTCATTTGAGGTCACCAGTTGGAGATCATTGGAGGTCACCAGTAATTCATGCTTGACCGACTGGACCCAGCAGCCCAGTTTTTGGCTTGGAGACTCACATGACCTTCCATTCAGACATGGGTTATGTGAAGTTGACCTCCAAAGTCATTTGAAGTTACCGGTTGGAGGCCATTTGAGGTTACCGTTAATAGTAAACAAGTGTGAACAAATACTATGAGTTAGTCTGTGAAAGCTGAAGTACAAAGTTCCTGGACCTCTTATAATCTCTCTTCAGAACCATATGAGGTACATGGTTTTTCAGGAGTAGAAGGAAAGACTGAACTAGAACAAATAGGAATAGATTGTTAGCTGTTTTGGCCTGGCAATGCTGGGTAGCCCTGCTAGTCTATATATACAAAAGAGCCAAGTCGTTTTTTATCCCTCAGTCATGCCCAGACCAAGGGCCAGAGACCCCCTGACCCATTTTTATTCTGAATCAGGGCGACCCTGGGATGCTTTTATGGGGGTCAAAATTCAGATCTGGGTCATTGGAGGTCACCAGTAGAGTTCGCCTTTTTGGCCCAGGCAACGCCGGGTATCCTTGCAGCCCAATTTTTAGCATGGAGACTAACATGACTTTCAGTTCGGACACAGGCTGTGTGAGGTTGACCTTCGAGGTCATTTGAGGTCACTGGTCAGAGGTCATTTGAGGTCACCGGTAATACACGCTCGAATGACTGGACTTAGCAGCCCAATTTTTGGCAGGGAGGTTCACATGGCCTCCAGTTCAGACATAAGCTATGTGAGGTTGACCTCCAAGGCCATTTGAGGTCACTGGTCAGAGGTCATTCGAGGTCACCGGTAATAATAAACAAGTGCGCACAAATACTGTTAGTTAATCTGCGAAAGCTGAAATAGAAAGTTCCTGGACCTCTTATAATCTCTCTTCAAATGCATAAAGGTACATGGTCTTTCTGGAGTAGAAAGAAAGAAGTAGAACAAATAGGATTGGAGTGTTTGTCTTTTTGACCAGGGCAATGCCACGTACCCTGCTAATGTGAACTGTTGCAGTCCGAATTCTGAATATGTAAACCTGGACATAAGTTCTTATTTTATAAGTCTGTGCTAAGTGTGACTTTCCATTACCTATTTTTCAGCCATAATGACCGTAGTACTGTCGATAGGCATTGCTCTAAACTTTTTCCTTCTCATTGCGCAGAAGATGAAGTCTGAGCGTGAGGTGATGGTGCTATACATCTCCCACTCTACCAGTGGCAGGTACAAGTGTGAGGTAGTTGAGGGATGCTGCCTCAGCTTTGAGAAGGACTCTGTTCAGCGTTTTGGAGGTCATGGGTTAGTATATGATGTATTGTTTTTGTACTGCATTTGGGCAGTTACACATGACTTAAATTCCCCCCCGTTCTCTTGCTCGTTGTCATCGTGGGAGGGCTTTGGGGGTATCGACTGGGGCTTGATGTATGGGGAGTTCTAGCAGGGTACCTCCACAGGCATGGAGGCCTGGTTGCAGGATGACCTTCCAGTCCATTCTGCTTTCCTCTCTCCCCCCTCCTTGGGTCCCAGTCATTGCCTCAACTAATTTTGCAAGGCTCTTTTCTTTTTCTATCACTTCTTCTTTCCTTTTCTCCTGTCTCTGTCTATGTTATCACATGGCTTTAAATGGGGTGGACTTTTCCACATTCATAAAAATTCTCATCACTGACCACGTGTAAGTTGTAACAGGAAGGACTGGGTGTGCCCTTGAGCTATTGTCTCAGCCAGTGGTGGGAGTCATGGTGGTTCGACACCACCCCAGCATGCGGATCTCTGCAGATGGACCCTCTGTGGTGGCGGGACTGCCACTGGGCTGTGGCTGTCGGTTCAGGGGGTGCCGTGGCTCAGTGGTGGGACTCCCGGTCATTGGCCAGTGACCCTTCACTGTGCAGGGGACCTTTATTCTCTGGTGCAGCATCACCATCCCTTCCAGGGTAGGGTAAGGGGCACACACTGGAGTTTGACACCCACTGGGGTCATTGGCCGGCCCTCTAGACTCGGGGTTTCGCCCGTAATGTCCTTCCTTTTCAGCCAACAAGATGAGCTTTCCCTATTTTGTATACCAATATGGATTCAGTTATTAGTTCCCCCTTCCCCGGTTCTGCCGCCGACCTGACCCAAGTAACGACCTCGGCTTCTCTTTGGGACATCCCACTGACTACCTCCACTTTTCCGTCTCTTTTCTCCTCCTCCTCACCTCCTTCATCCTCTTCTCCTCCAATTTCTGCCCAGTCTTCCTCCACTAGCTCCTCCTCTATCATTACCCTAGAACCTTATCTTCCTCTTTCCTCTTCTACCATTCCCACATACATCTCTCGTCCTCGTCCATCTCTACTTCCGTTTCCTAGGCAAACAGAACAACATATTACAAGCTTTGTTCGGCCCCCAGACGCAGATCAAGTTTTTTGACATTCTTTCAACTGCCCCTCTAGCAGGGGATGACCTGCTTTTTCAGTGTTGCCTGCTGAAACAGGTAGGCATAATTTGTCTGGTTTATGTCTTGCCCAAATGGCTCTTGTATTGTAACAGTTCTGTCCGAAGAACAGGTGACTGCGATGACCAGTTTACTTAGTCCTGCTGGTACCCCGATTACTGTATTAAAAAATGTTCCCCTCAGTTCCTGTGTAGGGACAGTCTTGGTTCCCACTTACATCGGCCTTGGTGACTGTCAGTGGCCAGAGTGTTCTCCTCTTATCCAGGATCTTTTAGAACTGTAGGGTCATAAAGTCGTTACAGTGCAATGTTACTCCCGTCCTCCTAAGCATCACTGCCGCTATTCTATACATATTACAAAATTCTTTTTTGATAGTGGTACTTTACCTACCTCCGTTATCCTTGGTGGTCTCCAGCTAAACATTAAAGAATCTACCCCAGTACCTCGTCAATGTCGTGCTTGCTGGAAATTTGGGCACCCTCTGACATTTTGCAGATCAAGTCCTATGTGCCACCTTTGCTCATCTCAAGACCATAAGGATGGTGAATGTCCCTCAGATCCTCACTGCTATACTAATTGTAGGGGTGGGCATACTGCCACTGATCGTCATTGCCCTTCGTACAAACTTGAATGTGAGGTTCTCCGAATCCAACTGTCCACTAAACTCCACCGGACTGAAGCTCGCCGGGAAGCACGTCGTCAAGGCTATCAAGATGCTAGTGCCACCGCCTATTGTCCCTATTCTTCTGTTGCAACCTCAGATGTCTTTGTCACTTCTTTGTCCTCTCCCTCGTTTTCTTTTAGGCCTTCTTGTTCTCTTTCTACAGCTCACCCATTATCTGTTTATCCCCCAACCACCTCTTGCCCATCTTCTTCCACCTCTATTCCGTTATCAAATTCTTTTTCATTTCTCGGTCCCTCCACTCCAGTGGTGGGAAACGTCCAGCCTTCGGGCCTTATTCCGGACCGCATAAGGCCCGCAAGACCATTTGATCAGGCCAACAAGGCAGTTCATAAATACAATTTCATAGACTCAAGAACTAAAATACACAAATATATATATATATATATATATATATATATATATATATATAATGGGCTACAGTTTAAGTTGATAATTTTGTATGGCGCGTGTATGATGTTAAAAATATCCTAATGGCCCTTAATAGGAGAAAGGTTCCCCACCCCTGCTCTACTTCTACCTCTCTTTCCTCTGCCCTGCCTACGTCATCATCTTCTACTTCCGTGCCCGTGTTACATCCTTCCCGTTCTCGACCACGTCTCTCCCATCCTACCTGTCCCCTTCAATCGGTCAAGAAATGCAAAGCCCATCGTGGGTCGCGTCCTGTTCCTCAAAAGCACTGTGTGCCTTCTTTCTCCTCCAGATCTTCTGACTTCCACTCACCTCGTCGTGCATCTTCGGGTGACAGTTCTCCCAAAACTATCCACAAAGTTACACGGTTTCTTCAGGACACTTCTCCACCATCCTTTGCTCCAACCACTGCTGCAACCATCCCCATTTCAACTACTATAATTACCATTTCTACCGATGTTCACTTCCCTCCTCTCACTCTTCCCTCCATTCCTCTTCCCTCTGAGGCTGTTGCCTCTACCCCTTCTACTTCACCCGTAATCTTTCCATTACCTCCATCTTTCTCTTCTTCCCCTACCTCAACTTCAAGTGAGCCTCTCATCAAATCCCTTTTAGACCTTCCTCTTCCTCCAGGGGAAGAAACACCCTTTCCTCACCGCCGTTCCTTGTTGCCTAAGTCATGCCCTTGCACCACTCAGTTCTCCAGTGGTTCTTCGAGACCTACTATCCTTACACAAAGGTAAACTCTTCTTTAACATAGTTTTTTAGCATCTTCAGTTTTATCATTGTTTTGATCCTCTGTTTTATGGTGCAATGTCTATTTTATAGTGGAATTTATGCAGTTTTACCTCACAGTGTAACGACTTATTTTATTTGCTTTCTGTTTACCAACCAGTTGTGTTTGCTTACAGGAAACTCGCTTTCAGGAGTCCCCACCTCCTACCCCCGATTATACCCTTTTTAGTTCTTCGCATTACATTTCTGATGTTTACATTTTGCTCAATCATATGGTTCCATTTGAACCGTTACAAATTCCTACTGAGCATGCCTGTGCCATAGCCTGCATATTTCTTGGGCGTTGGTTAACAATTGTTTCCCTCTATTTCTCCCCCTCGGTGGCACTTGATTTTTCAGCATTGTCTATCCTGCTCTCCAGTCTCCCTTCTCCATACCTTTTACTCGGCTATTTTAATTGTCGAAATCTCGTGTGAGGTGATTCCGTTATCAATCCTCGTGGTCAACTGATGAAGTCTTTTATTTACCATCTTGAGCTTTTGGCCCTCAATACCGGTGTTCCCACCCACTTCGATGCACATACGCATCGCTCTTCCTGCACTGACCTTTCTTTGTGTTCTCCGTCTCTTGCTCTTAACTTCACTTGGTCTGTTCTTCAAGACTATCCTTTTAGTGATCATTTTCCAATATATCTCCAACTCATGTCATATTCTACTCCACGCCCTCCTTGTTGGTGTTTTGCTCGAGCGAATTGGACAGCTTTTACCTCCTGTATGACTCCCCTTCCTGTTCCTTCTTCTTGTGTACATGATATGTTCACTAAATTCCTAGACATGGTCATAAATGCTGCTCATTGGGCATTTCCAAAAACCACTCATCCCTTTTCGTCTAAGTGTGTTCCTTGGTGGATGCTGGAATGCTCAAGAGCTCTCTGCATCTGACGGGCTACTTGGAAGAGCTATCACTGCAAACGCCATACTGTTGATAAAGTTCATCACCTCATACATTTCCGACGAGCCAGCGCTGCCTTTTGCCAAACAAATCAAGAGGCTAAGAAATCCAGAAGGAAGTTGTATGTCTCTTGAGTTATTTATAACACGTCAGTCTCAGCGATTTGGGCCTGTATCCGTAAGTCAGCAGGTAAACAGCTACCATCTCTGGCACCGGTCCTCCAACTGCATGGTACTTCCATAGCAGATCCCTACTTAGTCATCAATGCTTTAGGCGAGCATTTTAGTGCTGTTAGTAAAGGCTCTCATCTGACGAGTGACTTTCACAAACTTCATTTGACAGCAGAGCGTCATCCCGTCCACTTCCATCTTTCCGATAAGGAACATTATAATGCTCCTTTTACGTCGGCGAAATTACGTGAAGCCATTCGTTCTTGCCAGAGATACATGTGAGGGTTTAGATGGTGTTCATTACAGTATGCTTAAACACCTCTCACTGGCGGGACTTCAGTTTTTATTAGCACTTTACAATCGTGTTTGGACCAAAGGCGAATTTCCCCCAAGTTGGCATATCACGTTTGTCATTCCTTTCCTCAAACCTTTTAAAAATGGCCGTCTTCCTCAAGATTATCGTCCAATAGCTCTGACAAGCTGTCTTTGCAAAGTCCTCGAACGTATGGTTAATGCCAGGCTAATGTGGTTGCTAGAATCTAACCGTCTTTTATCTCTAGCTCAATTTGGCTACTGAAAGATGCGAAGTACTTTGGACCCATTAATTAAGTTAGAAACGTATGTTGGGGCTGCATTTTCCAAAGATGAATCAATCCTTGCTGTACTTTTTATTTTGAGAAGGCATATGATACAGCGTGGAAGTATCACATTCTCCATGCAGTCCAATTAGTTGGTGTTGTTGTCAATATGGGGGCTTTTATTCAAAATTTATTGACAAATAGGTCATTTTCTGTTCGCATCTGCAATACTTTGTCTGATTCCTTCCCACAATATGAAGGAGTTCCTCTGGGTGGGGTTCTTAGCACAACCTTTATTGCAGTTAATGATATTGCTGCTTCTCTCCCAGTAGGTGTACGTTCTTCTTTGTATGTTGATGACTTCGCTATCTATGCTGTAGGCTCTAATCCCTTAGATTTACAGAGTCTTCTTCAGTCTGCTATTGCAAATGCTCCTTCTTGGGCTACTAATCATGGTTTCCGGTTCTCCACTTCTAAGTCGTGTGCAATGACCTTTACTCGAGCTCGTCAGTCGCTTCACCCACCTCTCTATCATAATCATCATCCTCTCCAGTATCGGACATCTACTAGATTCTTGGGTCTGATCTTTGATTCTAAGTTGACATGGGACGCTCATATTTTGTCTTACAATGTCTTCATCTCCTGCAAATTTTATCCCATGTGTCTTGGGGTGCTGACCGTACATGCCTATTTAACCTTCATCGAGCCCTTATTTTATCGAAATTAGACTATGGGTGCCGAGTTTACTTTTCCTCTTCCTTTCGTACGTTATGAAAACTTGATTCAATGCACCATTTTGGTCTTCGTTTAGCCCTTGGTGTTTTCCGCTCCTCCCCAGTAGAGAGTCTTTATGAGCAGTCAGGTTGTCCTTCGCATTATAGATGTCGTGCGTTACATTTTCTTCTCTATTTCTTGAGGCAACATCAGTTTCCATCCTCTTCGGTGCTTGGAATACATTCTCAGATTATTAATTAACCCATCCACGTCGTAGACCTCCTTTCACACTCCGTGTTCAGTTCTGCCTCTCGTCCTTCCCAGTTTCCATAGAAAATATTCTTTTATTTCGCCATGGGGTTTCCACCATGGCTGCTGCCACGTCCCTCTGTTTGTCCTTCCATATTGCCTTCCTCAAAGTCGTCTACCTCTTCAATAGTTCTTAGATTTTCCTTTCATGCACATCTTGTTGAACATGCTTCTGCAGTCCATGTCTATACAGATGGATCAAAAATGGCACACGGTACTGGGTTTGCAGTTCAGTTCCCTGATCATTCATATCAGTATAGCCTTCCTTCAGTAGCTTCAGTTATGATGACTGAACTTCATGCTTTATTACTTGCGACCTGTAAATGTTACAGCTATCCTTCATCGTCCTTCGTTCTATTCTCTGACTCCCTTAGTGCACGCCTTCTGTTGCAGTCAACTTCGCGCTTCCATCCTCTCGTCTTAGAGACTCAAGAGTAGCTGTTTCGTCTGTCTGTCAAGAAAAAACTCAGTGTCTTTCTGCTGGGTGACAGGTCATGTCGGCGTTCCTGGTAACGAAACTGTGGATGCCTTGGCTCGAGAAGCCCTCCAGTCCCCTTGTGTGTCCTCTTGATCTGTTCCAATTCCTGATTTTTTTTCCTATCCTCCGGACGTTCTTCCGACAGCGGTGGCAGTCTTGCTGGTCCTTGTTGACTGGTAATAAACTCCGGACTGTTAAATCTTCTGTTTCTCCATGGTCCAATCCTTGCCATCGTAATCGCCGTTGTGAGACTGCCCTCGCTCGCTTACGGATTGGCCATATCCGTCTTTCTCATGGGTATTTGATGTCTGGCGATTCGCCGCCTTTCTGCCGTGCTTGCAATGTTCCCCTTTCAGTACACCACATTCTCATTCCCTCTCCTCGACATACAGGAATTCGTCTTCGATTCTTCCCGTTTTTATCCTCACTTTGCCGACCTCCAGATTTAAATGATATTTTAAGTGAGTCTCGGTATTTTTCTGTTGCCCGTTTAATGTTCTTTTTAACTCATTTTGGAATTTTGTATGATATTTAATTTTATCTTCCGTTTTCCCATATTTTCCTCCTTTTAAATATTTTGACTCTGTGATGCGACTTAGTGCCATATGGCCTTTGTTACCTGGTGGTACCTTTTCATTTCACCCACTCACACGACTTAAGTTAGCTGAGAAAAACGGTGCTGCAAGACTGTTACGGCTTGGATTAGGACTCTGAGAACATGATTATCGCGGTTAGTATCGGCGAATAGGTCTCCTTTCTTCCTTTGCGTTAACGAAACTTGTTTATTTTACAATGGATTCCGAGCTGTATTCTAACTGGTAGACACTTTCTCTCTTGTTTCTTAGGTATACTGGAGTGTAATACGCAGAATGAACTGCGAGGGGAGAGGTGTAATGAAATTACTGTAAAGGAGCGTTAGCATGCCCCAATTACAAACGATTTTGTTTAGCTGATAAAAATACTAATAATGAAACTGCCGCTATGGCTCCCAGGCAAATGTCATAGAAGTCATAAGTGCGTGTGTGTGTGTGTGTGTGTGTGTGACCTTTAAATACTTGTGTCCCCTGTCCCAGCTATCTTAATATGTGGAACATATCGCGCCACACACAATCATGTATAGTCACTTGAGGTATTCATATTTACCGCCCTCACTGTTTATATTTTAGAGATGTCTCCTGCAGGACTGATGGGATGGTATTAGTGGGGGTGTCTTTATGTCAGAAAGTCGATGGAAGACCAGTTAAGTCCGTTACAACCGAATCCAAAATCAAACTGTTCCTTGCCTAAGGGAATTTGAAATGAGCGAATACTGACTCTGGCTTTATTTCGTCCAGTACTCTCGGGAAATAACAGCTTATCACAGGTTTTCAGCCATTAGATGTCTTTTTTTTTTGGGGGGGGGGTGGCAAAAAATGAAATAATGCAAAACCAGACTTTCCCGGAGGAAGATTGATAACTAGAACTACTCGAGTAGGGCAGGACACCGACCATCGACCCTCGAGCATTTTCCGTGACTGAAAATCCTCCCAACAGTTTTATATGTTTTAGAGAAAATGTCTCGTTTGAAGTACATTGTCTCACTGTATGGTTAAAATCTCGTTTTCAAAGACTGCTAAAATGAATAAGATCTGATAGCATGAAGGAAAAAAAAAAAACTATTTAAAAAATGTCACCTTATTGAAGAGGATGCAGTGGATTATTGAGCGGAACTGTACTCTAGAGTCTGACATGGGGGACGGCCCGACAGTAAATTAATGCTAATACAGCATTATGCATACAAATTATGCTGATGTGATATCATGAGGAATATTGGATTTATGCGCTGACAACTGCCTCATTGAGTTAGACTTCGGAATATAGCTCCACAGAACGTAAATTAATAAAATCTGGCTGTCTAGTTGCCGCCTGGCGCATCCTGTGGGGTGGCGTCTGCTGAAGACCTTTGGACTGTGGTAGATGTGCTGGTGTGGAGTGGTAATTTGATACTTTAGTGATGTTATGTGGTGGAGGCTTGGTGGTGTGGAGCGGTAATTTGATAGTGTGGTAAAGTTATGTGGTGGAGGTGTGGTGGTATGGTAGTGTGTGGGTTTGGAGTATGAAAGAGCTCAATCACACCTCTTGCACTGGAGTACGGTATTGGAATTGTGGCACAATGGTAGTATAATAGCATAATGTGTTAGTATGGTGATGCGGATGGGAGCTAGGGTTGAGAGAGAGAGAGAGAGAGAGAGAGAGAGAGAGAGAGACATAGCTTTACCACCATCACCACCACAATAAAAAAATAAAAAAAACTGTGGTAATGTGGTGTTATGGTGGCGTACTGTAGCTTTTCTTAATTTCGTGAATGCTTCAAACAAAAGCGAATGAAATTATTTCAGGGTATATGAAACTAGAGGGGTGAATGAAGGATGAATGAAACGTGAAGGATGAGTGACATGTTAATTATTTGTTTTTGTTTTCAGTACTGAAAAAATTGCTAATGCAGTAAAGTGATATGTAAGCTCCTATTGCTTTGTCTTGGCAATGAAAATGGAAAATACACTATGTTAATTCAATAATGCGAGTTTCTTTGGAGAAGGAAATTGAACCGCTGTTTGAGAACCTTGTCACAGGAGTGCAACAACATCCTAGTCATTGATGCAGGTAAAAGTATATCTGCTTGTCATATTTGTAATCATGCACAAATAGATTTTTCTATAAGAATCCAAGCACTAAGACTGATGTTTATGCAAACTTGAAAAAATATATTAGGTTTATTGTATATATATATTTTTTGTCACTCCTAGTTTTCTTGGAGTATATTTAGGATATTTAAACATTTGAATAAAGCAAACACATCGTGAATTAGTCAGTTTATGCCTATTTTCTCTACTGTTACTAAATAAGTTATGTATAAATTCTTACTCATGTGAGGATAAGACAAATATGACGAAATACATACAGAAATAAATCGCGCGTGAACGAAATTTTGTGATAAAACTCAACGGTTAACGATTGTGTAATAGTTTAAGATGCCCTTGAGTAGTGGGTTAGAACTCAGAAAAATGCCTAGACACCTTCTGCATCAGAGTACACGCTCACTCTAGCAAAGAATTAATCTTATTTACGCTCTTTGTTGTGCATTTAGCTATGGTGAATTCATCCCTGTGTTGCGAATGGCAAACTTTATTTCTAAATACCCACTTCAACAAAGTATAAAAGACAACAGAATTATCTTCCGCCTGCACTAACTTCTTTATGTCAACTCTTTGCACCCTCTCATGGAAAGGTGTCACGAATATTTGGAAATGAATTCGACTGATCAGAGCACTAAATTTGATATATATATATATATATATATATATATATATATATATATATATATATATATATATATATACAGCCGATCTGGGTTGGCAGTGTATAATACATATAAAAGACAGAGAAGAAGAGTCATTGAACACAGGACAATATTAGGAATATTTGGAAACATATTTGACAACGAGGAAACCAAGAATAGGGATTCTACAAATTCGAGGCAGAAATATTTTGAAGTGGCTTAAATGATCGTGCTACAGGATTAAAGTCTTTTTATTTTAAAACCGAGCCAGCAATATCTGGAAGCTTATCTATTTGGCCGCAGTAAAAGATTAGGAACTCTGATGATAAAAACATTTCAGAAATATTTGGTAAGTCATTTAGAGTCACTGAGGATAAAAACGTGTCAGGAATATTCGGAAATATCTCGATGTAATCTTGAGCATTTAGAAATATCTCATTGTGTCAGGAATATCTGAAAATATCTCGGAGTGTCAGGAACATTCGAAAATAATGCGATGTTTCAGGATTATCTGAAAATATCTGTATGTCAAGACTACTTGGAAAAGTCCCATCATGGGCTCTTTTGTAAATCTGACTTCATGCGAGTAGTTTTATTATTATTATTGCTATTATTATTATTATTATTATTATTATTATCATAATTATTATTATCACTCGCTTAAAGACTGCCTTCGGCGGCCTCCCCACGATGTCAAGTCAGTTCCTATTTTCAGTCGAAAGGTAACAGAAATTTTAATTAATCATACCGCGAGAGACAGAACGAAGAATTTTTCCTTATTCATATTCTGCTGGGACACCTGTTGAGAAGAGAGAGAGAGAGAGAGAGAGGGGGGGGCATGACAGTGTTTGCTATTGTACTAAATTATACTGTAGCATCATAGTGTACAATTCTAGGAGTATAAGGAAGGAGAGGCAAAAGGGTGATAATACAACAAACACATCACTCTTCTCTCTTCTGTCATGCTGGTAACTTGAATGCCGAACGAAGGACGAATCCATCCTTTCAGCTAAAAGCAAATACTAAATCTGAAGCAAAAGGACGTAAATGAGTCATAACTTGGGAACCGGTGGTGCGATTGGACTGGAAGTTGTTTTTATTCTTCAAGTTAGAGCATTGTAACAGTACCTTCCTCCAACAAAAATTGCGCTTAGTGTGACATTTTTGCTGTTCCGGTAACAAACAAACAAACACACAAAAATCGCATAATTGTAATATAGATTATTATTATCATTAATATTTTTATTATTTTATTCCTCTGTCACCCTGTCATCCTGCTTCTGGCAAAGAGTATCCTCACAGTAGTAATGTTGATACCGCCCAACTGTGTTCTTCAACTTGGGGTAAAAGCTTAGAAGTAGTCTCAAGCAACCGCTTCTAGTTGATTGTTTATCTGTTATTGTATTCTTCCTTTCACTAGCTTATGAGGGAGAAGCCTTGTACTGAAAGGGAAAGAGGAGGTTTACATTAACAAATGGCACCTATTTCTAAGTAGTAATTGTGCCTTCCTGCTTATACCGCAGTGTCTTTGCGGTTATTATTATTATTATTATTATTGAAATAACAGCCGTGGCAACAGGGGCATCACAACACCCCCAGGAGGCAACAATGGAGGAATAGGTAGGGGGGCGCGGGATGTTCTTGCGATATGGGCATACCTCGCATACAGCCGGGCGCCCCTATTCCATGGAGTGCATCCTGCTTGAATATCTCAGTACGGGTGCATTACCCTCCAACCAATCCGGCCCTCGCCAGGATTGGGAAGGAGCTAATAAACTAGTTCCAGACAGCACGCCAGTGACGGCCGGCAGTCGCACAAATAAAGCAATGGCCCATAGCCATGCACAAGCAATGGTCTGTAGCTGTACACAAGATACGGCCTGTAGCCATACACAAGCAATGGCCTGTAGTCGTGCACCAGCAATGGCCTATGGCCATGCACCAGCAGCGGCCTCCAGCTGTGCAATTGTGACAGCTGGTTGCCGCATGCCTAAGAGCTGGCCAATAGCTGCTTGTAGTGCTGTCCACCCCCCTTGCAGAACCCGTGACGGCCGGTTGCTGCATGCGAGGAGAGAATGGCACACCGTCTCTCCTTCTGCAGTTGCCTTGAAGGGCACGACACAGGTGATGGCCAGCATACGCAGCAGTAGACAGGGGACAGCCTGTAGTTGCCCCTCGCCTACACGTTGCCCTTCACACAGGACTTCGGCGACGACCGGTAGCCGCACCTGTAGGCAGGTGACGGCCGGCAGCCGCACTTTGTCTGCGGTCCCGTCAGGGAGTCGGGCCCCAGTGACGGCCGCTTGCTGCACCAACAGGAAAGGGACCGTTGGTAGCCGCCCTCCTCCTGTTGCCCACCTCGGCGACAACTGGTGGCCGGGCCATGGAGGGACACCACAAAAGTCCCTCGCCCCCTGTGACTCCATAACTGGAGGGAGACCCCCACTCGAGCTGCCCCACCAGTGGCGGAACAAGTCCCACCTCTAACTCCCCAGCCCGAGGCAGCCTCCAGGGGGAAGAACCTCCTGACAGCGGATTGGTGGAGAGGACGTGTTGACCCCGGGGCTGCACTGCATCCTGCTGGCCCCTGAAGGTGACCAGCACCTGTCGGACTCCTGTTGCCAGCAACGCCGCAGCACTACCCTGACAGCAAAGCAGCGAGAGCGAGACTGTAGCAGACAGGCCCTCCACGTCGCCCCTAGTACCCCAGGGCGTGACCTCTCCAGTCCGGAGGAGGAGCGACGCCCTTCCTGCAGCAGGTGCCTGCAAGAGTGCCTACAGAAGATATTTGGCCTCAGTCCCGAGGGCCAAACCTCTATACCTAGCTCCTTCAGTTTGGGGCCCTTAACCACGCCCGATCATAGCCCACTCCGGAGGACGACGCCCCTACGAGTAGTCCCGTGCCCCCTAGACAAGAAGACACCTGAGGGGACTCAACCGACATTGGACTGACACCTGTAAGCCACCGGATGGCCGCTCCCTTGCCCCTCATCCCTACCATGACTGTGACTTCCATGCCCGTGAAGTAAAAGTAAAAGTGACAATAAGTGTACAGTGACAGTCTTTAACTATCTTAACTCCTCTACCTGTGAGGCGAGACATTAGCAGTATTCTACCATCCTGCCCCACTTAGTGAACACGGGACGTGTATGATTATTATACAATATATGCAGCCAAAGAATTAAGTGTACTCCCAACTTCACTTAAGTACAGTGTCTGTCCGCCTATTCTCGAGACTGCCGGTATCCTGCGTGATACGTGTAATATATATCTGCCAGTCTGAGCTTTGCCTTTGTATAGTCTTGTGGATTGTCTAGCTTCCTTGTATTAAGAATTTGGTAATATACATGTAAGGTTGTTGCCCTGTGTTTTTATGCCCTGTTCCTTTCACGCTGTGTCTTAGCTCTGGTCTAGAAAGGGAACCAAGCTATACCTTAGGTGTTGCTAGGACGGGAAGCCGCCCTAAAAACACCTAGCATAACAATTATTATAATTATTATTATTATTATTATTATTATTATTTTACCCACTCATTCCATGTCATCTCACTTGATTTCCATTCATATTCTTATAATTTATTTTCATTCATTTATTTTTCTCTGTTACCACCAGGAGATTATGTTCTACTTCGGAGAGATGTCTCGTAGTGGAGTTATTTCCTTCAGGAAGTGATTCTAGTGTACTGGAAAAGGTAGACAATATCTGTTGAAACCTAGTCCCAAATGTCGCATCCTGTAAGGTGTGGCTTCGGCAAAGGAACCTCTATATGACTGTTCCAATACACTCAGGCACGACCCCTCCTCCCACGACATACCACTACCCCCCACTACATCTCATCGCACATTATCCGTATCCCAAGTGGTACATGCGGTACTGAAGCACCTCTTCCACAACGATCTGTATTGTATTTTGCACCTTAACCTTCTCTTGTATGGTTTTTATGTCCGTTTTAGATGGACATAAATTATTTTCCACCCCCTGGGGTAGGTTTTTTTTTCAAAAATACTCCCCCAGTATCCCTGCTTGTCGTAAAAGGCGACTAAAAGGGTTGGCGGAGGGTTAGTGCCCCTCCCCGAAAAACAACTAACTAAAAAAACAAACAAGAAGCCTTGGACAAGGACTGACCGAACGATGATGACCCAGGACCGGACAAAGGACTTGGTAATGGCTACATGGAATGTAAGAGGAGCGAATGATGAGATGAAAGAGAGAGAGATTGTCCAGGAGCTTGAGAGTGCGAAAGTGGATGTATGTAGAATAACTGAAACAAAATGGAGAGGAGAAAGTGTGAGAGAATGGGAGTATGGATGGGGTATATGTGCGGGAGTAGGTGAGAATGAGAGGGCAAAGGAAGGAGTATGGATAGTTGTAAGTAAAAGATGGAAGAAGAGCATAAAACAGTATGGATCACTTGAGTCAAGGATTGTGTGGGTAAAGTTGAAAGTTGGAATACAAATGTGGGCGATTGTGTGTGCGTATGCGCCAATGCAAGATCATGCTAGCAGAGTGAGAGAAGAGTTCTGGACTAATGTGGAAGTGTGCTTGGAAAAGTTTGGAAGGAATGAGAGAGTGTTTTTTATTGGTGATATGAATGGTAAAGTAGGGAATGTGAAGGTGGATGGAATAGTTGGTGAGTGGGGTGTGCCTGCTGAGATAGATGAGAATGGCAGTGCGTTAGTGGACATTTGTGCTGGGAGGGGATTGGTGATAGCTAATACCCTCTTCAGGCATCAAATGATCCACAGGTATGCATGGCGAGTGATGAGAAGGGTGGGTGGTGAACTGAATGAAAGGAAGGCAATGATTGATTATGTGTGTGTGGATGAAAGGATGCGAAGATGTGTAATGGATGCAAGAGCTTATAGAGGTTGGGGGAGTGGACTTTCTGACCACTACTTGGTAGTGGCCAGAATTAGGATACAAGTAAGATGGAGGAATAGAAGAAAGGGAAGACGAGAGGAAGGAGTAGTTGCAAGGAGAGTGGAAAGGTTACAAGAGGATGAGAAAATGGCAGAGTATAAGAGAGAAGTGGAGGAACGATTGGGCAAATATGAATTGGAGCAGATGGGAGACGTGGAAGGTGTGTGCAGGATATTTACAGAAGAAATATGTGCAGCATGTGATATAGTGTCTGGGAGGAAGAGAAGACGGAGGGGGGTGCAAGGAACAGCGTGATGGACTGAAGAGGTGAGACAGGCTGTGCCACAAAAGAAGAAAGCATACAATGAATGGATGAGAAATAGGGGCGTGGAAGAAGTTGAGAGGCGGAAGAGAGAGTTATATGTAGAAAGAAAGACAGAGGTGAAAAGATTAGTAAGAGAGAGTAAGAAGACAGAGGATGAGGAATTTGGAAGGAATTTGAGTGTAAAGTGGAGGGACTGTAAGAAAATGTTCTGGAAAGAGGTGAAAAGAGTAAGACAGGGTGGAAGTGAAGTTAGCAGCGGAGTGAAAGATAAAAATGGTAGATTACTAGTGGAGAAGGGAGAAAAAGTGAGCAGATGGAGAGAACACTTTAAGGAATTGTTGAACATACAGGATGGAAGTAATGCGAGTATAAGTGGCTGGGGAATGGCTGGGAGAAGGAGGGAGGTGAGAAGACAGGAAGAAATCAGTAGGATAGAAGTTGTGGAAGCAATGAAGAAAGTTAAATTGGGGAAAGCCCCAGGAATTAATGGAGTGTGTGGTGAAATGCTGAAGCATAGGGGAGAGACAGTAGTAGAATGGATGTGAAAGATGTGCAGATTGGCTTGGGAGGAAGGTAGAGTCCCGGAGGATTGGAAGTCAGGTATAATTATTCCCCTGCCACGTTGAGTACACCGCTTCCCGTCCGATCAGCGAAGTTAAGCAACGTTGGGTCTGGTTAGTACTTGGATGGGTGACCGCCTGGGAACACCAGATGCTGTTGGCATCCCTGCGAGTCAAGTGGGGTTGGTGGATGATTAGTTCCCCTCCCTGTAAAACAATTAACTCTAAGCCTTTGGCCACCCCATTTGGGATACATGGCGTCTGGCAATGAATGAATGAAAATAAAGGAAAAGGGGAAAAAGAAGTGTGTGGTAATCATAGGGGCATTTGTCTTCTTAGTATAATAGGAAAAGTGTATGGTAGGATACTTATTGACAGAGTTAGAGAAAGAACAGAGGAATTAGTTGGAGAAGAACAGGAAGGCTTTAGGAAGGGAAGAGGTTGTGTAGATCAGATATTCATTCTTAGATCTTTAGTGGAAAAGTTTCTAGAGAAAGGAGAGAAGTTGTATGCGGCTTTCATGGATCTGGAGAAAGCATATGACAGGGTGGATAGACAAGGATTGTGGAAAGCATTAAGAATATATGGAGTAGATGGGAAGTTGTTGAATGCTGTGAAGATTATGTATGATGGAGCTAAGGCTGCAGTGCATGTGGATGGTGAACTAAGTGAATTTTTCTCTTTGAAGGTTGGGTTGAAACAGGGATGTGTCATGTCTCCCTGGTTGTTCAATCTGTACATGGATGGGGTAATAAAAGAGGTACAAGGTAGGGTAGTGGATGTTGGAGTGGCCCTGGTGAGAGAGGATAGTGTTTGGAAACTCCCTGTACTGTTGTTTGCAGATGATACTGTGTTGTTGAGTGAAGACGAAGGAGAGCTGCAAGGCTTGGTGGATGAGTTTGGGAGAGTGTGTAAGAAACGGAATCTAAATGTGAATGTAGGGAAGAGTAAAGTGATGGTCTTTGAGAGATGTGAAGTCAGTGAATGTACAGCGAGGTTGGATGGTGAAGAATTGGAAAATGTGAGTACGTTTAAGTACTTGGGTAGTGTGATGAGTATGGATGGAGGTTTGGAGGGTGAAGTGCTTGAAAGGGTACAGCAGAGAAGAAAGGTTGCTGGTTCTTCGAAAGCAGTGATAAGAAACAGGGAAGTGAGCATAGAAGTGAAAAAGTTACTACATGACAGTATTGTGATACCAACTATAACGTAGGGAAGTGAAGCTTGGACGTTGCTGGAAGGACACAAGTCAAGAGTGAGAGCAGTGGAAATGAGTTATTTAAGAAGAGCCTGTGGAGTCACATGGAGAGACAGGCTGACGAATAAGGATATAAAGGAGCGTTGTGGTATGGATGTGGATGTGATAGGAAGCGTTATGAGGAACACACTGAGGTGGTTTGGCCATGTGGAGAGGATGGAGGGTGAGAGACTGACGAAAAGAATGTATGTGAGTGAGGTGGAGGGGGGAAGAGGGAGGGGGAGGCCGAGGATGAGATGGAGGGATGGGGTGGAGAGGTATATGAGAGAGGGGGGTGTGAATTGGGAGCAGGGCAGTGAAATGACGGGAAACAGGGCGACGTGGAGACGATTTGTTTGTGGCCACCCCAAACGGGATTGAGGCGTCTGGCAATAGATAGATAGATAGAAGATACAACAAACGAATGACGTGTAATATGCAGATTAAATCACTATGGGAAAATCTTTAGGAAAACTCAGAACCAACTAAGACTATAGCCCTCTACCTCTCCCCTACCTTTCCACACGCCTGTTCTCGGTCTCCCTCAACATTTCCCCCTAACTTCTTTGCGTTCATCAGCTTCGGTTGTACTAATCGTCGTTGTTAACTGGGAGGAAAAAAATCTGTTGGGCACGACACTTACACTGATCAGCTCGTTTCCCGAAGCCCAGCATTCCTGCTACGTGGCACACATTATCATATACTAGTACATTATCATCTCCCGACTTGGACTTCAACGGACTCATCGTATTTTTTAAACAACGACACAGGGTTTACTTTCTCCAAAACTATATATAATATGCATAGTATAGTACTAAATGTTGCGCATATGTTTTTTAAAATCGACATACTTAATATAACATTCTCCTAGGATCAGAAGGCTATCTGGTACTTCTTGCATGCCAGTTTGTCTTATTTCCCGTTTATGGCAGATTTATAATGTGTTCTTAGTTCTCTCTTCCATAGTTTCCATAGATCAGATTAGTATTCTTGTGGGCTTAAGAGACTCCCATGTTCCCATTCCTTACAGTTTACTTTATAACATACTGTTATTTATTTGTATATTATCTGCACAATTTCACTTTAGCAAAATTACTTGAGCTTAAAATGCTCACTTCTATGCCTTCTTTGCTAAATTTATTAAATCATATAGAGGCACTACAACTTTCTTAATTATATTACACATACAGTGGGCCACTAATGCATGAACAGCATGGATGCATATATCAACATGTTGTTACTTATGCTGAGCTGAGCTTGTTTGAGGAATTTTTATGAGGCCTTATATTATGCACGAAATAAATCTAATCATCATTCATTTGTTACTGTGACCCACTTTCCCACCCAAAGATAGGGTTAGGTATGATCCGGGAACAAGGTATGAAAACGATAAAGTGGGATATCTGTCAGTACTCCCAGTAAGGTGGATCACATAATTAATTAAATGTTATATTTTGTTATTATTATTAATGATTATTTCAATGGAAGGTGCAAGCGCCTACCGTCAATAAGCTTGGTGTAGTGTCACTTTCAAGAGGCCGTGCACTGAGTGACAAGACAAATAGTTTCATATAATCCATGACATAATTTACTGCATTGCGTGGTAACCTTATAACCAAATTAATGCCTAATAGTCTGGTGGATTAAGGCGCTCCAACCGGATATGGCCCGTGGGAGTTTCCTTCCGAGAGGTAGTTGAACTATTTACTCACATAGTGGCACTAGGGGGCAGTATGTGAGTAAATAATCCAAAATCACCAATGGTGTCGGAACTGAGAGGCCTAGCCACTGACCTCTTTACTCCTGATAGAAAAAAAAAAAACTATGGATGGATGTCTTCTTTTTCTTATTTATTATTATTATTATTGGTACTATTATTATTATTATTATTATTATTATTATTATTGTTGTTGTTGTTGTTGTTGTTGTTTTATTGTAGTAGTAGTAGTAGTTATAGTAGTAGTAGTAGTAAACACAGAAGTACTAGAACAAGCCGGTAGGAGACGATGGCCAACTCTAAGCAGATCAAGCTTTCAGTGACCAGAAGTGAGTTTCGACACTGTCATTTTTATATGAAGGTACTGCAGTGCAACATGCCACCCAAGAATCATGTTCCTGGCTTAATAATCAATTGTGCCTTAGCATTTCGCGCGAGCAAGGACGTAATTATAACGCTTTTCATATTTTCTGCACTTGATGACCTTTGATCACTGACCTGGCGGAAATAGGTCATGCAGGCACGAAGCACACTTGTAGTACTCATTAACGTCTATAAGCATGCAAAGCTTCAGTCGATTCCATCCACCCACTGTGGAGCAAGGGAACTTGAAAATCGTGGAATGGCCCACCAGAGGTACAACTAGGTGGCGTTGCCAGCGAGTGGGAGTGTGTTTCGACACTAAATGTCATTTTTGTATGGACACGCTCCAGTGCAAGATTCCTTCAAAGAATCATGGCCCTGGCTTAATAATCTTCGGAGCCTTAACATTTCGTGCGAGCATAGTCGTGATTTTAGCAACTTTCACCGTTTTCGTATTTGATGACCTTTGACCCCTGACCTGGCCAAGGTAACACATAGGTATACGACAGAAAGATGTAGATGTAGTCAATGTCCATAAGCATGCAACCTTTCATTCAGTTCCATCGAGCCACTGGGGAACTAACGGGGCAGTTTTGAGAACCGGTAGCCTACTGGTTGCCAGGGTCACTGAGGCCAAGCATTGCAGGGTTGCCACTCGAAACGTAGAGGAGAGAGGGGAAAAATGGATGGCACATTTCCGATAGGGAATGACCTCAAGATTATGCCTAACTAAGTCAGTGCTTTCTATGCCCATTAGTAATGAGTCAACAATTCAAAACGTGAAAAGTACGAAAAAAACGGGAACGAGTAGTTGCCTAGCAACCAAAACCTTGGGACACAACTAGATAATGGGCTGGTCATTGTGTCCAGGTTTGGTGAGAATCGGTTAATTCTGAAAGCTAGAAGTGCCTGCAACAATTACACAAGAAAAAATTCAAAAATAATATCCAGCAATGAAAACGCGACTAACAGTAAGGGCAGCAAGGAGCTGGCCAAAACTACGAAGAAGTCGTAGCGTTTGAATGCCATGTAATCATTAGACAGACAAGCAGGTGCTGGAGGTAAGCATCCTGCTCCCACAGGTACACGACCCCAAGGTGGGTAAGCGATGGTAATGGTGAGGGTCGAGATTTTCTTATTTATTATCCCATACTTCCCCATCTCACCCCACCTCTCTCTCTCTCTCTCTCTCTCTCTCTCTCTCTCTCTCTCTCTCTCTCTCTCTATTTTCTCCTTACATCCCCACGTGTTTGGCGATTTAGAATCTTCCTCTCTTGAGTATCACACCTATTTGTCTTTTCTTACCGGCGAGTCACGCAAGTTGATCATTTTACTGTTTCGTTACCTGATGCTGTTTGTACTTTCTCGGTGCTGGAATGTTTTTTTTTTTTTCTTGTGCCACCGCAGGCGTAGATATTTACTACGGGTCAGTTTCTATGTGCATATCGATTAATGTATGAATGAATGTAGGTATAAATGTGTGTGCATATGTGTGTAAGTGTATGTGTATGTTAACAAAATATATGTGCCTGACTGATGTCAGTCACCAATAACATACGATGTGTAAGGGTATGGGAAGATATTCAGTTTTGGATCAAAGTTAAAAGATCATGGCTGACGGTCAGAGTTGTGGTTGCGACGTTTGTCATAAATATTTGATTCAATATAATTCAAACTTTACAAATTCACTGCATGTGGAGTTGGGAAGAAATTATTTGATTATTATCTAATTCAATAAAAAGTCGAGATCATAGGAAAAAGTCAGAGTTCGAACGGCGCGTCACTGTGCTCTCCACTATCGTTTGAGTTAGTTGCTATTGTTGATGTTGTACTTTAGCTGAATTTTGAACTAGGACATCAGCACGCCAATTCCGTCCGACCTACTAGGCAGATTTTCAAAGAATGAATAAGTTCACCAAACCGTACCACGTTTCACCATCCCCGCACATACGACTTATTCATCTCCACACTCCCCATCCACTTCTGCTCTCATGTGGTGAATATCACAACAAGGAATGTCTTGCCGACCAGCCGACCTACAGCGATTATTTTCACAAAGCATACTTACACCACTGGGCCTCACCACCTGCCATGATTCCAGCCCATCCCACTCTCTCGTCTCTACCCTTTCCACCCACTAGAATCGATACATCTCCATAACACTTTTTCCCGATACAGCTGATATTTAGTTTTTTTTTTTTTTTTTTTTTTTTTACGAGACCAGAATCGATTTATTTCTATATACATCAACATGAGAGACCTAATTTAATTTTATCGGACGGATGACTACAGGCAGAAATGGACTGAAGTAGTTAGAGTAGATAAAATTTCACCTGAATGGGCGTGACTATAACTAAACTGATCTCACTGGACCTGACTGGATGTGTAGGCCGTGAATGGATGCAAGTGGACGTGAATGTCTGTGAACGGACATAACCAAAACAGAAGTGATGGGCCTCATTGAAAGAGGTGTCACTGATCCGGAACGGTCCTGAATGAACATGAATTGATATGACAGAGCCTGACTGGATGTGAGGGACCTAAATGGACTAGAACTGAACCGAATAAACTCATATGGACCCGGATGACCCTGAATCAATCTGACCAAGTCAGAATGACTGAGAAAGACATGAATGAGCTTAACTGTACCTCAGTAGACCTACCTAAATGAACTGAATAACCCTAAAATGACATTAAATTATCTGACTGGGCCGAAGTAGATGTGACGAGCCTGATCGGCCTGAAGTGGTATTCATTAATGTGAATGAATCAGAGTGACTTTAAATGGTCTTGAAATAATCTTCTTGAGCAGATGTAAAATGCCGAAGTGGAGATCAAATGACCTGAACTGAACTTAACTTTTTTGTGACCCGTGTCCTCAATATGGGACGGATCTGGGCGTTTTCAAAATTTAATAAATAAGGGAACCCCTGGGTAGGGACCTATGAGCTTCGCGACTATGAGCCGACACGCATAGAGCTGTGCACCTAGAACCCTTCCAGCAAAATCCCTCGCACAGCAACTCTGGGAACTAAGGGGTTAATTGGCCTGACTGGAGCAAAATATACCGGAACTAAGAAGATAGACCTTTGATATCCTGAATAGTTCTGAACAGACTGCTATGATATGATAAATATTTTTCACGAAAGGAGAGAATTCTGGCAATGATGGATCAGCCAGTGCTTACACAGTGGCACTGGTATTATTTCATGCCAGCTATGTCTTGTCATATGACTGCTTGTCTTGGCACCGTGTTGGTTCAGACATATAAAATATACAGTACACTGTAAAAATTCTGACACACAAGCAATAGGCGTTCTACACTTCCACCGTCACATCCATTGCTCTCAGTAAACAAACACCTGTCCATTTGTACTACTCTAGAATAAGCTAATTCTGTTTATTACCTCGCCAAAAAGATCTGGTCCTGCAATGGTCTTCATCTGTATCTATTGCCAGACGCCTTAATACCGTAAGGGGTGACCACAAACAAATCGCCTTCATGTCGCTCTGTACCCCGCCATTTCACTGCCCTGCTCCCAGCTCATACCCCCCTTTCTCATATACCTCTCCACTCCATCCCTCCATCTCATCCTTTGCCTCCCTTTCCCCCCCTCCATCTCACTCACATCCACTCTCCTCGTCAGTCTCTCCCTCTCCATCCTCTCCACATGGCCAAACCACCTTAATGTGTTTCTGCTAACGCTTCCTATCACATCCACATCCACACCACAACACTCCTTCACTTCCTCATTTGTCAGTCTGTCTCACCATGTGACTCCACATGCTCCTCTCAAATAACTCATTTCCACCGCTCTCACTCTTGACTTCTGTCCCTCCAACAAGGTCCAAGCTTCACTTCCATACGTTAGAGTTGGTGTCACAATACTGTCATGTAGCAGCTTTTTCACTTCCATGCTCACTTCACTGTTTCTTATCACTGCTTTCAAGGAACCAGCAGATGGAATGTTAATGATACACGTAATCATAATCTTCACCGTACCTTAAGATTCAGACATTTAGAGCATTCCACAGGGAGGCAGATCGCAGAGCTTCATCTTAGTCCCATAATGGTTATCTGTATTACTGTCCCCCGTGCAGTTGACAGGTATAGATACAGTTTAACTAAATTCTTTTGGTAGACACTGGTGACAATTTTCGTCAGTCTCTCTTCTTAAAAAACGGTAAATTTTAGCTTTCACGCAGAACCATCGCTAACTCCAAATCTTCCAGTTCCAGCATCATTCATTCTCATTTTTCCAAACCCACAATAAATAAAGTTTCTTGTGACACTCTCGTGAAAAAATATCGTGTGAAAATAGGAAGACTCAACTCTAAATTGATCTAAAAAGTACGGAAATTCCAGCTTTTTTATAAGAACATCCCACACGCCCAGTCTCCCTCGGTTTCCCAAGACCCTCAGTGAGTATAAATAGTAAAGATGGTGTGGAAAATCGTCTAAATGTAAATGGAATTAAGTCTAAAATGACGTATAAATGACGTGATATCAAGCTTTTATTTCAAGACCATCACCCTTACCCAGTCTTCCAGCCCACCATCACTCACTCTCAGATTTTCAAAGCCTACAATGACTACGCTATAAGCTTTAGTGTTAGCTGGAACTCTGGTGGTGCCTTAATATCAGTGAACCTACTGCACAAACCTTCCAGATTCACGAAGTTTCTTAAATTTTCAGGCTACATGCTCACAAATACTCTTAAATTTGGAATTTTATACTTGGAAAGGAAACGAGAAATTCCTTTGTAAATAGCCCTCAAATTGTTTACATTTAGTCTGATGACGCGTTTTTGTAGTTTATTCTTGCTGCCATCCGAAGATTATATTCAGCTTAGGACACACTTACTGTGTGTATAGAGGCTATAAATAACTACTCCAAAGGTGAGGAGACTCATCTGTTGTTAGTAATATTAAAATAAACATTACGTCATCGGAGAGAATGGGTTAAAATGCTCAACAAATATTTCCCCCATTAATTGACATCCTTTTTATATACTTCACAGTTCAGTGTCTGTTCAGTACTAGAGGTCTTTTCCGATCTGAGTACAAATTTTTGCTCCGTAGCAATAATAAATGTAAAAGTACCGCTGAATATGTGACCATCCTTCATAAATACCACTTTTCAGCCCAATATCCTTTCCCATCCCACTACCCATTCACCTTTGCCATTGCCCCCGTCCTACAGATCACGGCCTATGGTCTTTCTCGGTCGTTAGCCACACAGCTTTTCGTTCCCTGTGACAGCCGTCCTAACCAGTTGTTCTTCTCCCAGTGTCTGGGATGAGAGCGACGAGAAGAGACAAGAGACTGTAACGAAGAAAATGGTCTGTAGGCAGCCAGAATGGAGAATGTTAGCATTCTCTCGTGTGTTAAATAGTTGACAAGCATAAACTTGAGGCAGCAAGAATGAAAGGATCAAAATGTCTGTCGTCGTCGGTGGGATGGTAGGGTTGATAGGAGTCGTGGACGAAGAAGAAGAGGGGCAAGAACTATGCCTGTCGACTGCACGATGGTGATTAAGGCAGATGACCTTCCTAGTATACGACCTACAACATTCGAGTTACATGTGCTCTTCGGAGAACATGGACATGTCTGGGATTAGAAGCCGTGCCACCTTCAGCAAAGAAAAATCAGATTTATGTCTATTGACTGCACGGCAGTCATTAAGACAAAGAGTGTTCCCCTAGCACAAGACCCGCAACGGTCGATTTTACGTCCAACTCACGAACCCACCTGTTGTGTATGAACAGAGACAAGTGTGGGATCATTTGGCACCAATGGCTGTTGTTGTTCATGTGGAAGTTATTAATGGAGGCTTTTGAGGTATATCTTCACCAGATATACCTTTCTTCCCCAGAAGGGACTTAAGGAGCCGGGGCTAGGCTTTTCACTCCAGATATTTGAGGTGAGAACAACCGGCCGCGCGACCCTGAGCGGTATAATTTGATTGATAAACCCCAACCCTGCCCTAGGATTTAAACTCTTTATAGGCCTCATGTGGTTTGAGCGACTTAATCCACTGAATCACCAGGCGTCCTACTGGCTGGTTTTAAGGTTATCTCCGCAAGCGGTACATGGCTTCCTGGAATACAGGAAACCTTTTGGCTTTTCTGCCAATGGAGACTTACCTGAAGGTAGCACAACATCGAGTAGGTGGAAATATAATGCTCTCAGGACCAGTAATTTGGTAGAAAACATTGTTATAAAGTTCCCTAAAGTAGTAAATGTTCAAAACAGTAATGTTAATACCTCTAACAGTAGCATCTGGTCGTTTATAACGATGCCAGTGATTATTATTTTTTTTTTTCAGTAAAAAATATATAAACAGACTAGATCCCCCCAAAAGGAGGAATCACACCAGCCGCGAGCCGATATATATCTAGCGCGGTTTGGAATATGAACTTGATTTTGACCTCCTTTCACCAATTTCGAACTCGTTGGATATTTTCATCCCTACTACACACCTGTAAAAATTTGTGATGATATATTGAGCGGTTGCGAAGTTATCGTGCTAACAGATACACAGACAGACAGGCATTTTGAAAATAATACCAGCTTCGCTATCGTGGCTGGTAACAACTGTAACTCCCAGGCTACACGAGCTTCCGAGGTGGTGGCAACTCGGCGACTAAGTGTCTACAGTGACTTGACTGCTAAGTCTTAGTAGTCAAGAGAAGGGCTATGTTTGGGAAAGTTAATGAAGTTGGAGTGATGACCAAGGGTAAGGAGACCAGCTGAACAAAGATGGAGGAAAGAGCAGCTGAACGCGGGAGAAGGGTGGGGGGAGCAGGAAGGTGTGCGTACATCAAAGTATCGTAGTCTCTGTATGGATGGCCTATAAGCCTGAACAATTTTTTTTTTTTTTACGTGTTTAACTCCGGGCAAAGGCTTCAGGATCTATTCCCAAGTCCCAGTAGTCCTCCTTGGGGCCCAGTAGTATTCCTACATCTCCACATGTCTCCACTTCGGCGCTAACATCCACCATGCATATTGAATACATGCTAGGGCTGTCTCATACAGGACTGGTGTACTGGTTTTAACGGGGGTACTTTTATGACATGTCGGCGGGCCATCTGGTAGATCAGAAAAGTCTCCTTTTTATGAAATTCAAATCCTTAAAGTATTCCCTGCTCAAGCCGGGATTCGAACCTGGGTCCATTAGGACTGCAGTCTGCCTCTCTACTCACTCTGCCACAGCCTCCCCCAGATGCTTCGTAACTCCCCAAAACGAAGACATTACATATATTTTTTTAAGGATCCAACTTTAATCCTCTTGCTTTCTACACCGAAAACATTAAAAGTAAATATAATAACGCTAACTGGCTGAAACACGTTTTTCATCCCATGTCCCAGGGAACAATCGATTAACTCTTGGGACCGATCTGGATCGTATTACAGATTCTGGATCCGGAAAACATTTTTTGTGAAATCCTAATCAGTGATGAGAAAACTTGACCCATTATGAAGAGTGGTTTGGAAATTACGTTGCCCTTGTCAGAGAGATGTTCTCCACTGAGTGCCCCTCCAGTTATTTTTATTATTATTATTATTATTATTAGTAGTAGTAGTAGTGGTGGTAGCAGTAGTAGCAGCTGTAGCAGTGGTAATAGTAGTAGATGCCTTTAATTCTCAAATGGCAAAATCAATCACCTTGGTTTTACCAAAAGGGGTTCCATTCTCCATTGGGTCGGATGCATGGTACATATTGCCCGAATAATGTAAGAAGTAAGGTTGACAATAGATTAACTTTTTCAGTTTGATCCGAATTTGGCCAGATTTTGTATAAGACTAGGTGAACAAAATCATGAATCGGTTCAGTTACGAGGACAGTCAATCAAAAGGTCACAGGACAGTGTCAAAATTCGGCCCTTTAATTCAAAAGGTCTTTTCTACGGTTCAGATTAAATTTGGTGAAATAACTCAAGGTAAATCAAAGACTGAAGTATTTAATCTTAAGAGCAGAAGACAAAGGTCAAGGTCACAGGGCAAGGTCAACTTTGAGACTTTTAATTCATCTGGAACGAACCTTAGTGGAAGGGTCTATGAATGTACAAAGATATAGTATTCCAACTATGATAACCAAGGTTAAGGTCAAGGGCACTAAATTACGCCATATGTTCAGCCATGGATCAATAGTAAGGAGCTGGTGTTGCACTTTCTCATTGCTCTTTCTCGTTTTCACCTCCAAAGGGGTTTAGTCAGAGCAGGTTAATCATAGACTTCACTCTTATGACGCTCTTAAGTCCAGTATCTTACAAAGATATTCAGAGCTTTTTTACACAGAGGCTTTTAAGTCAGTAAGACAGGTATAAAAATATTTCATAATATATGAATATTTACGAATAGCAATATTGTATTTAAAAAAAAAAATCGCACCATGGTCGAAGCAGTAAAATGACATGTAATCCCATCTCCACATTAATTTTTCTTTTCTTTTAACACCAGTACGTGCCATTATGGTGCAGCATAAGTGCACCCGAAGAATTTCATGATGTATCTATCACCCAAACATGTGCCTCACAAAAATATCACACACACACACACACACACACACACACACACACACACACACACACACACACACACACACACACACACACACACACACACACACACACACACACACACACACACACACAGAGGGAGAGAGACCGAGAGAAATAGTTGAAACGACGTAGCTGAAGGGAGGTGAAAGGTCGGGCAAGGCTGGGAGAAAGTAGTAGGTAAGGCAGTTGTAGTACAGTATTAGTTCAGATGTTTCGAGCAACAATGATCCCAGAATTTAATTGTAGCTAAAATGACATAGAAGAGGCCTTCAGTTAAACATTGAGGTTCGGAAACTGTAAGGAAAAAAAAAAAAAAGAGGACGGATATTTAGACGTGCTGGATGACGTGGACTAATCAGCCGGAATGTGACAAGCTCCTGAGGTACATACAAAGGAGATTAATAAGTGTTGTGAGGAGAGTTGGCCATTATGCAACAGTGGAAAAAGTGACCAGAACAAATTTTTAGACTGGATGATAGTGATTATGTCAACACAACTGTTTGTCACCTCGAACTAAAACAGGGACCTGGATTGCAAACTGACGGTTGTGTTACGGTGTTTTGCTTCTCAATAACGTTGATGACACAAGAAAGATGATATGTAAGCACCAATAACAAGTAAACCAGTACAGTGATGACAGCTTGTAAGTTAAGACAGGAAGAAAAGAAAGTGGTTGCATAACCCCTCACTACGATAATAATTGGCTTATAATAGTTCTTTAATACTGTAGAGGTTAAAGAAGAATACATATAAGCACTCCAGTTCTAAAACTATCTTCTCACGTGAACAGAATGGTTTGAAGATGTTAAAATCTAATAATACAATATTCTTGTGATGAATGAGTCAAGAAAGGGCAGAGTAATAGGTGTGAGGATGACAATTGATGGGGGTTATTAATTTGGAGAAGACGAGGTGGACTGGCGTGAGAAACGAGGAGAGTCACTCACACTACAGAAATGCCAGCTGGTCGGAGGGAGAGGAATGTGAATGAAAGAGGTTGATGAGAATGAGAACAGATATTCGGATCCAAACATCATATTCGCTTTGGCTCAGGAGATATTCTACCACCTCTCTCTTACCAGTTTATTCCTGCATATTAGTGGTTGATTTCTTCAGTACTGTGACGTGTTTTTATAACCTATTCTTCCCACCCAAGACGTGTTTTTTTTTTTTTTTTTAAATTAAGAAAGACCTTTTGAAGTGATGAAATTAAACAGTCCGTACTAAGATTATAAGAATCTTCTGGAGGCAGTAAGAGTATAATAATAAACTCATTCAAATGCATCCTCCGGTATTTCATTTATAGAAAATATCCACTTAACAGAGACTGAGAAATGCGGCCGAAAGAGGATAATGAAAAGTGTGAACAGGTAAAGGTGTGGGACACATACAAGAACTGATGGGTCTCAGAGGACTGAGTGTCACTTCCATACCTAGAGCCAGGCTTGACAGAAATATAAACAGATATTAGTCTCAGAGTGGTAATAGAGAGTAGACTGCGAGTTAAGAGATATAAAGAAAGCTACAAGGTGCTATGGTACGACTGTTGATGAAAGAGATGAGAAACAGTAGCCTTTATAGGAAGTGTTATCGTCAATGAAAGTCCTGTCGCTTCTCTGTTAAGTTTAATGAGCTCTGAAATTCAATCTGGTAAACCTACAGCAACTGACACTGGTAACTTTACTCTGGTCACTGATCAGTGTCATCGGTGCCGTTTGCTTCAGATTCCAAAGTTCGTGGAGAAAAGAAAATTAGAGATGAAGGGACTTATGTTACCGTTAGTACGATACACAGAAGGTACAGATAACAGGAGACCTGTTGACTTACAACGAGGTAGTCTGTTGAGATCTAAGTTATTTCACAAAGTATCTAACCAGCAGAGTGAAATTAAAGGAGTAAAGGGAGGTTGAAGATGAGGGAGGAAATAAAGAGAAAGGATGATAGTGGAGAGGAAAAGCGGGTGGGCAGTAGGAACGAGAGGTAAGGGAAAGAAAGGGAAGAGACTGGAAAGAAGAGAACCAAAAAGAATAGGAAAGAGAAGGGCTAAATTATAAGTGAAGGAGTGTAGGGGAGGGAAGGAGAAGGTAGAAGGGGGAAATAAAGAAGGAAGGAGAGGAAATTGGGAACAGGGAGTGAGATGATAGTATATTAGGAGAGGAGGAAAGGGTAGAGAAAGGGAAAGAAAGGGAAGAGGGAGAGCGGGAATGGAGGAAAGAAAAAAGTGCCGAGGGAAGAGACAAAGAATAAAGAGTGAGTCTGGATTAGTGAATATGAGGGAGAGAAGAGTGACAGTAACAATGGAGGAGGAAAGGGATGGGATAGGGTGATGAAGGGGAGACACAGAGAAGGAAGGGGGGAGGAAATAGAAGGGAGGAAGATAAGAAATGAACAGGGAGACCATCAGTGGAGGGAAACGGGAAGGGAAATTAGGAGAGAAAACGGCATCAGTAAGGACAGGACGAGGTGCTAGACCAAAACTGGGGTGGGAAGAAGAGAGTGACAGTGAGGAGTAAGGGAAAGAGAAGGGAAGATAAGAGGAAAGGATAGGGAGAGGAGAGACAGGAGATGAAGGGTGAAGGGGGAAATGGGAAAAGGTTGGGAAGAGAAAAGGATGAGGAGGACTAATGAAAAGGAAGAGGCGAGAGGAAAAGGAGGAGGAAAAGACGAGGAAATGAAAGGAGAAGAGAGAACAAAGAGAAGGGAAAGGAAGAAAAGGTGAAGTGAGACAAGAGAAAAAGGAAAGGATAAGAATGAGAAAGGGAGGAGGCAAGTGAAGGAAAGATGAAGGAGACAAAGAAAGAGAGAGAGAGAGAGAGAGAGAGAATGTGAATCCGGCCAATAAGAACCAGGTCCCTAATAAAAACCTTATGTGCCATAAAGCAGTGCCGGTGAGCACTGATTAGCACTAAAATACGATGTTGGTCACGAGGAAGTGCTATGGGAGGTAGGTAGAGCCGAAGCAGTGCCCTTTTCCGGCCCCGAAATACAAGAAATAAGTTGTAAAAGGTCGAAAAGCCAAACTTTGTGAGTCGACAAGCATACTGATCAACTCACTATTACGTAGTTACTCTAAAGCGCCTAAAGACGTTTTATCTGCGACTCAGTTCGAAAATTTCACACAGATGTATACACCACAATATAGAAATTTATATAAGAGATTAAGATGTTTGCTAGTGATGCATTATTGGAGCATTTGATAAGAACCCTTTTCCTCCTAGATGCAACTGATATAGGTGTATAGACCTTGATGTATTCTTTTACCAAAAACGTAATTATACTTTTCTCGAGGCAAGTTGCATAGCTGGAAAGGCTGACATCCTCTGACCCTTAAGTTTCATGGCAGTTCATAGCTTGAACCCAATCATGTTCCAAACAACTCTTGGTTTGTGTTCAAACAAACGCCTGACGATTGAATACGGCCTTGAGTGAGTCATAGGAACCTCGTAACGAAACATCGGATATATTTATCCACGAAAACGGGATGCCGCAGGGAAGTGTGCTTAGTCCCACTTTATATAGTATTATGATCAATGATATTCTGTCATCAGCTCCCAGCCCGAGGACTCTTAAATACTCACTCTACGCTGACGTTTGTGCAATATGGCACTCTTCCCATAATGTACAACTTTCGGCTGGGCGGATTCAAGCAGCCCTTGACTCCGTCCACCAATGGGCCTTGCAGTGGGGATTTAAGTTTTTCGTCCCTAAGTGTGCCGCTGTAGTTTTTACGACTCTTAACGTACCTAATTTGCGCTTAACTTTGGATAATCAGGCGGTACCTTTTCAAAATTCTTTAAAGTTTTTGGGAATACAATTGTCATTTGAACTTCAAAATTCATGTTAATAATTTGCTTGCTCGTTGCGATAAACCGTTAAATATCCTCAAGTACCTAGCAGGTACTACATGGGGTGCTAACAGAAAATCTTTATTAATGGTGTATCAGTCCCTTACTCGATCGAAGCTAGACTATGGCACACAGGTGTATGGCTCGGCATCCGATGCCACGCTGAAAGGATTGGATGTGTTGCAGAATAAATGTTTGCAAATGTGTCTTGGAGCCGTCCGGTGTACCTGTGTAGCTCGTATGGAAGTGGGTCGAATGTGCCTCCCCTCCATATTCGCCGTGACTACCTGGCCTTGTCCTATGGACTAAAAACATTTAGGAAAAGTAGTATTGGCAATGTGGCCTGTACCTCCCTGCATCAATACCACCATCTTATGCGAGGGGTGTGTCGGCCACTTGCCGTTTGCCTCCACTTACTGACTCAGGAGCTTGGTGTGGACCTCAGTGACTGTGACAAGTTGGTGATTAAAAATATAGTGCCTTGGGAGCCACCCGGCTTTACTGTTGATGTAACATGGCTCCCAGCACCTAAGACCAAGGCGCCGGAGGTGGAAGTCCACCACTTGTTTCGTAATATCATCATTCGTCACTTGGGGTCCCACCACTTGTACACCGACGGCTCCCAGTCGAGTGAATGTGTGGGTGCAAGTGTGTGGTCAACTGACTGTGCCTTCATACATCTGTGCTTACCTCCGAATTTTTTGCTATTGACAAAGCCATAGACTATGCTCTCAATTCTAGGCATGACATATTTGTCAAATTTTCGGATTCAAAATCAGCCCTTCAGGCAATTGCATCTTGTACTACGTACTCTCACGAGATCCAGGGCCGCATCGTTAATAAGTTGTATTCATGCAACAAGTCATTCACGCTGATCTGGGTGCCTGGTCATTGTCGTATCTACGGCAATGAGCAGGCTGACTTACTTGCAACGTCGGCTGTAGACCTCGAGGAGACTTGGAACGTTCCTCGTGATAATCGGTCGAGTCTCTCTCTCGGAAAGAAATCAATAAATCTTCTGTGGCAAGGTCAGTGGACTTGACTAAATATTTGAAAGTGTTAGCCGTACCTGGGCGACTGGGACACAGCCAACCATCCCAGTCACCTGGAAGAAAAAGTGTTGGCTCGCTTACGGGTTAGTGCCACCATGCTTACGCACATGAAACCTTTGGGAGAGGCGGTGGCTCAATCGGTAGAGAGGTGGCCTGCAGTCCTACCGGACCCGGGTTCAAATCCCCGCTGGGGTAGGGAACAGTTTAAGGATTTGAATTTCTTAAAAGCAGACTTTACCGATCTACCAGAAGACCCGCCCACATGTCGAAAAAATACCCCCGTTAATACCAATACATCAGTCCTGTATGAGACAGCCCTAGCATGTATTCAATATGGACGGTGGGTGTTAACGCCGAAGTGGTGACATGTAGAGGTGCATGGTATGTTGGAGGACTACTGGGCCTTGAGTGCAGGCTGTGAAGCCTATGCCCAGAGTCGGACATATAAAAGAAAAAAAAATGGAAAGACGATTTCCACCGCACTGTGACATCTGTGATACGGTGTTATCTGCCAGTCATATCATCCTGCCTGCGCTGTCTGCGATTTATTCGTGAACGTGCTTCACTTACAAATTACTGCGGTGCAGCAGACGTCCCCTTCATCCTTTCCACCATCCTGGGTGATGGGGACATTGTTATGACTGATAAATTGATGGCTTTCCTGAGAGAGACTGGACTGATCAGAGTGATGTGACTTTTTTACTGTATGGTTTCGGTTTTTATCGACAGTAAATATGTATATATTGTACTATTAATTAGGGTTGACTGTTGACATATTTGAAATAGGTCCTCCTTCCCACTGATCTATTTCTAATATTGATGTCCCCAACATTAAACCTCGTTCCTCGACTGACAGTCATCAGCTGATGAGTGCAAGTGTGGAATCTAGAAAGGTACTGGCCACTTGCAGTCGATGGTGGTCTGTTGGGCGAGGTTCTTCACTTTTTGTACATATTATGTAAATACCTTATACCAGCTTGTTTAAGTTGGCGTATATGGAAATGTTCCTGACTTGTCTGGTCCTCTTTCATATATTGATGTCCTCTATATTAGGCTGTGCCTCGACTGACGGTCACCAGGTGATGAGTGCAGGTATGTAATGTAGAAAGGCAGTACATATCTGCAGTCGATGGTGTTCTCTTGGTCGAGGTCTTTTTACCATCAGTGTAGGTTTAGTTATTTGTCTCTATAGGATTTAGTATAGGTTAGCGATTTGTCAGTTAGGTGATTAGTTTCAGGTTCTTTAGAGTATGCATTTTTTTTATAATATAAGGTAAAAAAATAAAAAAATAAATAAATGAATAAAAATATAGAAAATAATAAAATACAAATTATATATATATATATATATATATATATATATATATATATATATATATATATATATATATATATATATATGTACGTGTGCTTGAAAGTGTGTATGTTTATATGCATGGATGTGTGTGTGTGTGTGTGTGTGTGTGTGTGTGTGTGTGTGTGTGTGTGTGTGTGTGTGTATAAATGTTTGTATATATATATATATGTGTATACATGTATATGTATATACATATATGTATGGCCTTAATGACCAGGGGCTTTGGCCCCAATGGTCGATAGGCAAAAAAAAAAAAAAAAAAAATGGAACCTGGGAGTCTTAATACTGTACGCTCACCGACCCTCTAATGTTCGGGGCAGCTCTATTCTGTTCCGGCTAACACCGTCCAACTCTATTTAGTTACGAGATTGTCACGTGTACGTAAGAAGACTAATAAGAACAGTAATACTGATACATTGAGCCGATTTAACTAAGCTGATGGCGAGTGTAGCACCTGGCAGTGTTAATACTGGTATCATTAACTTTCTCATGGTCGGGATACAAAACAACTTTACTCAGCTGAGAGTGAGTCACAGGAGCTTTGGAGTATTATTCTTTCTTTGTTCCACTCACCTTTCCATTTTATAAACCTAAAAGTAATGCCTCTCGTTTTCCTAGCCTTCCTCTTTTCAGCTTGGCCATTCCTCCACCCTTTATGACCTCCTGCCGAATAAACTGTCTGCTAGTGGCAAAAACAAAATATTGACGATATCATCGTGTGAAGTGCTTGATATCACTCAACCTATTTACAGCAAGACGATTTTGTTCATTTTATGAGAGATTTTTTCGACTGGAGGAGTTGGATATATTCTTTACTTAACCTTTCCATTTCGAAAAGTTTATCCTCAAGCTGAATAAAGTAGTCAGAAGATGATATATAAAACTAGGGCAAAAATATTGTAAGTCAATCATTCCCTTAACCTCATAAGTCAGGCTTCCATTTTCCCAGATTTACTTATTCGGTTAGGGGGCATGGTGGCCCAGAGGTATAGCGCCGATCTCGTGGCCGGGAGGTCGTGAGTTCGAGCCTCGCTCAGGACTGACGTGCCGGGAGTGGTAGCGCACTCCTGTAACCTAGCGGGGCTATATGGCCATAGTTGCCTAGCTTGGGGATTAAGTCCTTTACTTATTCGGCATGGCCGTCCCATCTCCTGAATATAACTGGCTGATAATAGCAAGAACAGAACACAAAATATGTCATCATGGTGAAGCTTCCAAGGGATCGATCTCACTTATCTTATACGCTATGGTGTTTTTTTTTTTTTTTTCCAACCTTTCCACGATTTATTATGTTGGGAGGGACTTTTCGGACTGAAGATCTTTCGTAACTTCGGTAAACTCATACAGTATTAGCATGAAGAGATAACAGATGACATCATATCCATCCCTTTACACTATAATTCATGTTCCATTTTCTCAGATTTTATATCTTCAGCATGAACATCCTTACATCCTTTATTACCTCACGCTGAATAGAAAGGACCAACGGCGGCAGGAGTGGAATATCAATGACTTCATCGGGCTGAATGGTATAATCACAGTGGATGGGAAGCTGATGACAGGGAGAGCTGGAGCTTCCGTTTCATCAGACCTTGGGACTAGTTCCTGACCATCCCCCTTTGCTGAACGTTCATTGTTTCAATAACACAGAGAGTAGGCCAGCATGCTCTCCAATACAAGTTTCTCTGTCAGCAAACTACATGCACAGTACACACTACACTTCCTTTTCAAAATTAAAAAACAAGAAAAATGAAAAATGACGTTATTCAATCAAGCTTCGGAGTCCCCAAGGGGAAGGGGACCATAAATGTCCCCATCCACCCCTCTCCCGGTGTCGACTCAACGAGATGCCTGGAACCACTGTGTGACTCACTCCATTTCTGCAACATTCTCGGCCTTTCCTCTAACTTTCGCTCTGTTGAGCACCACCTCTCCTCCTCTAAACCTCACCTTCTCTTCCTGACTGAGACTCAGCTGTCTGAATCAACTGATGGCAGACCTTTTTCTGTATCCTCCTACTTTCTCTATACTCATTTCAAAACCAAAGGTGATTGTTGTGTATACTGTATGCACGCAACAACTTATCTTGCTCTCGTGTTCCTGAACTTGATCCTTCTGAATTCTCTACTCTCTGGCTTTGGCTTTCCTGTCATTCTCTGACTAAATATATCTGCACTGTTTACTTATCCCCTAATTCTATTGACTATAAAAAATTCATCGACTATCTTCTATGATGGAACACATTCTATCCATTTCTCCTTTCTCTGAAATCTCCATTCTAGGAGATTTCAATGTTCACCACCACCTATGGCTCTCCTCCCATTTCACTAATCCACCTGGTGAACAAGCCTACATCTTTTCTATCCTTAATGACCTAGAGCAGCTTGTACAGCACCCTACCCGTATCCCTAACCACCTTGGAGAGAGCTCCAACATACTTGACCTCTTCCTTACAACTGATCTTTCTGCTTACACGGTTAATCTTTCCTCTCCGTTGGGCTCCTCTGATCACAACCTTATCACCTAAACCTGTCCTATCGCTCCGGTACGGCTTGTGGACCCTCCAAAGAAACGTCAATTGTGGCACTATGGAGCAGTTACTTCAACAAACAAGGGATGAGGCTATGGCACACCTAATGTCTGACTTGGCTTATACCTCTGACTGGGGTAATAAATAATCTTGTTGTTTTTAATGCATCAGAGACTCAGTTTTTACACCTATTAACCCGTCAAAATCTTCCACAGGAGTATCCACTAATGTTTAATAATATCCAGCTCAACCCTGCATCATCCTTGAACATGCCTGAGGTTTCATTCACTCGGGTTTTATCTTGGAAAGATCATATTACATCTCCTGTAAAATATGCTTCCAAGAGAAAAGGTGTGCTTAGCCGACTCCATACCTTTTTTTACCACTGCACAGTTGTTGACCTTATACACAGGTTTTATTCGCCTCTTTGTTGAGTACAACTCTCATGTGTGGGGAGGCTCCCCATGTACAGCTCTTCTCAATAGGGTGGAGTCAAAGGCTTTTCGTCTCATTTACTCCAGGAGCCAAGGGGTGTTTTCATGACTGAGAGGGCCCCGAGATCACCCCCCTGATTTTGATAGAGGACCACTTGGAGCATAATATTAGCGAGGGTGCACAATCTGAAACCTGGCATTTATCTCACAAATCGTGGTTTTGTCAAAATTGTCCTTTGTGCAGATGACCTCAAAAATGAAATGTGAGCTTACTTTAGATGACCATAGTGGCTAAAAGAAAGCACCTATGGAAACATATTACCACTCAAAAGATAGCTAATTTTATCAGCTACACGATGAATCTAAGCAAGATTGATTACATGAAAAACCTGAACACTATAAACGAAAATATAAAATTTTATAAAATTTCCTGAAAAATCTAGGGTTGTTACACATAAAAAATAAAATAAAATACCTCCATTGGATATAGTCATCATTTATTGGTCTGTAATAATTAAAGACACCCTATAGAAGTTTTTGAAATCACAAGCAAGAATATTTTAGGCAGATTGAACTATTTGGATTCCAAGTGAATAATTGTAGAATTTACATAAATGTAAGAAAAATTGCATCAAATGGAATTTCCTTCTTTAGGCCATTGGAAGTACAAACCGACGTCGTAAGGTAATGTAAAAATCTTTTTAACAGAAAATGTAAGTTTGTGACAGCAGTAGGAATACATAAACATGGAATATCACTCTTTGTGGTCAAACTGAAGAAAATATGAACATGACATCTTTTAAAATCTTGACATTATTTACCTTATTAAAAATCTGAAAACTGCGTGGGTACTGATCAGGTCCATCTCCTACAATGAAAAGGTCTTAGTTATACTAAAACTGATGTAATTGTCCCATTCGGTGAAAGACATACAACCTATTATCATGGGGGGGGGTCAACTAGCCATATATATGGTACATATTCCATGTAGTGTCATTCCTATCTACCCTTAACTGGATTATTACAGCCTTTGTCTGAAGCTTGACAGTTACAATACTGACAACACCTTAGGTTAAGCTGTATGCAAGGTGGCACAGGAGGTGCAGTTACATGGCACTGGGAAATCTTCTGGCAGTAAAACCTGATGTCGGTCTGGTTGAAGGATGACATCAGTTATGCTGTAGCCAAAGATCTGTGGATCTAGTTGCACTTTCTCCAGACATTGTAGATGCAAGTATGTCCCATTAAATACCCTGAGAATATGTCCTCGGATGGATCGACTGGTTGGGGGTAAATCCAAGATAATTTTTTTGCTATGGTGAAAAAGGTGATATCTCAACTCATCCATTGTTTTGCATGGCGTTCCTGACTTATACACATTGACCAGAAACTCTTTTATCAATACCAAGTCAATGTCATTTGGGTTATTTCCAAAGTCACTGAGATAGTGACATGGATTTTGCTTTGAGTGCAGCTGCTTTCGTGCCGAATTTGCTTGTTGAGTCACAGCCAGTGAGATGATGTAATGCTATAAGGACTCTGCAGGCATCCGTGCCCAACCTTGCTGCCAAGACATGAAGGGGGATATATCTGGTGGTATTTCCTACACCAGCTCTGATCCACAGTTCCTTTAGGCCATGGCTCCTTAGGAGATCCCAATAATTCAGCCCAAGGACCATGACGTCTGTATCATTCGATAGCAAAACCACTGTGGTTGCCCCACAGTATGCTGCATGGAGAGCATGGGGGATCATCCTCACGTCTGCTTCTTCAATGCCGACATCTAATTTTGGAACAGTTGTTTCACTTTCATTGAAAATAGCCTGCATGGTTCAATTTCATCAAAAAGACCCATTGAACTGGCTACTACGTCTGTCATTGTCTTCGGGTTTTTTAAGATATGGCTTCGAAGTAACCCTTGTAGTTTAGCTTTATTTGTGGCTGACGCCCAGAAAATATCCATAGTCACTGGCACCTGCGTCTCTGCATTTACTTCATTCAGGTCGGTTGGACTATAGAAACATCTTCTTGCCCTCTCACTGTCTTTAACTGAACCATCTATATATGTATCAAAGACAAAATTAATGCGATTTGACTCCCTGCAGAGTCTATATGTGGTATGAAGGAAGTGTGAACAAAGTTCACCAAATATTTTCATCTTGGATAAACACATGCAGCATAGGCACCCCATGACATCAATGATGCTTGCCGTATTCTGTGGCTCCCATTTTGACGGTTGTAGGTAGTCTGTTTTGTCCAGATGTTTTTCTAACTCATTGCACAGGTCGCTTTTGTTTGGTTTCTTCATAAATCCATCCCCATTAAAAAGGTAGCTGCTCTCAGCCAGGTCAAACCCCAACAATTATTTCATGTCATAGTCTCGCACTCGGGCAATATCAAAGATCTTTTAAGTTTCCGCCAATGTCTGTTTGATCTGTTTGTTGCTTGTTTTACTCTTATCTTTTTCTGACTTCATGGATTTGAATGTCTTGAGGTTTGTCCTGTGAATGGTATCAAAGATGGATCTCTGCTTTTTCATAAACCACTCTATCCGAGGGCTGCGTACTTTTTTCTAGAATTCACAATCGAACTTGAGAAGGTTGTCACGGATTTTGCTGGACATCACTTATTGGGTGAGAATGTTGTGAAGGATCAAATGGTCATTGTGGTCTCTCTCTATGGGTAGAATCACAGGGTTTCCATGCTTTTTGATATACTGTATCATATCCTGGATCAAGGTTTCGGATGTTCAGGTGGCAGGCAGATTGAACTCATGATTCACAAGAAGTTCTGTGCTTGGTGTAACGACACCACTAATTTCACGTTGGAGGTTAACTACAGCTAACATCTCGTGGTATATGATCTCCCTCTGAGCAACAAACTGTTTTCTTTTTTTTACAACCAGTGATGCCACCTGCATTCTTTTGAGATCGGTTGATTGCTCAAGACACATGTCAGCACAACGGAAGTGAATGATCCTTCCGATCGCTTCACCACGAACTTCCCAGCATGAAAGTTTTCATACACTGTCGGAGCATCCGCTTGTAGCTTCCTCATATCCTCCAGATATACTGATGCCCAACGAAGGTAGTTGATCCGATCACACCCAGCAAACAGAGGTAGAGCAGCTTGTACACTGTGGAGGTGCAGTTCCCAGTTTCCCTCACGATTAGCTCTCACAAGGTCTTTGAGGACACAAACCATCCTGACAAAACGATCCCAGAAGGCAAATGTCTCAGACGTCGCCATTCTCTCAGACTTGAAGGTGTTGAAGTCATCAATCATGTTTGATGAGGTTGACAGGATGGATTCCAAATATTCCTTGCTCTCGTCCCACTTCTTTTCTGATACACAGTCTTTCATCATCTGTAGAATTTTAAGTCATTCCTGTATTTTTCATGACCTTTGATACGACAGAATTCTGCCCACTGTAACCTCTCTATGCATTCAGAAAGCATTGAGAGTCCCTTTAGTGCCTTGGTGTAGTGAGTCCCGTCCAGCACAGACCTGACTACAATTTTACCAAATACCTTTGACTCTGCCAACACAGTTTCAGCTCCACTCCCATCTATGTACTTTCCTATGGCACCCATCACCACCTTGACTAAATGGAAGGAACCCAAAATGAGCACCAAGTCATTGCATGCCGTTGGGTCATTCATAATTAACTCACGTGTAATGTGGTAAACACCCTCATCACAAGCAACAGGTAAGTGTGACTGATCTAACTGACTGAGAACATCTTGGAAGTTTTTCAGGGCAGTATATACAGTACCATATTCTGTGATGGGATACGGTAAAACAGGAAGGAACCCTATTATTTTTGGCGCCACCTTCTCGTCCGTGACTAGGGAATTGCATGCACTCCAAGAAGGCATTACTTGTTCCTTACAGGTTTCGTTGATACAGATAATTTCGTCCAAATTCGAGAGGTCCATTCTAGCCAAAACCCATGCAGTGTCTTTTATTCTGATTACTTTATTTTTCCTTCATCCATATGATATAATTCTTCTGAAACCTCATATAGTGGAGCAAGGCTTGGTTTTTTGGAAGTCTTTGTGTAACTCTTCAAAGTCTGACACCCTAGTTCCTTTTTAAATTGCCGTTCTCTGTGAGTCACACTTGTGTCTGAAATGTTGGGTTTGCCGTTTGAAATACTTGTTGACTTGTCCTGCATCAGAATCATGACAGTATCATGGCTCCCCCAATACCAGAGAGGGTTGCCTATTCGTGATAAAAATTGTCAAAAGCCCCCATGGTGAACTTGTTATGATTAAAGTGGCTTGGAAGCGGTACCTGGCCCTGACTTGTTTCAGTCACTAATGATGCCATATCAGAATGGTAACGGAGAACGTCATCATAACTAATTGTAAGTTCAAACTTGTTGAGACTGAATATGAGTGTTTTTTATCTACAAGTACTGTAAATCGCTTCCGAATTCAGCATGTGTAAAGGGGTGCGTTTTTTACCATTGTTCAACATATGGATGATGATTTGGTACAAAGATAAAATCTTTTTCATGTTAGCAGATTGAAAGTCTGTCTCCTCAATTCGTTCTTCATTGACAATGTTACCAGAATTAATGTACAAGTCAAACGGGCCTGAAAGAAGTCTGCAAAATAATTGGGAATCAATATATCATTGTATGCCTTTTCTAGCTCTCTAGCATCACAGAATTTGTCATTCAAGTGAAAGTCCTGTTTTAGGATTGTCTCTCTCAGTTGGGCACCACACCTTTTCAGTGTATCAGAATCGGAATTGTCATGCATTACATTTACTGGCATATCAGTCTTCTGCTGCTCCCCTGACGAAGACTCGACTCGGGTTTTGAAAACAGTTTCTCTCCTTTTGTGATCTAGATGCGGATACAAAGTTTGTGACAGTACAAATCTGCTACAAGGAGAGCATTTGCATCTTGTAGGTCACATGTTCGGGTGAAAATGTCATCCTGGAGTATCGAAGCTGCTTTCAGGAATGCTTCTGCACGACCCTTTTCAGATATCCGATATTTCTCTTACTCATTGTGGTGTGTCACGTTTCCACATATGACACACTTTTTTGAAAAAAATGTTGACATCACTTGGCTTTGTTGCTGGGTCCCGCGAATCTACTGTTGAATGTCTTGTCCTCCCAATCAAAGTACCTTGTTGTTGGCTTGAATCGGCACCATCATGATCTGCTGAGGACACATATGTCGTCAACTGTACAAGTTTTCAATTTTTTTGTTTATATGTGTAGCTCTTGTAACAGTCATTACTAATATGATACACAATTTTGCTATGGTAAATGTGATTCAGTCTTTCAAAATCACTGTCCTTTCTTATGCTTGCTGCGGTTCTCGGTGCTAGTGGTACCACACTGCAGGTCGATCTTCTGGCATCTGATATACTTCTCATGGTCACAGGCCAGACGTTCAGAGGGTGATGATGTTCTTCATTGTTTACTTGGAAGATCAGCCATCTTAGTCCGGAAAGAAGGATCGGCAACTATTAGACCTCATACCGGACAGCTCACACATTACTTGGACAAAGAACTTGTATTTTCCAGTATCTCCTCCTCCTCCCCCCCTCCCCAGCTATGATTCAGAAGTTGATAGTGGAACTTCTGTATTCCTGGACGTTTTCTAATTTGATAAAAAAAAAGATGTTTAGGTTAAGCTGTGTAATCTGTTTTTACTTCAAGTCTCCTAAAGGAATACGCCTTTATACCGTTATTTTCTCATATTTTTTTCTATCTATCTATCTATTGCCAGACGCCTCAATCCCTTTCGGGGTGGCCACAAAAAAATCGCCTCCACGTCGCCCTGTCCCCCACCATTTCACTGCCCTGCTCCCAACTCACACCCCCCTCTCTCATATACCTCTCCACCCCATCCCTCCATCTCATCCTCGGCCTCCCCCTCCCTCTTCCCCCCTCCATCTCACTCACATACACTCTCTTCGTCAGTCTTTCACCCTCCATCCTCTCCACATGGCTAAACCACCTCAGTGTATTTCTCCTAACGTTTCCTATCACATCCACATCCACACCACAACTCCTTTATATCCTCATTTGTCAGCCTGTCTCTCCATGTGACTGCACAGGCTCCTTTTAAATTACTCATTTCCACTGCTCTCACTCTTGACTTGTGTCCTTCCAGCAACGTCCAAGCTTCACTTCCATACGTTAGAGTTGGTATCACAATACTGCCATGTAGTAACTTTTTCACTTCCATGCTCACTTCCCTGCTTCTTATCACTGCTTTCAAGGAACCAACTTTTCTTCCCTTCTGTACCCTTTCAAGCACTTCACCCTCCAAACCTCCATCCTTACTCATCACACTACCCAAGTACTTAAATGTACTCACATTTTCCAATTCCTCCCCATCCAACCTCGCTGTACATTCACTGACTTCACCTCTCTCAAAGACCATCACTTTACTCTTCCCTACATTCACCTTTAGATTCCGTTTCTTACACACTTTCCCAAACTCATCCACCAAGCCTTGCAGCTCTCCTTCCTCTTCACTCAACAACACAGTATCATCTACAAACAACAGTACAGAGAGTTTCCAAACACTACCCTCTCTCACCAGGGCCACTCCAACATCCACTACCCTACCTTGTACCTCTTTTATTACCCCATCCATATACAGATTGAACAACCATGGAGACATGACACATCCCTGTTTCAACCCAACCTTCAAAGAGAAAAATTCACTCAGTTCACCACCCACACGTACTGCAGCATAAGCACCAGCATACATACTCTGCACAGAATTCAACAACTTCCCATCTACTCCATATATTCTTAATACTTTCCACAATCCTTGTCTATCCACCATGTCATATGCTTTCTCCAAATCCATGAAAGCCGCATACAACTTCTTTCCCTTCTCTAGAAACTTTTCCACTAAAGATCTAAGAATGAATATCTGATCTACACAACCTCTTCCCTTCCTAAAGTCTCCCTGTTCTTCTCCAACTAATTCTTCTGGTATTGCCCTAACTCTGTCAATAAGTATCCTACGATACACTTTTCCTATTATACTAAGAAGATATGACTACCACACACTTCTTTTTCCCCTTTTCCTTTGTACAAGGGAATAATTATACCTAACTTTCAATCCTCCGGGACTCTACCTTCCTTCCAGGCCAATCTGCACATTTCCCACATCCATTCTACTACTATCTCTCCCCCATGCTTCAGCATTTCACCACACACTCCATCAATTACTGGGGCTTTCCCCAATTTAACTTTCTTCATAGCTTCCACAACTTCTATCCTACTGATTTCTTCCTGTCTTCTCACCTCCCTCCTTCACCCAGCCATTCCCCAGCCACTTACACTCACATTACTTCCATCCTCTATGTTCAAAAATTCCTTAAAGTGTTCTCTCCATCTGCTCACTTTTTCTCCCTTCTCCACTAGTAATCTACCATTTTTATCTTTCACTCCGCTGCTAACTTCACTTCCACCCTGTCTTACTCTTTTCACCTCTTTCCAGAACATTTTCTTACAGTCCCTCCACTTTACCCTCAAGTTCCTTCCAAATTCCTCATCCACTCTCTTCTTACTCTCTCATACTAATCTTTTCACCTCTCTCTTTCTTTCTACATATAACTCTCTCTTCCGCCTCTCAACTTCTTCCACGCCCCTATTTCACATCCATTCATTGTATGCTTTCTTCTTTTGTCCCACAGCCTGTCTCACCTCTTCATTCCCCCACTCTGTTCCTTGCACACCCCTCCGTCTTCTCTTCATCCCACACACCACATCACATGCTGCACATATTTCTTCTGTGAATATCCTGCACACACCTTCCACGTCCCCCATCTGCTCCAATTCATATTTGCCCAATCGTTCCTCCACTTCTCTCTTATACTCTGCCTTTTTCTCATCCTCTTGTAACCTTTCCACTCTCCTTACAAATACTCCTTCTTCTCGTCCTCCCCTTCTTCTATTTCTCCATCTTAATTGGATCTTGATTCTGGCCACCAACAAGTAGTGGTCAGAAAGTCCACTCCCCCAGCCTCTATAAGTTCTTCCATCCATTACACATTTTCACATCCTTTCATCCACACACACACATAATCAATCATTGCATTCTTTTCATTCAGTTCACCACCCACCCTTCTCATCACTCGCCATGTATATCTGTGAATCATTTTGTGCCTGAAAAGGGTATTGGCTATCACCAACCCCCTCCCAGCACAAATGTCCACTAACGCACTGCCATTCTTATGTATCTCAGCAAGCACGCCCCACTCACCAACTATTCCACCCACCTTCACATTCCCTACTTTACCGTTCATATTACCGATCAAAAACACTCTCTCATTCCTTCCAAACATTTCCATGCACACTTCCACATTTGTCCAGAATCTTCTCTCACTCTGCTTGCGCGATCTTGCGTTGGCGCATACACACACACAATCGCCCACAATTGTATTCCAACTTTCAATCTTACCCACACAATCCTTGACCCAACTGATCCATACTCTCTTATGCTCTTCTTCCATCTTTTACTCACAACTATGCATACTCCTTCTTTTGCCCTCTCATTCTCACCTACTCCTGCACATATACCCCATCCATACTCCCATTCTCTCACACTCTCACCTCCCCATTTAGTTCCAGTTATTCCGCATACATCAACTTTCACACCCTCAAGCACCTGGACAATCTCTCTCTCTTTCACCTCATCATTCGCTCCCCTTACATTCCTTGTTCCGATTACCATGTCCTTTGTCCGGTCCTTAGTCGTCATCTTTTGGTCAGTCCTTGTCCGAGGCTTATTGTTTGTCTTTTTAGTTAGTTGTTTTTCGGGGAGGGGTACTAACCCTCCGCCAACCCTTTTAGTCGCCTTTTACGACAAGCAGGGATACTGGGGGAGTATTCTTGAAAAAAAAAAACCCTACCCCCAGGTGGGGTGTCTTTAATTAGTACAGATCAATAAATGATAAATATATCCAATGGAGGTATTTTAGTTTATTTTTTATGTGTAAGAACCCTAGATTTTTCAGGAAATTTTTTATAATTTTATATTTTCGTGTTTAATCTTCAGGTTTTTCATGTAATCAAATCTTGCTTAGATTCATTGTGTAGCTCACATTTCATTTTGGGGGTCAATTGCGCAAAGAACAATTTTGGCAAAACCACGATTTGTGAGATAACTGCCAGGTTTCAGATTGTGCACCCTCGCTAATATTATGCTCCAGGTGGTCCTCTGTCAAAATTAGGGGGGGTGATCTCGGGGCCCTCTCAGTTATGAAAACACCCCTTGGCTCCTGGAGTAATTAACTCTCCTACTCTTACTGGCTCCTTTCAGCCTCTGTCTCTTCGCTGCACTGTTGTATCTTTATCTCTTTTCTCTCGCGACTTCAGTGGTTACTGCTCCTCTGAACTGTCTGCATGCATTCCTCCTCCTCTACGACGGGCGTGTTGCACCCGTCTAGCAGCAAACTCTCATCCCTTTTCTGTCCAACTCTCTAATGCAAGAGTTAACCGTTACTCCCAGTCTTTCATTTATGCAACAGGTCAACTATGGAACTGTCTCCCTCTGTCTGTATTTCCTGCTTCCTATGATCTCCAGTCTTTCAAACGCTAGTGTGTCCAGGCATCTCGAAATGATCGGATCTTGAATTTGGCTCTCTCTTGTATTTTGTTTTTCTCTTGGAAGGAACAATAATTGCGGGCTCCTGGCCTTTGGTTCCTTCTTCCTCGCATAAAAAAAAAAAAAAACTAAACTACAATACGATACATTACACTAACTTCACTACTCTACACTACACCATGCTACACTAAGACAAACAATACTGTTTTGAGATATATTCACTGAATTTTCACATCAAGATAATAGCTGTTCTTCTGGGTCTGTTTCTTATTTATAGTGGGTGAATTTTTCAACTAATCTTCTCAGGTTTGCTGTCACCTTCCACTTCACTCGGTATATATTATATTCTTCTTCTTTCGGAGGACACTCAAAAACTCCTGTCTCATGGTCCGTCTCACCATGAAGATACTATTAGCGATTCTCTTACTAAGACAACTCCCGAGCCGACAACGAGATGTTAAGGCAGTTTCTTTACCCCAGTTTTGGACTGCAATAGAGACTTCCTTTTGTAGAGCGACGGTTGCCTGATTTAGCCTGGGGGAATGTGTGTTGGGTCTTTGCTTGTAAGTCACGCTTGTATATGTTTGTCTTGGTCCCCTACCCACAGAATACCGTCCAAGCATGTTGGGGAAGTTCGAACGCTTGTTCCTTACCCTGACGTTCTCTTCCTCATCATATAATTCATCCTGACTCCCTCCTTCCTTCATACTTGTGGCATGAAGGGTTCTTGTCATGTCAGCCACGGGGGATCTATGGTAACTATCTCACCTCTGTGCCGTCGATAGGCATAATTTAATTCTAAAATAATGTACCCTAACTAAACGTAACGGATAATGGATTGGTCACACTTTATACTATATCGACCGGATAAACTATAGCCATTGTAACTGACAGTCCTAACATAAGCTAACTAACCAAACTCACCTAATATAACCAACTACCATGCATACTCTAGGAAGCATTGGCCACCGTTTTGCGCTCAGATATTCAGAAGATTTCTTTTCTCTGTAGTCCATAAACGTCTTTCTCACAGCTTTACCTCTGGGCAAATGTTTCTGCGATAGATGTTATGCTCCGTGAATGTAAGGCCAATAAGACAAGAGCCATTGGTGGGTTTACAATCATAGATCCAATAACGTATTTCCTTAACGAGGGTCCGGGTTGTCAGGGTCGTTCCAGGAGTCACTAAAGTACTATTGTTTTGTTCCTTTTCTTGGTAGCATCTTTACGATCTCTGTCTGATCAGAGATCATAAAGATACTATCGTATCGTAAAGATGCGTGTAAATAGTGTGTGTGTGTGTGTGTGTGTGTGTGTGTGTGTGTGTGTGTGTGTGTGTGTGTGTGTGTGTGTGTGTGTGAATGTTTTGTGGCTGTGTTGCCCTGTCTTGGCTACCCCTTGGTAGAGGGGAAACAACCTAGGTATACAGATAGATCTTTACGATATTTTAGTGTTATTTTTCTTAGTTTATTCTTGCTACCCGCCGTCGACTGTGTTCAGCTTCCTGTAGTGGAGGGATTAACAGAATCAGTATGTAGTCCCTCAAGTTCGAAAAGAATCCCCAGCTGAATGAAGGAATCTCGAAGTAGGAAAAATATAATAATAATAGTTGTTCAGGAGAGGTTCGACTTTCTGCACAGGGTAATATCCTCAACAAATATTTACCTCAAGAAAGAGTGGATTTTTAAAAATGCAACTAAAGAGTGCAAAGAACCTAAATACTATAGTAAAAAGAACTTATCCCGTTAAAACAGAATTAATTAAAAACGATGGCAGTATCAATGTCCGTTAATTTCTAGACGCCAGGACAAAATCCCTTTAAAAGCCAAGAGGACACAGACAGTGAGAAAGACAACCGAAAGAAAAGAGTTCCAGAGCTGACCATTTATATAACAGTACATAAAAGAGTGGGGGTACTGGTCAACTCTGTCATTAGAGTACCGTAAAAAAACAGTGCGAACTTGCAGATAGCCGAGAGTTGAACAAGTGGCGAAGTGGTAGAATGCTGGACTGACATTTGATATAACGCTTGAGCAGCGTTTAGGTCAGGCAAGGAAGTTTATGAAATTAAAATTTCGTAAAAACAATATTAACACATATAATATTGACTTTCTCTCTCTCTCTCTCTCTCTCTCTCTCTCTTTCTTTCAGCACCAATTTTAGTAGTATTCTCCTCCACACAACCCGTTACCTCTCCTGCACTAGCCTACTGTTTTGCTCCTATCTCTCCAACCCTCATTTCATCTCTCTTGCCTCCATCCTCTCTTCCCCCATCCATTTTAACACCAGCGACATCTCGTACTCTACACCTGACCTCCTTTCTACCCTCGCCTTCACTTCCCTACTCTTTCTCTACTCTTTTCTACACCGTCCCTCTCCTCACCTTCACTTAGTTCCTCAACTAGTTTTCATACTCCTCATTTCTACCCTCACCTTCATTTTCCTACCCTTTAACGAATCTCTTCTGCCCTCACACTCTCCTCTTCCCCAGGACACATCTCTTCTACACCAGTTTTCCTCCCCTTTATCTTCCTCTCATCCACACCAACACTAAAAATTTTTGTCTCCCCTCCACATCATACCTCCTCTATCTTTTCCTCTCCCTTCTATCCTTCACGTCTCCTACCCGCTCCTTTTACTCTCCTACCCTCCTTTCCTTCCCCCCATCGTCAACGCGTCCATCAACCCGTATCTGCTGCTAACTTCTACAACTCGTCTCCACTTAGACTATCACCACCACCAACCCTTAACTCTTATTTACCAACACCGAGTCTAGTCTCCTCCACGGCCATCACGAATTCAACCATCAGCACTGATTAAAGCCCATTCCTCACCAACACCTCCACCTGTGCTCGTCTCTCCACAAAAATACCTCCTTCCTCGTTCTCCCTTCCCTCTCCTACGCTTTCCTCGACTCTTCACATGATCAGTCATCATCTCCACTCTTATTCCTCTCTCTCCAGTTCTCTCCTTTCCTCCTACCGACACCAGCACCTCCACCAACTCGTCTTCACAAAGAGAACCACCAACAGTGGAGAGCCCAATCATATAATCACATCATATAAGTTACGTTATTTTACGGCGCTTGTCACCAACCGCAGCAGAGGAACCCGTGCCAATACTAAGTTTTCCATATTGCTGGCAGTATTATATGAACCGTCCGTATTAACCTCTTCACCCAGTGACGTAATTGTTTTATTCTTCCTTCTTGTTGACTGGTTAGTAAGATTGTTGAATGTGTGCTTTGTGAAAGGTATGGTGCCAGTTGACTGGGCAAGTGCTTGTGTGGTCCCGTTGTATAAAGGCAAGGGTGATAAGTATGAATGTACTAGCTTTAGGGGTATAAGTCTGTTGAGTGTTGTAGGTAAGGTGTATGATAGTGTTAATTATGAGAGTTAGAGAGGGTACAGAGGGAGTGATTGGTGATGAGCAGTGTGGCTTTAGGAGAGGGAAGGGATGCGTGGATCAGGTGTTTGCGGTGAGACAAGTGTGTGAAAAGTATTTAGCGAAAGGCAGGATATGTTTTGGGCATTTATGGATTTAGAGAAAGCGTATGATAGAATTGATAGGGAGGCTTTGTGGACTGTTTTAAGATTGTATGGACTTAATGGTAGGTTATTAAAAGGGGTGAAAAGTTTTTATGTAAATAGTAAAGCGTGTGTAAGAGTGGGAAATGCTGTGAGTGATTAGTTTCCTGTGAGAGTGGGGCTGCGACAGGGATGTGTGATGTCGCCTTGGTTGTTTAATATTTACATGGATGTTGTTGTAAGGGAGGTGAATGCAAGAGTTTTAGGTGGAGGTCTGAGTCTGGTGAATGTTGATGGTGGAGAGTGGAATCTGAAGCAGCTGCTGTTTGCAGATGATACTGCACTGGTGGCTGATTCAGAGGAGAGATTGAGACAGGTGGTAGAGGAGTTTGGAAGGGTGTGAGAAAGGAGGAAATTGAAAGTAAATGAGAATAAGAGAAAAGTGATGAAGTGTACGAGGTTGGTAGATGGTAGGGGGATGAATATAGTTTTGAATGGTGAGTTGCTTGAGGAGGTAGAGTGTTTTAAATATCTAGGGTCACATGTTGCTGTGGATGGAAGAATAGATGCAGAAGTGAAGTTTAGAATAAATGAAGTAGGAAAGGTGCTGGGAGGAATGAAAAAAGTGTTTAGATGTCGTTTGCTTAGAATGGATGTAAAGAGAAGGCTGTATGAGGGTGTTGTGGTACCGACTGCATTGTATGGGGCTGAAACATGGAATATGGGTGTAGCAGAGAGGAAAAGTTTGAATGTAATGGAGATGAGGTGTCTGAGGATTATGTGTGGAGTGACGCGTATGGATCGAGTACGGAATGATGAAGTGCGAAGGAGAACTGGAGTTGTTCGGGAGATGGCTGGTAGAGTTGGGCAGAGGGTGTTACGATGGTTTGGGCATATGGAGAGAATGGATAATGAGCGATTGGTGAAAAAGATAACTAGATCTGATGTGAGAGGTGTAAGGCTGAGAGGAAGACCACGAATAGGATGGATGGACAGTGTGAAGAGAGCGCTGGATGCGAGAGGGATGTCTGTTGAGCAAGGAAGAGTGGCTGTGCATGACAGAAATGGGTGGAGAGAAATTGTGAATGAATAAGTGATGACGCAGCCCTGAGGGGATATTCTCCCGCATTTGGTCTGATCAGCTATTTCAGGTCGGGTGCGGGTAAGGGGATGAGTCTGTTATGATGTGGCAGGGGTAAACCAGCTCTGCTGTCGGGCCCTGCTGCGGATGTCACTGATTGCATTGCGCAGTTGACCCTTGTGCAGTGTGGTGCGGTGAGGATCTGTCCGTTCTCCCCTTTGGGGCTAAGATGCGAATGAATGTGTTTGAATGGATGAGTAAATGGGGAGTGTGTCGTCCTGTCTCGGCTACCTCCCTTTCCTTGGGGGAAGCAGCCTAGGTATATAGATAGATAGATCTTCTAGACAAAAATTTATTCAGCTTCAGAGTCACTATTCTACGTGGAGGGTTAGTAGTAGCCCTCAGTAATGGTCTCTTCACTACTGGAAATGCATCTTTGATATCAATCAGTGGTGGACTTAGAACAAAGAGAAATAGATCATCCTATTCAAGGGGTTAACACTATGCGCAAAAAGCTTTAGACCGGCTCCCTTTTTTTACTTGTCATTTGAGAAGCATTTGATGATTTTCAGAATGTGCAGCCTTTCTGTATTGCTTCTGACCATATTCTAGCATGTGAGATACAGGCTAAACACATATAGTAGTTAGATGTGCAAGAAAAATGGGGGTATGCCTTCGTCTCCCTGGCTTTTACGACAGGCCGAGCGGACTATATGAGTAAATTTTTCAACGACATCTATATAGAAATCGAGAGGGTTCTTTCCAGATTGGATCTCATATATATATATATGATCTCATATATATATATATATATATATATATATATATATATAGATAGATAGATAGATAGATAGATAGATACTGTATATATATATATATATATATATATATATATATATATATATATATACACGCACACCTTACTTAACCGTTTCATTTTGATTCGATATTATTTTGCTTCATTACTGTTGTCTACAGAAGACTATATTTAGTTAGGCAGTATCTCGTACTGAAGAGATTTATGGAAAAAATATTAAGCCCTTTCCATTAAAATATAAAATTCTTCATCGGAATGAAGGAGATAGCTCATTAGATATTTGCCAAAACAGTGTGCATAACCGAAAATTGCTCTTATTTTGGTAGTCTTACTGTAATCCACTCTAAATGAAACAGCTAAATCTGTTTGCATTTGAATAACTTGCAATCAAAATTTTTCATAAAAAGATTGATTAATGAAGACTCAGCTAACCCCTCAAATTCGAATACTCACTTGTAAAGTGAATTAATTCGTCTGTATGCAGAATGAATACAATTACAAGTAAAATCACCGTGCTGAAAAGAATATTGGGTAACTGACAACACAATAGGAACAAGAAGGAACAACTGGGTAGTGCAACACATGCTCTCTAAATCTGGTCTAAAGGCCGGGCATTCCACTTTGTCATGTGATCTTGTACTTTGACCAACTTTTCTCATAACAGAAATACATTATTCTTACCAGACCCTTATCCCTTCCTAAAAGTCTAGTCTGAAATGGATAAAAACAGTTTGAGTTGACCTTGTCCTGTAACTGACCTTCGACTTCTCATTCTCAGAATTGAATATCTTCACCCATGGCTGACTCTCAATCCTTCCATGAAGTTTGATGCAAATGGAATAAACACTGTTTGAGTTTATATGATCGAAAATCAGACCTTACCCTGTGACACTCACCTGACTGGTTGTTTTCGAAAGCAACACCCTTCTTTCTCGCATTTCCCTAAATACTGTTAACGAGTTTGAATTCAGTCAGGTCAAATCAGTTCAGTTTGATATTCCCATATGATCTTGATCTTTGACGTGATATAGTGAACAAGAGTAAGGCAGTCCCCTCGCTAATCCACAGCTAAAACAAGTTAAATTTGTTATGGTATTGTCATGACATAGACACACAAATGGAATTTTGACCTTGCTCTGTAATTTTGACCAATAACTGATTCTTCACAGAATCGAGTTTCCTCGTTTTTGTCTTACCTTCAGCCATTCCATAACTCTTGGTCTAAATCGGATCAAGACTGTTTGACTTTGCTTTGTGACTTTACATTTGACTTTGTCCTGTGACTATCATTTAACAAGCTGTTCTCATAATCGAATCCCTGCATCGTTTCCTTACCTTGAACTTTTCCACCACATTTGGTTTGAATCGGAGGACAAGGCTACGTAGAAGCAATTTGTCCGTGTCACTTACCTCAGGGATTATGGTGTCCAGATTTTGCTGTCTAAATTTTGATGTGGCTTTTGAACATTGATCTAGAAGAGCTCTACCATTAACAATTTGTTTGTGGGACAATTGGCAAATTAATCAAAGTGATTAGATTCAGGATGCAAGTTCGATCCCAAGCATGGACAGGGAACAGTTTGTTTTCTCAGACCTCGTTAAAACGAGCTGTAGGCCTATTTATTAACCATACTGAAGTCCCGTCCACGCTAGGGGTCATGCAGCGCGCTCCGTTGGGCATCATGTTGCCCAGGTTGTGTTGCGGTGTCCGGTGATGTCCACACTATAGTACATGGGCAGCGCGCGCCAGTTATCACTTAGCCGCGAGGGGAGGAGGATGGATACCTACACCACAGCAATTTATGAGACTGTAATGTAGAGTACTGGGGCAATATGCCGTGACAAAAAGAAAAAGAATAGGAAAGAGAAGATGTGGTGCAAGCAGTGGCAATCTAGGCTTAATTTCAGAGTGAGCTTCAGTCAAATTATCTCAGAGCCCGAGATAGAAAGTGGAAAGACTTTGAAAGCTACACTAGAATGTCAAGAAGTGCATTTTATAGTTTACTTAAGAAAATAGAGCCAAACATTTCCAAAGAGGATACTCCATTTATGTGACAGCATCTCACCAGATGCTCTTCTTAAATTCTTGCACTTCTTTAGCTCTAGTTCTTGTACCTCTCGATCTTCACCTGCCAGACAAATGGATCCATCTTCAGCAGTTCCATAAAATGTAGGGTTTTGCCCCTTGACCATTCTGTACCTGTACGTTTGTCTGCCATTGCATCCTACTGTAGGAAAAAAAAAAAAAGAGAGCGGTAACTATACCACTGCTTTCAGGGGAAGACAGGCGGCTGCTGAGGGCATCGTGGCCCTCGCTGCCACCATGAAATACCTCTCGGCCAGATTTGCCAGAAGCGAGCGGCACAGACCCCTGCGACACGAAAACCTGAGTTGGGCAACATGATGTGCAACAGAGCGCGCATCATGACCCCTAGTGTGGACGGGACTTAAAACTTACCAACGAGTCCTTAAAACGTTTCCCCGAATACCGTCACACCAGTCCTGAATGAAACATCCCTTGATGTTGTCAGGAATGACATCCAGCACATCAGATTAGAAAATGACTGATCCTGTCAGTTTATGATATATCTGAGTTTTGGTAGACACTGTGTAGACATGGTTTTGAGGCTCTCAGTAGTCTTGAAAAAAAAAATCAGTACCCTCCATCTCTCTGTTGACTGATGCCTTATTCCCGCATAGGGTTCCCACAGTCAAATTGCATCCTAGTCACACCGTCCTCTACCATTTGATCGCGCTCCCTCTAATTTACACTCCCTTTCTGTCTGTCTCACCACGCAATCTCTCCACCTCATCCTTGTTCTCCCCTCTCTTCTCTCCCTCTCCACCTCCCTCACATATTCTCTTTTAGTCAGTCGCTCATTTTTCATCCTCTCCAGATACACATATATATGTTTCAAATAATTATTAGCATCTAGACTTAATTGCCAGTCCTTTCTCTACTCCCAAACACCTCCTACAGTAGCTAAGATATAGCCGTAAAATTTAAAAATAAAAAATTCTTGCTACTACCAGCATTTCTTTATATTCTTTTTTAGAGTTGCCTAATTCTGAAATAGCTTAGTCAATCACTTTTATCATTATTTTTTTTTTTTCGCAGAACAGTTTCATTTACCACTGGGTTTGAGCTTTAAAGGATACAGTGTTGGCCGAATGCCTTTGGTCATAGGGCGGAAATATATCAGTTTTTACATATTTCTCAAATTAGAATATGTTCGATGGGTTTGGTTTCAACTAACAGCGGGGTGATGCAGTTTTGAGACCGATCGGCAAAAAGTAGAGGTCACAAAAGAAGGCCAATATTTTCGGTCCATTAACTCAAAATATTTATATTCTGATTGGACAAACTTAGTGGATAGGTTTATGGTCACCCAAAAATAAAGTAATTAAATTTTTGGAACAATAGATCAAAGATCAAGGTCGCAGGACAGCATCAACCTATGCAATTTTAATCTTAATAAGACCGAACTTTGTGGACTGGTTGCTGGTCACGTAAGTTTGAAAACTATCAGTTTAAGGTGAAAGTCAAAGGGCAGAATCAAAATATCCAGTCGTAAACTGTGTCGTGTGGGTGTCGCTCTTTCGAATGTTCTTTGTGTTTATTATTTCCAGACGATTTTCTTCAGTTTAAAAGAGATTTTTTGAACTGGAAGGAATTAGTCACAATCTGCATTAACTCCTTCACTTCTAGGACGCTATTCTAAGATGAATATCATACAATAATCTTCATAAGTTTCTCTTATAATGGCTTTTAAAAATCGGCGAAATTAAGTATGTACCATTATGGTGCAACACTTATTCAAGTAAAATTGCACCCCAAAATAAAGGTGTCGATTATGTTATAACCATTACTTACCCGAGAAATGCATGGAAGCATGCCATTAAAAAAAGTAGGGATGGGGTTATATGTCTCTCTGTTACGTCGACCTTATCCAGCGGTTTTTGACCCACTGCTATCCCTACATTCTGTCTACATGTTTGCCTGCCTGATTCCTTCCCTATCTGCCTGCTTGTGCTTACCTTGCTCGCTCCCTATTTACCGACCTGCCTATCTACCTATCTGCCGACCTGCATACATACTTGCATGCCTACTTACCTACCTGCTTACCTAATTACCTGCATGACTGGTTACCTACCTACATACTGTACCTTCCAGTCTTACTGCACATAGACACATTTTCCTTTCCGAAAAACATTTGTATTTTTTTCGGCTGGCAGTGATTACCCAGTGGCTGTCCGGAAAATATCAGAGGTAACTGAACCATTTTTGCAGTCAGTAATTGGGTAATTAAGAGGAGAAGGCATTGTTAATTCTACCACTGATTTGTTACTCTCTCCGGGTAGGAGATGGAAAGACAGTTTTATGCATGACAACATCATTATTTAATTTCCAAACCTGATTGTGGCTGTCCTTATTATCATCTTGCTGTTTTCAAAGGGTCTATATTCCGCTTACGAGGAACTTTTCGGAATGCAGGAGACAATTCTATCCTACAAAAATTCGTTTAAGGTTGGATAAAGCCCTTTACGCTATTCCAGCTTAAACCAAACGACTTCATTCAGTTTGGACTAGGCATAGGAGCCTCAGAATCAATACTGTCATCAGTAACTCTCCAATGGTAAAATTAACTCGTATACTTTATTGCTGGTTACACCATATGTTTTTATTCAGCTTAGAGTGAACTTTTCGAGTATGAGAGTTAACTCACTCGTGTGTGTGTGTGTGTGTGTGTGTGTGTGTGTGTGTGTGTGTGTGTGTGTGTGTGTGTGTGTGTGTGTGCGCGCGCGCGCGCCTTTAAAAAAAAAATCAGGAAGAGACATTTGACTTTTTCCTGAGCCCATTGAAGACGGCTGCTATACTCATTTCACCATAACTTGATCCATGATTGCCACATGTCCATCTTTTAAGCTAAGCTGTGATAAGATACTGATAGTAAAACGTAGAGCTTTGTGACGAGGAAGTGTTATGGAAAAGCTGTGGAGCTGCAGTATTGTATTTTTATTTAACTAAATTATATCAAGACACTAAAATCAGAAAACAACACCAGTCATGAAGAAGTGCTATGAAAAGATGTAGGGCCATGGTATTTTCTTATACTGCCATTGTAGCAAGAGTTTAACACTCAATTATGGTTTTAGCCATAAAGAAGTGTAATAGAAAGGCCATAGAGACAAAGTTTGGTTTTATTCAGCTATTACGTGATAAGGTAATAAGCTGCAGAAGGATGAAAATTTCCGTGATAGATGATCGCAGTATCGTCAAAGTATTCTTCTAAAATAGCGACGCTTTCTATTCCTAGATCTTCTTTTCAAGGTAAAACATTGATACTCCAGTTATAGGACCGTATTTTCTTTAGCACAGAAGACCCCATTGCGTTTCTTCATTACCAGTTTTCTTTTGTATATTACACAACATTGTACTCTTTTATAACATTTACATCTCTCTAATATCCAAATAGTGCAATAGGCAAGAAAAGATGAAGCAGTGAGAGTGTAACACCCACACCTTACAACTGGCCTGCTACAAGGTCGAACATTCGACTATAACCTGTGACCATGACCTTCAACCGATTGTTTTCTAAATCGATTTACTCAACTTTTGACTAACCTTAAACTCATCCACAAAGTTTGGTTCAATCGGATCAGTGCTCTCTGAGCTGACATTGCCATGTGACCTTGATCTTGGACCTATTCTCTAAATCGAATTTCTTCATCGCTAACTAACTTGCAGTCATCCCACCATGTTTGGTCCTAACCGAATCAAAGATGCTTGAGTTAGAGGATCAAATTCTTGTCAGTGCCTTGTTGACTTCACCGTTAACTAATTGATCTTAAAAGTTGCTAGAGTTGTCCTAGCCTTACTGTCACCAAATTTAAACTAAACGGAATAAAACTGTTTAGACTGAACTTGGCAAGTGACCTTGACCTTTAAAAAAAATAAAAAGTTAGTCCCATGACAACTTCAACACATCCAAAAAGTTTGGTCTGGTGCAGTTTACAGATAAGTATCTTTAGATATACTGGTCACACACAGCGATACACGAGTTGAACACTGATCCTAGCCTGTGGCCTTCATTCTTGACTGATTGTTCTTAAAATCGAATCCCTTTGTTCTTCCCATTTATCGAATCGAAATTGCTTTAAATTAACTCCTCCATGTGACCTTAAACATTAAATATGTATTTTAATCTAATCATTTCATTCCTTCCGTATTACCCTGCACTCTTTCACCAAGTTTGGACTAAATTGGATATTTTTTATATAAACACGACAGTTTATTATGACCTCCACCTCAAAGCTATGGGTTTCATAATGAGCTGAACAGCCCCTTCACTGACCTTCAACTCATCCACCAAGTTTAGATGAAATCAGATTAATGCAACCTCAGTTATTTTCTTCACACACAGACAAGGGTGGGTCGAACTTTAACTTTGTCTTGTATCCTTCATCTGTGACTTACTGTTCTCATTACCACATGCGACATTCTTACCTTACACTTCTCTTATCAAGTTTGGTCTTGATCTGATTCAGACTGTTTTCTTTGACCTTGCCATAGAACCTTGACCTTTGATATACTATTCTAAACGTGTCAACCCTTTGGCTGACCCTCAACAAAACCAAAAAATTTGGTTAATATAGGAATTAATGGTTAACTTAAACTCTTTACACACAGATACAGCCACAGCGTTACCATGCCTCCGCTATGCCTCAGCGAAGAATTTAATAAATTAGTTAGGAGAGTGAAGGAGCTTTGTGGTGTGGATGTGGATGTGATAGAAAGCGTTATGAGAAATACACTGAGGTGGTTTGGTCATGTGGAAAGGATGGAGAGCTAGAAGCTAACGAGGAGAGTGTATGCGAGTGAGGTGAAGGGAGAGTGAAAGGGAGGCCAAGTATGAGATGGAGGGATGGAATGGAGAGGTGTTTGAGAAAAGGGGGTGTGAGCTCGGAGCAGGGCAGTGAAATGGCGGAGGACAGGGCGACTTGGAGGCGACTTGTTTGTAGCCACCTCTTACGGGATTAAGGCTTTTGGCAATAGATGGATTGATAGATAGGAGAGTTTGTTATGAAAGCTCCTATGCAAGCGAGAAGACGATTCTTAGGTTCACTAAGCTTATAACTCGACCTTCACATAAAATATTTCCCCAGCTGTCCCTTTCAACACTCTCCCTTCCCGTCATCCACGCTGAGTCCCCGCCATAATGCACTGGGTTTCACGAGAGGGAGGCATGAAGGATCTTTGCAATCTCAGGCTCATATGGTTTACTCCAAGCTTGAAAAATCGTGTAGTGTTAGCCGGAATAGAAAAAAAGCTTCGCCTTCCCCTATGACTGGTGCTCAGCTGAAGAAAATCGTCTGGTGTTAGCATAAGTCAAGTACTTTGTTGTCACCACCAATATGGGATTAATGGAGATATATTAACACTCTTTGGCTCCTGTAATTCACTCTCAGCTGAATAAAGTCGTCTGGCGTCACCGGGAAATAAATGCTAACGTTTTCTGCTGCTTGATGGAGCTACCGGTGGAGATAAAATTTTCAGTCTTCTGTGCTCACTCCCAAGTGAATATAATTGTGTGGCGTCAGCTGGAAGAAAATAATTGCGTCATGCCAGCAATCAGATAATTAATGTGACAGCATTAACACAATTTTGGTCGCGTCGTCTCCGGTACTCTACTTTAGCACCAATGGATAATATTCATGTAAGATTGAGTCCTGAGAGCCTGAAGATGGTAAAGCTAATACCACTGACCGCTCATACTCAGGCCAACTCTAGTATAATATTCTAGCTAATGTTAGACAAATGTATGCAGATAAGACTGTAAAATAACTAAAAGTTTGTGACTTTGGTACCGCGTCCCCCACACTTCGCATACTGGATCTCTCTCTTTTCCCTCCACCGTTCTGAAGGTTAATATGGTATGGTGTGGTGTGGGTAGTTTGGCGAGGCATAACTGGTATGGTGTGGTGTGGTGTGTTGTGGTGTGGCAATAAGAAATGTCGTTTGGCGAGATATGACTCGTACGATGTGGTGTTGTTTGGAGTGGTGTAGTGTGCTGGCCGTTGTGGTGTCATGTTTTGGTGCAGTGTAATGGGGTGTACAGCTTGACATGTTGTGGTGTGGTTGAAAGAAGTGTCGTGTAGTACTGTGTGGTGAGGTGTGGTGTGGTATGATGAGCCAATGACTAAAAAAAAAAAAAAAAATCTTGGTATGGGTACGAAAGGATGGAAGGGAAAAAACAGGACAGAGTTTAAGTTTTTCTTCTCTCTAACGTTTCGGACTACACAAAGCCCATCCTCTGATGGACTGTACAGACGTAAGAAAATCGTATATATATATATATATATATATATATATATATATATATATATATATATATATATATATATATATATATAGTATGGATGAAACGGTAGATTTCTCCATACTATAATGAATGGTAAGATCGGAGACACGGGTTCCCCTTTCAAACTTTGCCATGAGTTCTTTTTTCAGCTCAATTGTTGTTCTCACTGCTTTACTTTTAGCTCCAGCTGACTCACTCATCTTCTTAGGGCCCATGAGTATGTACAATTTTCTAACGAAAATAAGTAATTCATCAACAAGTTTAATCGAACCTGTAACTGATGCATAGCTGGCAGAAGACAAAGCCAGACTGGCGACCATGTGGCACCTACGACGCCGCATCTCAGTGCGAATAACGGGTCACCTTACGAGAACTGAAGCGATTTGAGGGCGAAGAAGCCGTACGAAAACCGAGTTGTACGAGTAGAGAGGCGTACGAATTCCCGGGTTCCACTGTATATATATATATATATATATATATATATATATATATATATATAGTGTGTGTGTGTGTGTGTGTGTATATATATACATATATATATATATATATATATATATATATATATATATATATATATATATATATATATACTGTATATCTATCTATCTATCTATCTATCTATCTATCTATCTATATATATATATATATATATATATATATATATAAAGGACGTCCCTGGTACCCTTATCGTACGTTGCTGATTGGCTTCACTCCAGTGTGGTGTTGACCAGGGCCCTGGTGTTGACCTGACCTTGTGGTCCTGCCGCGACCTGACTCCGCTCCTCCCTATGCACCCCCTTCCCCTCATATTTGGTGAGGTCAGAGCTACACATGCTGCAGTGATTGACCAACACATAAGGCCATCTCTGTGATTAGTGATTTCCAAACACATACATGCTGCCTCTAAAACTTTTTCCATCATTTATCGTCCAACCCTTTCCTCAAAATCGTTGATTTCTGCCATTTTTAGATGTTGACAGTGACCTATATGCAGGACTAGGGAAATCGAGGGCTTCTGGAAATCGTCTGCCATCAGATGTCTCTCATTGTTTACAGCTTCTCTGCCCCGAGCACGTTTTCAATTACTATGATTTTTCTCTGCTCAGATGAGAACCTGTGTGGCAAAATACCATTATACACTATTGAAGTATTGAAATATCTTCCTAACAAAAATATAACAGAGGAAAATACGTTGCTCTCGTTGTTTTATTTCCCCGAAAACGAAGCCCGAATTTTGAAAATCTGGCGCTTGTATATTCTCTTTTCGTTTTTTTTAATAAAGCTGCTATGAAGCTGAATTAAATCTTGCCTCCTGAAATGTTCGATTTATGCTGTAGTTTTATCCAAGCACATATTTTGTTTGTGTAAGTCTCTCTTTTGGCGGAAAATTAATGATAATGCATTAAAGTATTCTACACCAACCATCCAAGCTCAGAGACACTTCCCGTTCCAAAATTTGACATGACTTACTCCCCTACATAAACGCGCTACCACCACTTTCAGATAAGTCATATCAAATCTTGGAACGGAGACTGTCTCGGATGGCTGATGTAGAATATTTAAATACATTATCATAAAATATCCGCCAAAAGAGACGCTGACACACTTAAAACAAGTACTTGGATGAAACTAAAGTATATATAGAACATTTCAGGAGGCAAGATTTAACTCAGCTTTGTAGCAACTTCATTAAAAACGACAAACAGAAATATATAAGTGCCAGGTTTTCAAAATCTGGGCTTTGTTTTCTGGGAAAAGAAAACAACTTGAGCAATGTATTCTCATCTGTTATAATTTTGTTACGAAGCTTTTTCAGTACTTCAACAGTGTGTGCTGGTATTTTGCTACACAGCTTCTCACACCTACTCGGGGCGGACAAGCTGTTAACGATGGTGGCGTCTACTGGCAGGCAGCGTCACAAGTTCCCCATTGAAGCATTATGCCTAAGCACATCTACCTTATGTTCTGTTAGTCTTTTCGCAAGTCCTCTCCCAATCTCACCTATATATAATTTTGGGCAACCAATACAAGGTATAATATAAATAACAAGAAGCGATGCCAAAGCACAGCAAATTCATCCCTGGCAGTCATTTTAGTGCTGATGTATAAACACAACACGGTATTTAGTGAATGATGTCACATATCAGATTTGGAGTAAATATGATGAAACTTGGCGATTTGACATTTTTTGCCCGATCCACCTGACACTGACCTCCCTACTGCTAACTGGGGGTGATCACCCTGATGTAATGAGGCATGTTATAAGATGCAGATTTGAAAGACGCACATTTAGGTTTTGGTTTCATATCAATATGATGAAACTGAAAGGAATTATGGATAACTTTTTTTTTTTACTTTTTTTTTTTTTTTACATTTTTGGGCCTTCAGCCTGGGCCTTGGTCCAGTTTGGCCCAAAATTAAATCAGGTGATCAGGAGGTCTTAGCCTACGATTTCTCTAATTTTAGTCAAAATCGCACTCCTAGTTTTCGTGAAAAGTTGTTAAACAGCAGACAGGCAGATAGACTAACCGAGTGAAAACAATACCCGCCCCAGGGCCCCTCTGGTGAGGCATCTGATAATAATGTTCCCATTGACATTACTTTTACCTTTACCTGTTCCTGGTTTTCCTTCCCACCCATTCCTATCCTTTTTTTTTTTTTTTTTCCAAATGAACCAAAAATTCTTGGTATGAGTATTTTGATGGTTTGGCCCCAAGTGTGGCCGTCATCGCTGGGCTCCCACACAAAGGAAAGGATCTTAATCACTAATTTATATTCATGACATATCAAGCAATGTAATGAGCTGTGAAACGACCCCCGCAAAATTGGACGGTTTGTTAACAGGCAGTACCTGATCACCCACAAAACTTTTGTGCATTTTTTTTATAGCATGAAAGTACTAGCCATTTTATGGTACATTTGTGTTCACCCGCCCCGTCCCGACCGATTTTCCACCACTGACCCCCCCCAATCCCGACCAGCATTGGGAAAAAAATTGTTTGGCTCAAACTTTCACTTTTGGTGAGAAACATCAAAAATTCATAGAGAAATAGCTCACCTGAGGTTTAAAATACTGGATACAGGTAGCAGTTCCCTTTACCTTACTGGGTTTTCTATCAGGCTGGCTTAAAAAAAAACGAGTTCTATGGGAGGGTAACTATTCAACACCATTCATACATGGTATTTATTAATTTATTTGGTATGAATTTATATGTAGTACAAGAGTATATTGGTTTTCACACAGTAATATAGGCCATCTAAGCATTGTTTCACTCACCCAACACATCAATATACCTGATCTTTTTTGGCAACATTACCTGATCATCATTTCTGACTGTTTCTTCCTCTAATGCTATGTAAAGTTTGTCCTCCACATTGTCATCGATTGGGGAATCACTCTGGCCTTGAATTTCGTACCTTGGCACGACATGTCTTTACTGGCCAGGTCACTGGTAACAGGTGAATTGCCGAGACAATGGCGTGTGGGGAGGGGAGGTCATGCGGGGTAAGGCATTGACCCTGCCTGGCATCTTGTAGAGGAAGGTGTCCCGGATATACAGTACGTACCAAAAATCATGCGTGAAATTTGAAAATTGTGCAAATTAGGGACCTTGCAATTGCTGTGCGTTTATATACATCAACAAGAGTCACAGTGACAAAACGTGTGATTGTATATATATGTCAACGGGAGTCGGTGGTTAAAAAAATATTTCAGTACTAAAGAGGAACGTCTCCATTATAGCCAGACTGTTCCGTTGCCCATTGATACATAATAATATATCCCTTAACTTCTCTCCTCTCTCCCCCAAAATGAGGATGGTGTTTGTAAAGGGGGGAGTGGCAGCTTTAGCATGGGATCCACCGGTTCACGTCCAGATGACCTGGGTCAAAAACAACACGGTGCTCCCCGTCATAACTTATAGAAAAAAAAAATTGCTTTTCTTGGATAAATGAACACTCGAGAGCCAAACTAAACACCTGTTCATTTCCAGATATAAGCATTCTTCTGGTGATAGGCAAATTTAGACGATAGGTAAGTAGATAAGTGGGTGGGTGGTAGGTAGGTAGGAAGGTAATTAGCTGCATAAGGAGGTTGGTAGGTTGGCAGGTAGGTAGGTAGGTAGTTACGTGGATATGTAAGTGGGTAGGTAAGAGTGAAGCAGTTAAGTTGTGGTGGTGTTGGTGACGGTGGAAGTGGTGATAGTTATGGCAGTGGTAACGAGGGTGATGGTAGTGGTGGAAGGGAAATGGTGGTGGCAGTGGTGGAAGGGATAATGATATTATTCGTGTGTTGGTGCCAAAATATTCTAGGCAGTCAGCAGTGATGGCAGTATTATTGGTGGTTGTAGACAGTTATACAAAAGACTTTGACAGATTTTACAAGATATTGAAAATTAAAACATAAGATGGAAAGTTTAAAAGAAAAATGTAAAACAGCTAACTCCGTGAAAAATATAATCAAATAAAGACAATGCATAAAAACGAGAGAGAGAGAGAGAGAGAGAGAGAGAGAGAGAGAGAGAGAGAGAGATTAAACTAAACGATCATCTTGAAACCTATGTTATTTTTTCGGTCAAGCTGACTAATATCATGGATATCTCCAAATTTGTCAATGAATACATTTAAAAACACTCCGACAGTGCAAAGAAGTATGGTGTGAAGGACGACGACAACTATGTTGATGATGATGGTCACCCTCCTTGCCCCTTCAGCACGAGCGAGTAGGCAACATGGACTCCTGAGTCTCTGACAAACTTGGTAGCTGAGAGTATAAGCAAGTTGTACAAAGATATACATTATGCATGGCCCCAGCCCACCACCATTACCAAGATTAGACTATCCCTTTGTTTACTTTGGCGTCATAGTGTTCTCTCTCTCTCTCTCTCTCTCTCTCTCTCTCTCTCTCTCTCTCTCACACACACACACACACACACACACACAGATACAGCATCTCCGTCTGCGTCTGTCTTCGGCTGACAAGGAACATTTCATTTCATGAGACATAACCACTAATATTATCACAGGCGTTTTCAGTTGGCAAGCCAGAGAAAGCTTTTATTTTCAGTGGGGTTAGAAAGCGAGGAATTGAAGCTGACTGTTCTTACGGACCCAGGCTCACCTGAAGATGAAATCGTTTGACTGCAGGTTGAAATTGCCCTCCTTCTGCAGTCTACCATCATTCGGGGAACAGGGATGGAACTGAGAGACATTTATATAACTGAGCAGGTTACATTGGTTTCACCGTATGGAGACATTCCTCTCTATCACACAGCAGTTAAGGAGGCCATACGAGTAGAATTGACAAGGAATCTAGTGTGAAATTATCGTTGGAGGAGCAGATGGCAAGGGTTTGGTACCTGTTTTCAACATTGATAATTGACAGATTGCGTCTTGGCAGATGGTGTTGCAATTGTTGTTGTTGTAGGTGATGGTGGTGAATCCAGCATACGCTGTGACAGTTTTGATGGGGAGAACATCGTTTTGCCAAGGCCGACTTCTTCAGGAAAGGCATACAGCGTTTATTTACTATTAGCTGAACAGGTCCGGCCTTCGGGCGGACTTTTTCGGCTAGCTCCTGCAGAGGGCTGATTGGGCCTTCAGACAAAATGTCTAATGTAATTATTCAACATACAATTAATCCTAATTTAGTATATACCAAAACACTCCCTGGATCATGCTGATTCAGAATATGTATCATATGTGGAGATAGACCCTAAGGGAGCCGAGTTTCTAGGTAACAAACATACAAACACTTGCCTTTATTATTACAGACTGACCAAAGGGCAGGAGCCCAAGCTCATTACACCAATTATTTATTACCTCCGCCAACAAAGTTAGAGGTGGTTATGTTTTCACCTATGTTTGTCTTTCTATCAATCAGTCTATCTGTCTGCTTGTCCAGACGATTTCTCCAAAAGTTCTCAATGAATTTCAATTAAATTTTTGGGATGGGTGGGCCATGGGCTATGAAAGAATTGATTAAATTTGGTCTGGGATCAGGATTCGGATCCTTTTTACTGTCAGTGACAATGGGAGAGGTATGCGCTCTCTGATTCTGTATTGTTTATTTTTATACCCATTTCTTTTTTCATGTAAAAAAAATAATTACTTACATATAAACTTTTATATATCTGAAAACAAGTGGAAAAGGAGCTTACCAAAATATTCGCCTGACTGAATTTCCATTTCGGTGATACACTTTCTCACTGTTGGGAAAATACGAAAACGAGACCAAAAAAGCTTAAAGAAAAAAGATGGTACAAAATTCTTATGCACTCATTCAACTTATAATCATAAATATTTTACTTTATGCATAAGAAGTTTTTAACTTCTTTCATCTTATTCAACAACGTCTCAGCTTTCTAACGGTATAAAAGCAATCTGCAAATACAAATATTTCAGGATGAAAAAATTATCACAGTAGAAAAAACTCGTGCACGTAGATCTGGTAAAAATATTCTTATGCACTCTTTCAACTTATACTCGTCATAACTATTTTACTTTATGCAAAATCACTTTCTTTTTCTTTCATCTTATTCTTCAGAGACTCAGCTTTCTTACGGTATAAAAAGTAATCCGCAGATCCAAATATCTGGGGGTGAATAAATGATGGGAAAAGAAAAAACTCGACTGTGCGGCAGGGGAGGAGGGAGGGAGAGTGGAGTGGTGGGGAAAGCAGAAGGGTGCTGCTAGCTTCAGAGGGGTCGGACTGCGGAAGTGTTAACAATGCCCTTAGCTGGACCTCTTATGCAAGAACACTTCCTAAAACCTGTTCAAAGAAGCTTAGAATATTGGACAGAGTCCGTAACTTCTTCACTGACGAGGAGCTAGCTGTTATTTATAAAAGTCAATTGCGCTTTCATCTGGAATATTGCTCACGCTTGTTGAGTGGAGGTGGAGAGGTTGCACTAATACAACTAGACAAAATTCAGATCAAAGCAGTTGGAACGTTAACAACCTTACCATTACAAAATTAATGAAATCCCTCCCTGCAAGTAAGAAGGAATGTTGCCTTCCTTGCATTATTTTACAGATACTTTTATGGCAAATTTCAGACGAAATTGCATCCATTGTGCCACCTCTCCGTGACTTCACCCGCACTACATGGGTCTCTGGTAACGCTCATTACTGGACTGTCACACTGCCATATTGCAGAATTTCTGCAATCAGAATTCTTTTATTCCCCGAACTGCATCTCTTTCGAACTGACTTCCCTAGAGTGGTTTTCCTCCAAACTTCAACCCACAGCTGTTCAAGTTCAACTGTTACAGATTATTTATGAATAGAGGACACCTGTAACCTGGTGTATGGATGATTTTTTTATTCATTTGTTTTTCGTTCTTCGGTTCTGTTAAAAATTAATCTCGCCCAACAGAATATCATTGACTGGAAGTGCCCAATACTTCTCTATATTGCACATGTGCACTCATCAACTGGTGACTGTCAGGCGAGGCATGTGGTCTGATATAGGTGAACATTAGTAAAAGTAAGTAAATTATCAGAAGCAGGAACTATTTCAAATGCATCAATATATACATATTTGTCATAACAGAAAACGTAATCAGACATGGTAAAAAAAAATCACTTCACTTTGATCAATCTGGTCATCCCCAAGAAAGGCATAATATTATCTGTCAGAACAAATACCCCATCATCAGCGATGGTTGAAAGGGTGAAAAAGATATCTGCTGTCCTGCAGTAAATCATAAGTGAAGTGCATGTACTAATAAATCACTGACAGCGAAGGACGATATGATCTTTAGATAACACCACACCACAGAGGTCACAGTGAAGTGGGAACAGCTTCCCAATATACGGCAATATTTGAGTGAAAAGCATATTGCTGGCATACACAAGCATGCCAATATTCTTCCTTCCAGGGGACATGGAACGGTTGGCAGAATCCCAGTTACTAAAAACTGGATTGCAAGTTGGAATATTCAGTCTGGTCCACTGACCTTGCCATGGAAGAATTGCTAATTTCTTTCAGAGGGAGAGACACTCAACCGTAGATCACGAGGAATGTGTGGAATCTCCTTGAGTTCCAGAGCTGACTTTTCAAGTAAGTCAGCCTGCTCACTCCAAGCACCCAGAACTGCGTGAAAGACTTGTTGCACGGATGTACTTAATTAATGATGTGGCTCTGGATATTATTAGAATCAATAATGCTGGAAGCAGTATTGTCTTATTGGCTGACATAGGGCACCCAGCTCTGCAGAAAGGACATGTTGCATCAATTCACTTTATTAACGATGCGGCTCTCTCTCATTTGTATCAGTATTGCAAATAAGAATTTTCTGAATGGCTGACTTAGAGTAAGAAAATATAATAAGTTGGTGAAGCTGAGAATTTATAGCATAGTCTATGTCTGTCAATATAAAAAGGTTCACAGGTAAACACAGATGTATAAGTCAGCAGTCAAAACCTTAGGACACATCCAGTCAACCACACATTAGCACCCACACATTCATTCGAACTGGAATCATCAGTGAACAACTGGTGGGACTCCAAGTGAAGCAAAATGGTGCTAGCAAACAGTTGGTCGCCTTCCACCCCTGGCACCTTGATCTTCAATACTAGGAGCAATGAAGGGTCAACAGAATAGTTGAGTGGCTCCCAAGGTGCTATATTTCTAAACAACAATTTGCCACAGTCATTGAGGTCCACACCTACCTCCTTGGTCAGTAGATGGAGGTATATGGCAAGTGACCACTGAAGCCCTGCATAAGATGATGGCCTTGCCGTGGGGTGGGTGGTTTAGGTACCATTGCTGATACCGCAGTTTTGTTTGGAGCTAATGCCACATGATATTATCAGATGGCCTCAGTGCATCTGGAGGGGAGGTACATTCACCTCCACTTCCAAAAGAGTTATATATCTATTTTTCAAGGTTTCACATATAATCGGAATGTACAGTTGGCTACATATGAGCCTGGGACAGTATCAATGTGTTGCAGTGTTCTGGCATTGGGTATACTAGACAGCATCGACATATTCACAGGTTTCTTGGTGCCATGTGCATGAATGAACGAATTTGTCAAGCATTAGCTAAAACACACTGGTTCCAACTTGTGCGATGGAGATGTGGAGCTTCCTGGGTTTGTGCACCTTCTACCAGCATATTGTCAAGGATTTTGCAACAATAACTGCACCTCTGCACAAGCTGTTAGGAAAGAAGCAGAAGTTTATATAGACTGCATTGACTCAGAAGGCCTTCAATGAACTCAAGCATGAGTTGGCAAGCTCTCATGTGTTGCCATACCCAGAACAGAGTCAGCCATTCATCCTGGACTGTGATGCTGATGACCATGGCATTGGTGGAGTCCTGTTGCAGAAGAAGGATGACAAAGAGTACGTGGTGGCTTATTACAGGAAGAAGCTCAGCCCACCATAGCAGAACTACTGTGTGACCCGTAAGGAACTCTTGTTAGTGATGAAGAGCACTGACTTCTTCCATCCCCACTTGTATGGGTCCTACTTCATCATTAGGATGGACCATGCAGCACTCAAGTGGCTGAAGACATTAAAGAATCAAGACCCAAAACTGGCACAGTGGCTCGTGAAGCTGGACCAGCACAACTATGAGGTGCAGCATCGACCTGGGCAGGTACATGGTAATGCTGACAACATGAGTCATCGGCTTTGTGACCCAGTTTGCAATCAGTTTTATAGGAAAGAAGATTGTGGCAAGAAATACAGCTGTACTGCAGTGATAGGGCCAGTGTCAGCTGAAGAAGACCTGAAGAGGATGCAGATGGAGGATACAGATTTACAACCAGTGCTAGAGAACCTGCAGCAGAGTATAATCTGACCCTCTTGGGAAGAGGTTTCCAGGCTCAGCCATGCGACCAAGAGCTACTGGAGTTTGTGAGAAATTCTATGTTTGAACAACGGACAATTGGAGCATCAGTGGGAGATACCCAATGGCTTCAGCAAGTATTGGCAACTGGTGGTCCCTAAGATCCGAGGTCTTAAGAAGAGTCTCATGCCCTAGTGGGCATCTGAGAGTGAAGAAAACTCTAGGTCAGCTGCAACAGAGGTTCTACTGGACTGGCATGCATCAGGATGGTAAAGAATGATATGGGTCTATGATGTGTGCTGTACCAAGAAGGGACCCAAGAAACGTGGTTGTGCTCTTCAGCTGTACCAAGTGGGTGCATTGATTGAAAGAGTCGCACTGGACATTGCTGGACCTCTGCTGCCCACTGAAAGTGAAGGCTGGTATATATGCATTGCCATGGACTACAGCACTTCACAAAGTGGCCAGAAGCCTATGCCATCCCTGATCAGGAAGCCACAACTTTTGCTCAGGTGTTGGTTGACCAGTTCTTGTCGTTTTGGGATGCCTCAAGAGCTACATTCAGACCAGGGTAGAAACATCGAGTCTGTTGTATCCCGTGAGTGTTGCAAGTTACTGGGAATCAAGAAGAACGGGATGACCCCACTAAGGCCACTGTCAGATGGAATGGTGGAGAAATTCAACTGGGCCCTGGGACAAGAACTCTCCAAGTACTGTGGAGAGGGACAGATGGAATGAGACCAGAAATTACCTTTGTTGCTGATGGCATATTGTTCTGCATCCGACAAGTCTACCGGCTACACCCACTGGTGCTGGGCTGCGAGTTATGATTGCCAGTTGATTAGTTAAAGGGAAGACCATTTGCAGGAGAGCTGCCTACAGGCACCTCCAGTGATGTGAAGCATCTTCAGGAAAGACTGGCTGAGGGTCATCATGAGGTTCATGAAGCTCTGAAGTTTTCAGGTGAAGTGATGAAGCACTGGTATGATGCCAAGACAAGTGAGGTGAGCTTCGAGGATGGTGACAAAGTTTGGCTATACAGTCCTCAGCGGAAGAAGTGACAGTCACCAAAGCTGCAGAGCTTGTGGCATGGACCCTGCACTGTGATGGACCACCTGTCAGACGTAATGTACTAAATTTGAGGAGGCAGGAAGTCTCGTCCAAAGGTGGTACACATACTCTAAGTCGTCTGTTGCTGTACCATAGGCCAGGACAGTACAGCTGGAACATCTCCGAGAAATTGTGCGCACCCGTAGCCGATGATGTCGAGGAGGACCAAGGAGCTGAAGCACAAGAGGATGGCGACAGTTTCCCCAGGGATGAAGTGAATCACGAAGAGGACCAAGGCATTCCAGGAGAAGTGGACCGCATGGGTGAACAGTGACATCGTCGGAAGTGACATAGGAGAAAACCCGAGAAGTTGAAGGACTATCTTGTGTATAATTGTTTAGTTTGGATTAAGGGTTGTGTTTGTAAATGTTGTGTAGTTTTGTTGGGACGACAACAGGATTAGGGAGGGGGTAGTGCTGAGAAGCAGGACTGTTAGTGGATAATTCCTGACGTTTCATGCCTTTTCAGTTAAGAGCCAGAGTTGCCAGATAAACTGCTGTTGTGAGCGGAGGTTATTTTGTAAATTTATTTATTAATTTATATTTTCTTTTTCTCTATAATATTTTAATTAGGTGACTGTCAAGTTATGTAATTTAATTTCACTTTGTATGCTAAAGCATTGACAGTGCTATGTAATGTAAGAAAGCACTGGAATAGAAAACCATTGTTGCCATGAGTACATAATAGAACATTCGAGTACCAAGGAAGGTTTTAAAAGGAAGGGGGAGAGAATAGAGGAGTTTCAGTCAGTTTAATTTTACTTGTGGCCTTGTGTAGTTGTAAAGCAGACAGTATAATCACTTGGAAATTAAAGACAACGATCACAAGATGCTTGTGTTGTTATGACGTCTAAGCTGATTTTGAGTACATTGAAAGACAGACCCTACAATGAATGATTCACTGGGCGACGTCCTTCCTATACTGGACTAATGTCGCTGGAGCCTGTGGCAGTGTGGGACGTGGACGTAACAATAGTTATACTAAAAAACAACACGCTAGCTACATTGCAGGTACAGTAGTCTTTGTCTTACATTAACCATTTCACTATGTTTAACTATTTATTTTTGCCTCACACACTGCCTGACCCATGAAAATAATATTGTTCTAGATCTCATCAAACCCATCCATTATAGCGGACAATCTAGACGAGTTTTTGACCTGACAGTGCATTTTTTTTTTTTTCATCCTCAGCTGCCTGACTCACCTACAGTCAGTGACAAATCCTGTTTAAGGCATGTTGTGGAAATGGGGTTTAAAGCCCATTTAAATGGCCCGTGCATCGGCTGCTAGGTAAACAAAAGAATCAGGTGACCTGCATGGGGTGCGTATGCTTTGTTGTAGACTGCTCATGAAAGAATACTTTCTTTACCCCTGCCGTTCTCTTTTTCTGCTGCAAAGAGTTAATTAAAAATGTTTGTGTGTCTTGGCTAGAATGACTTACAGGAACACGGAGATACATAGCTCGCTTTTTCCCCCCGCTGTGGCAATCTTCAACGCGAGCGTCACATCGTGCTTACATAATTATTTCTACGGGAATGTCAGCCATGTTTCCAGTGGGCTAATGAGATATCTGCCGTGGCCAGTCGATAGAGCGAAGACAGGACTACTCACTGCCACCAAAAAGCGGGAATCTTCCTCAATGGGGGATTCTAAGCTGAACAAAATCGTTTAAAGGTGCCAGTAATACAAAGCATAACTCACGATAGGAGTTGCGTTGCAGTCTTTACTTATATGAAAATGTCTATAAAGAACATGGAAGAATTTACAGAGTAAGCTGTTTTACCAAAATAATTTGTCTATCTCTCTATATATAGATAGATGCCTTAATCCCGTAAGTGATGGCGACAAAGAAATCGCCTCCATCTTGACCAACCTCCTGCCATTTCGCTGCCTTCCCCCAACTTATACCCCCTCACATATACCTTCCATTTCAACCTCGGTTTCCCCCTCCCTCTCCCCCCCTCTCTACCTCAAACTAAATTTCAGATAAATAGGTGTAACAAAACTTCATAAGGTGACGAGAATATGGTACAGGAAGCGTGTTTCTGTATTGTACTTCTTTCACACATTCAGTAACTACATTGTGCTGTCTTCAGATAACCCCAAGAACTCTGTATTCAGCCTTTCAGCTTCGTTACACCCGCGCGGGAAAGTACGAAGATTTATTCCATTGCGTTTGATTTGTTTGTCTTTCTGTCATTCCATCTGTTGGCCTGCTAGCAAGATTGTGGAAAACTACGAGATGGAATTGCATCAGATTTAGCATAATGATTAAGGACCATCATCGGAACATTGCATTAACTTTTGACCGAAAAACGTCTTGGGTAAAGGGAAAGGTCAATATTTTAAATCCAACTTTGACTAAACTTGTTGGAAGTGTTGAAGGATAGGAAAGGTTGTAGTAATTCTGTTTTGAGAACATTTGGTCAGTGGTAAAGGTTATAGGGCACGAACAATTGTTCTGTCCTTCAACAGAAATAGCTTCTATTCGTTTTAGTCGAAACATAGTGGAATGGTTTATAGTTAGTGAAGGATTAAGTGCTACTTTCACAACAACTGGACAAAGGTCTAGGTCACAGGGAAGTACCAACTTAAACATTTTATACGCTTAAGACAAACTAGCTGGATGGATTGAGGGTCAGATAATAACGAAGTAATTCCACTTTGAAAGCAATAAGTTAAAGGTCAAGAGCACAAAAACAGAGTCAATGATTCGACCTTAAATCGATTTTTGGACGGAGCTGCTTTACCATCTGAGTGTTCATTCTTGTTGATCCATGACGTAACATCGTATGATCATTGTACAGTATCATCATTTTCTTTTTCCATCAGGAGCGTATGGGTCCGGGAACAGGCTACTCTTTTCGAACATTTGAGACGAGGATCATCAGTCTCACTCGCCCCAAAGTAGCGTCACGTGAACAGTAATCCCAACCACTCCTCGGATTAAGGGCCTCGTCTTGCTGGTCTAACTTCTGTTTTGTTAAAGCAGCTGTCTACCCCTCCATTTCTGTGTGTGTGCGTGTGTGTGTGTGTGTGTGTGTGTGTGTGTGTGTGTGTGTGTGTGTGTGTGTGTGTGTGAAAAGTTGCAAATCGTCCTGTGGTGGTCCAAGCTTGGTGGTCGATTGGGTAGGATGGTAGACAGTTGTGTGGATGAGTTGGCGGGTCGGTGGGTTGGGAGGGTGGGCAGGGTGGATGGAGCATATGAGCAGGGTGGGTGGGTTGACTGGGTGGGATGGGTGGATAAGGTAGGCGATGTGGATGGAGTGGGCATAATGGATCAGGTTGGTAAGCTAGGTGTGGTGGGCGAGCACGTGAGTGACGTGTGTGGGGTTTGTGGGTGTGTGGGTGGGTCATATACACGGTTGACTGAGCTTTTTGCATGGCTGAGTGGATGTGTAGCTTCCCGGAGGATAAGATAAGAGTTGGACTTACTACCCTGGGCGGATGAGTAGGTATATGCGTGGGGTGGCTGATGAGATGATGGGAGAAAATAGGTTCACTGCAGAACCCAATGGATTAAAATTTCAGTGTGAGTAGATCCATTTTGGAAAACTAGTCCATGGAGATACAACATCAGGGGAAATCTGCTCAAGTGGAAACATTTGTATAATGGAAAAAAAAGATCGATGGAAAAAATGGGCCCATTTTGAGGTGTGGTGTGTCCCCATGGAAGAAAATACAGTACGTCCATGTGGAAAAATAGATCTTTGGAGAAAATTAGGGCCAAAGCAAAAATAGTACCATGATGAACATACGTCATTCGATAAAATATAGATCCATGGAGGACTGCAGAAAACACCACCATATAGGGAAATAGATTTAGGGACAAAGAAAGTTTATGGGGAAAATAGGTCGATAGTGAATAAGTCCCTGATGGAATGTAAGTCCATGAGGAAAATCGAAATTTGAGGAAAATACGAGTATATTCATGAAAAGAAATAGATCCATGAAGAGCAAATAGGATGAAGGGAGAAATGGGTCCATGCGGTGAAATGAGTCCATGTGTAAATGAGTCTGTGGACAAAAATAGGTCCATGAAGGAATATTGGTCAGTGGGATGAAAACAGTTAAATGGTGGAAAATAGATCTGTGGGAAATGGCCCCTTCATGGTGTGGCCGGAGACAGACTGATGTTCTTGTTACACTTCTGCAATATGCCGCACTCTTCCTGAAAAAACGTTTGGTCTTGCACTGGCCATCATACATAGTGTTGGTGTTAAGTTCCAACTCACTGTAAGTGTCAGTAGTCATTCATCGCCCACGCTTTTGAGCAAATTTCTCCCCCCAGATATATTAGTCAAGGTTCGCATCATTCCAAACCTTCATTACGGAGGATAAGCTCTATTTTTTGCTAAATTTCGCTTACAATGAGCCTGGGCGTCATTAAGCAAGCCCTCTCCCTCATATCGCCTTTTCGCCTGAATGTTATTTTTTATTATGCTGGGTTTCACTGGCACTCTCATATCTTTAGGATTAAATAGATTGGTAGTAGTAGTAAGTATGGCAAACTAAAGACGTCATCATGGTGAGGTAGATAATCAGTCACAAAGAGGCTTCCGATGTTGAAGGTCTAAATATGGCCATCATGCATCCTTTCAAAAAGAGATATTTTTCATAAGTGGAATAAAAGTGACTAATGGTAAAAAAATAATAATAATAATAATAATAATAATAATAGCCCTCCTTCTGTTACCTGCTACTACGTACCTCTTCGTCCTTCCTACATTGACCAAAATCGATTAATAGTGGTAAGAATGGATTAAAAAGAGCAGCAGCAGCAGCAACAATAATAATAATAACTAGAACACCATAAATTTGTCCAAGGACAATTTTGATAAACAACTACTTCCCCCATACCTACAGTATTGCGTACTAAAAGATGAGCAATAAACGGATCTTGAAGCCAAGGTCACTGATCTTGTGCGTGTCACCTTTGGTCATCACAGTTTATTTGTCCACCAAGTTTAGTGGCTGTAGCTTTAATCCTTCTGGGTTTATTAGGTGACATCCGGAATATCCGGAAAAGTCACTTTTTTTTTTTTTTTTTTTTTTTTACCCCAGACGAGGTCAAGGTCACTTCTATTGTGCACGTCACTTTAGGTCATCACAGTCTATATGTCCACCAAGTCTGATGGCTCTAGCTTTAATCTTTCGTGGAAAATTAAAATTTAATTTTCCACGAAAGATTAAAGCTAGATGACATCGAGAATATATGGAAAAGACCCATTATTTTTTACACCAGATGAGGTCAAGGTCAATGGTCTTGTGGGTGTCACCATAGGTTATCACAGTCTATAAGTCTGCAAATTTGGTGCCTCTAACTTTAATTCTTCTTGAAAAACTTGGTGATATCAGAAATATCCGGAAAATTCCCTTTTTTTCTCTCTCTCTCTCTCATTTTTTAAACCACAAACAATTTTAGAGAATAATCAACTGACTAGAACCATATTCCAGTCCGGCCTTCGTCCGCCGTTAGGTTGTGTCATAAAATTTCAGCTTCCTGGCTTAAGTGGTTCTTCTTCAGATAGTGTGCATGAATCACTTTTCTATATTCCTGATAATATTTAGAGATACGGTTGACGGATTGCCGCCCTATTTGGAAAAAATAAATGGACAGCTGTCCGACTAAGCTGACCAAGTTTTAAGTACCTAGTCCAAATAGCCTTTGGAATATCGCAGTTTTAAAATGAGTAATAATAATAATAATAATAATAATAATAAAAATAATAATAACTAGTTACCTATTTAATTATTGTGTAACCATAATAAGGAAGCTTCACTATAACTGGATATGGAATAAGTTGTAAGGTGAAATTTTGGCATCATAAACAAGTTTGTGACATTTAAAGTAGTTCAAGGTCATTCATACTTGGAAAGTGTACTTAGGTTAACCTAAAGTAGCTTCCTGTGTAAAATCAACAAGCTCTGAAGACAAAAGTCTGGAAGAAATAAATGAAGCATGTCTACAATTTACATTTGTCTCTTTTATTGCCTAACTGTGTGCTTAACTGTAACCGTATTCCTTTCAGATAATGAGAGGGGCCACAGCTATATTTCTGTAAAGTTGCAGCTTTGCAGCTTTTGTGGTTTTCTCTAAAACATATTACAAATAAAACACTGAGCATATATGAATCCGGTACCTTCCACTAGACTAAATGGAAAAGTATTCAGCCAACATTCTCAGCAAATTTTTATCAAAGGATTTTCAACCAAACAGCTGTATCTCAATTAGTTTCTGAGATATTTCAATTTCAAGTATGCAATTTTTGCACCAAAAATGAGTATACGACCTTCAAAAACAGGCCAAGGTATTTTATATATGGCACAAGTACTTGGGTTACCGTAGGGTACCTTCCTATATAATATCTTCAAGATATAAGAAGAAACTGTGCAAAGAAAAATAATTATGATACAAAAGCAATAAACTTCGCCATGTGGAGAAGTGTACTAATATTTACCAAAACAATAAGCTTTGCCATATATATATATGGCGAAGATTAATAATACTTAAACACTTACCAAAACAACAAGCTTCGCCATATATATGGCTAAGCTTCATAATAATAATAATAATAATAATAATAATAATAATAATAATAATGGTGATGATAATAATACTGACAAGAACAAGAAAACTTTCCATAGGGTGTGTGGAAAGTTTTAATAAAAAATAATAATGTTAGTAATAGTTATACAGTCATAGTCATCCTCCTTTCATCACCGACTTCGCCCTCAGCCTGACTGTTCATCACCACTTCGCCCTCAGCCTGGCATAAGGCCTGAATAGTATGTTTCATTATGATGGCTTTCACAGGTGCTCTCGTAACTCTAAGATAATCTCTCTCGACGATCGTCTCATCGTACTAGACTTTCTTGATACGGTAATGTAATGTTGTTGTGCTATTGTGACAGTGGTGGTGGTGTGTGGTTGATTAAGTGAGGTGTTTGTGGCGGTGCTGGTGTGGTGGTGCTTCGTAAATTCAGTGTGGTTGTGGTGATGGTGGCATTTGTCATATTAATGTGGTGTAATGGAGGTGGATGTTGTGAAAGTGATTGTGGTTGGTGATGACTTCGTGATGATGTCACTGTGGTTGATGCCAATGTGGTTGATAATATGGTAGTGATCTGATGATTTAGTGTGTTGTTTGGATAATGTAATGTTGTGGTGCAGTGTGATGGCATTGTGATTTTTTTGCCGATTTTGTGTGGTGGTTGTGGTGGTGAGGTGTAATATGATGATTGATTTTGCGTGATAGTTGTGGTGTGGTGTGATGTGGTGACTGATTTAGTGTGGTGGACTATGGTAGTAGTGTTACTTGATTTAGTTTGTTAGTTAGGATGTGGTGCACGATCACTTCCACAACTGATTTACTTACAACTCAACGAAAAGTATCCCCAACGCAATAAATTTGTGTGGTGTATGACAGATTGTGAAGCTTGAATGATGACCTACAACAAAGGTTAACCTTTCTTTTTTATGTATTTCTTACGATATTTATGATAATTTTAGATATTTTTATTCAGCTTTAGGAGTGACTTTTCGAAAGTGAAGAGTTAGATGTAGCCATCATTACCCCCCCCCCCAACTAATAGAGGTCTATTCTAAGCTAAATAAAATCGTATGGTGGTAGAAAGACTAGAATAAAAAATCATCAGACGGAAGGCTTTAATAAAATAGAGTTGGTTGTACTAGCCTCACTGGTTCCATGAGTGACTGTAACAAGGGAATAGGAGAGGAGGCGAGGTGAATGGTAAGACGACCAACAAATCAATATTAAATGAGACATTTAGTGTGTTTCTAAATTCCATTTAATTTCATTCTGACGGAAGTGAAAGTGGAAGACTCCGTGATAATAAGGCCAGTACACCCTTTGGAAGCATTAATCCGTTCACATTGAGGGATCTCTCCTTAGGTGAATATAATGGTTTAACGTTAACCAGGACAAAATACAAAGTGCTTCCACACGCTGAAAGGGTTACTGAGGGTTGGTTCTAACTCCTTCGCAGGTTTGGATTGCTCTTAATCTGAAGAAATCGTCTGGTGCTAATCAAAATAAATTGCAAGGTATTTGTCCAATACCACATCTACTAAATATATTTCCGTATGATTTTCACTTTGCACTTCTTGAGTTGGAGTCTCTTATATGCAGAATAGGACTACTAGATACCGACAGCTTGGAACAACCACAAGAAGACAAAAAGCTCTTCACCTGCTTAGGGAGACTTCAGCAAATCGACGAAAGATGAGGGAAGGGTGAAGTTGGGAACACACACACACACACACACACACACACACACACACACACACACACACACACACACACACACACCAGTTTGCTGGGCAAGGTCACCACTTCATGATTCCCACTAATTGTTGGGCTAATCTTTTTTACTTTTTTTTTTTTTTTTTTTTTGCCTCGATAAGTTTCTATAAGTTAAATGTAATCATCCGTCGGAAGCTGAAATTGGTCACGAATTTCATTTTTCTTTGCTAGAACATTACTTCCATTTTTTTTTTTTATACTTTAGGTGCCATAGAATATCAGGAGTAATACAGAATCGTATGACGTCCACCGAAATACAGTGCAAAATTTGTAATTCGCAGCCGATGGCATAGCCGTCTGAATGGTCTGAGGTATCGGAACGATGTCTTTTTGCTACCCACGGGCGATTTTATTCGTGTCAGGGAAGACATCTTATAATAACGGGATTAATGAAGGCTATATCTATTATCTCAGTTTCGATAAGACACACGAAGCCAAATCAAATGACACCATGCTTCTTTTGAAGGAATCCTCATCTTGAGAGAGACCATTGTATATCATATGGCTCTCGTGGATTAGTAGCTAAAGTAAGCGCCAAAACCATCTAATTACTTCTCAACATTTGATCCAAACGGTTGATAGAAAAGAAATAAGAGATATAAAATACGTTTTGTAATAATGTGTAATCGTCTTCGTGGCGACTGATGTAAAGGAAACTTAATGGACTAACAAGAGTGGGGGCAGACCAGCACACTAGGGTGCGGTCACCATTTGGGTGGTGCTAAACCCTGCCTTCAGATACCGCCATTAAAACTGCAGTGCTAACACCATCAATACCATAACGTCTTTTTCACTTTTTTCTTCCTTGCTTTTGACGATTTTATTCAGCATCTGGGATATATTAATAAGTGATGGGATTATACAACGCCTTCATTAACCCCCCTTCAATAGTAGCGTTATCTGAAAGGTGAAAAAAAAAAAAATGTAGCAGCAATAGCAAGCTAAAGAGGCCTTCACTCGAACTGAAAATCTCCTTCACTACCATCATGTCCTTTATGTTATTTTATTATTTTTATTGTATTTGTTTATAAATTGTTTTTGTTATTTCAAGATTTTATTCGGATCTGGAGGAGATAGGTGAAGCTTTCATAAAAATTCCTACATAATTATCTGAAGGTGGCAAGAATATAATGAAGAGGGATATCCTCGGAGGAAGAGATTAAGGGTATTTTTATTAATCCTACGGAGAGTATGGTTGGCATTACGCCATATTATAGTTTTAATGTTTAAGGATCTAAAATTCTTTTTTTTTTTCAGCTATTTTCACGTAGCACAGTGGCACAAAAATGTTTCGGCTCTATCACCTTTCCTTAGCATTTTTTCAAGGCTTCTTTAAGCCTGGTTCAAGACTTCTTCAATATGAATTTGTTGTTATAACTAATTACTCAAGAAGGAGTGATGGCAGTCGACCACCACTTAGGTTATGAGCATGAATACTGTAAACCCTGCCCCAGATCCTGCCACCAAATTTACGGTGTTAATCGGCTTAAGTCCCTGCTGAGAGATAACAGACGCTCCCAGCTAAACTTCCACTAAACTGCCTTTACTCAACTTGGCCTAAAATTTAAATCTCTCTATTTTGCATGCTAAATTGTAATACTAGATTTATACTAGAATATGATGCTAGTCATGAAAAGTCCCAAGGAGAGAATGTAGAACCACTGCCTTGTCACACTCTGCCAATGAGGAATGTGAAATAGGCTACAAAAAGTCGAAAATCTGGGTTAGGTTTGTGTAAAAGACCAATAGTAATTAGCCGTCCACATTATATACGGAGGGACAAAACTGAGAGTCGTATTCTACCTGACATAATGGGCTTCATGGCACTTCTTCCTTAACAATAAAATTTGCTTTTAACCCCTCCGTATCCTCTTATGCTCATGCTATAAACATTATCGGTGCTGACGCGATATCATTAACATACAAGTGTTGCAGTATCATATTCAAAAATAATCGCTATGAAAAGTGTGCCTCCGAAATTGTTCATTTGGATTATTTCCGTGAGATCATATTATGAAGTGTGATCTCCATGATATTAAATTAGAATGCTTTGAAGTGTGCCGCAGTCCTATCTTTGAGTCTTTTATGGAACACCTGTAGCTGTTGGATGTGATCACCTTGAATCCCACATTATACAGAGCATAGTAGTCAGCAGTGATATTGAAAAGTCTGATATACCTCTATCATCACCAGCTGTATCAGAAAATGTCGAGCTGAATGGTTGGGCTTGCTTACACCTTTGCCGGTGCTGGAGAGGGACGCCTTCACGTGGTGACACCGATATAACTGGGCGGCTCCGCTACCTGGTTATACAAACGTCCCTCAGTTCTCTTCCCATCCCCAAGAGAAGGGAGTGAACTAGGAGAACAACTTGAGCCTGTAGTCACTGGGTCGACATTTCAGATGAACCTGGGATTACAGTAACTACTACTACTCCTGTACCTTGGCGTTTTAAGTTTTAGTAATATGGCCTCTTCATTGCAATTTAAGCAGTGTAGTCGGGGATTTTCATAAATAATGTAAATTTGATCTTTCAACTAGGTTTTTTTTTAAATGTTTCATGAGAGTGTGCAAGGGTGGCATGCCTTTTCATTTTTTTTTTTTTTTTTTCCTGGATGAGAAGGTACTGCATGCACCTAACTGGACTTGAACGAGTGTAACTGGACCTAAATACCCTTCATTGAACTTTAATGGGTAAGAACGCATGTAACCAAATGAGACATCAACTCATCCAGTCCCCTTGCATATTACTGATTTGTTTACCAGTGTCTCATTAGGTCTGAAACAATTTCAAGAAATTACAAAAGAACTCACGATGGCAAGTAGTAGTAGTAGTTGTTCCCTAGGCAGTCTGGCCGAACAGCCCCGAGTCCCTTAGGAAGGCCATGGCCGAGACCGGGCTTTCCCACAGAGAATCTCAAAGAGTGTATGTCGTGTTGTTTGTGTAGCTGATTGTGTGCAATGCAGTCTTCCATAATGTGCTTAATAGTATGGGGTGCTGTGTTTCATTCTGGACAGGCATCAGAGACGGAGACATCCAGCCTCTTCTGGTAGCTTAAGAGGGCTGGATGGTGCCCACATCGCAGCCCGGCCAGGTGGACCCTGTCCTCACGAGGAAGATAGGATTCAGGAGGGTGGATATCAGGAGGCCGTGCATGCAGCTGTGTGTTGTCTTAGTGACTGAATGGAGCGGCGAGTGATCTGAGTTTGGATATGCTTCTGTTAGGTGGTCTGAGGTGGGCGAGGGGGGAGAGATGACAGTATTTGTGTATGGTATCGTATGCTGGGTGTTGTTTTGATGTTCCTTGGTGTGGGTGGATGTGCTGCCATGTACTGTAGTGGATGTTGTGGGTTTGTGGAGGCTGCAGCAAGAAACTGGGTGCCTCTCATGTCTTGGTGATCCTTGACTTTGAGGACATTGGTTTCTTGATGTAAGTGGTCTGTGGGTGTAGTAGCTGTGCAGCCTGTGATTATTTTTAGGGCCATGTTCTGTATGGTCTGTAGAGTGTTGTAGTGTGTTTTGGTCAGGTTAGAAGCCCAGGCAGGGCTTGCATAATTCATCACTGAACGTATGTATTTTTTGTATACTGTGGTGGTGGTTTCTTTGTTGTGTCCGAATGTTGTATGGGCAAGTGACCTCAAAGCATTGAGTCTTGGTGTTATTTTATTTTTAATGTTTGTGATGTGTTATTTAAATGACATTGATGTATTGTATGTTACACCAAGGATTTTGGGTGTTTGTGTGTGTGTGTGGTAGGGGAGTGTTGTTTATGGTGAGGTGTGGGATGTGACTGTGTTCTGCTGTCCAGTTTGTGAGAAGAGTCACTGTAAATTTGGCTGGGGCTATTTTGAGCCTGTTTGTGGTGAACCATTCGTGTAGTGTGTTGAGGTAAGGTTGAATGATGTGCGCAGCTGTGTTTGCGTTTTGGTGTGTACATGTGTTATATCATCTGCATAGGAAGCTATGTGTATCTGTGGCGTGTGGGGTGTGGGTACGTCGTGCATGTATAGATTAAAGAGTGTAGGGGACAAAACATAACCTAGGGGGACGCCGTTTGTGAAGTTTCTGATGTTAGAAGACTGACCGGCAAATGTTACGTGTGCACTTCTGCCTGCTAAGTAGTTTGCCAGCCATCTTTTTGTGTTATTGTGCATGTTTGTGTTAAGTATTTTGTTTGTGAGGTTGTGGCGGGGGATGGCATCAAAAGCTGTGCTAATGTCTAGTGTGACTAGGAGTGTTCTGTGTGGTGGCCTAGCTGAATTCATGCCACGATGGCAAGTTATCAGATTAGGAGTAGACTGCAGTACCTGTCGAGCAGAGCAGTACTCCCAAGGTGATGGAAAGCTGATGACAGGGAGAGCTGGGGCGCCCGTTTCATCAGCCCTCGGGACTAGTTCCTGACAATCCCCCTTTCCTGAACTTTTTCAGTGTCTCAGTAACACAGAGGGTAGGCCAGCATGCTCTCTAATGCAAGTTTCTCTGTCAGCACCAAACTACATGCACAGTACACATTACACTTACTTTTCAAAATCAGAAAAGAAAAATGGCGACTAACAACCAAGCCTCTGAGTCCCCAAGGGGTGGGTACCATAAATGCCCCCACCATCCGCCCCTCTCCCGGTGACGACTTAATGAGCTGCCTGAAACAAATGTCTGACTCACTTCTTTGTTTCTGCAACATTCGAGGCATTTCCTCTAAATTTCGCTCTGTTGAGCACCACCTCTCCTTCTCTAAACCTCATCTTCTCTTTTTAACTGAGACTCAGCTCTCTGAGGCAATTGACAGCAAACCCTTTTCTGTATCCTGCTACTTCCTCTATACTCATTTCAAAGCCAAAGGTGGCTGTTGTTCATATGTATGCAACGACTTATCTTGCTCTCGTGTTCCTGAACTTGATTCTTCTGAATTCTTTACTCTCAGTCTTTGGCATTCCCGTCATTCTCTGACTAAATATATCTGAAATCTCCATTCCAGGAGATTTCAGTGTTCACCACCACCTTTCACTCTCCTTTCACTGATCCACCTGGTGAACAAGCCTACATCTTTTCTATACTTAATGACCTAGAGTAGCTTGTACAGCACCCTACTCGTATCCCTAACTGCCTTGGACAGAGCTTCAGCATACTTGACCTCTTCAATACAACTAATCCTTCTGCTTACGCTGCTAATCTTTCTTCTGATCACAACCTTATTAACTTAACCTGTCCTATCACTCCGGTATGGCCTGTGGACACTCCAAGGAAACGTGACTGTGGCACTTTGGAGCTGCGGATTGGGAGGCCTTCAGACAGTACTTCTTTGATTTTCAATGGAATGATTAATGCTTGCATGGCCGGGAGCCATCTGAGTGTGCCTTGCGCATTATGGAGGTTATGTTCTCAGGCATGGAAGCATACATTCCCTTCTCATATCCTTTGATTAATGCAAGAAAGCCTTGGTTCAATCACGCTTGTTCTAATGCTGTCCACAACAAGGAGAGGGCCTATAAAAGGTACCAGTGCCAACCCACCCCTGAATCACATTTTTTCAATGTTTCTGCCCAGAATAGTGCTAAGTCTCTTCTTCGCTCTGCTTAAAAAAAAATTATCCGTACTAAATGCTCTAAACCCTCCAACTCGAATTCTTCCCCCTCCTTCTGGCACCTTGCCAAAAACCTTTCTAACAACTTTACCTCATCATCCTTCCCTCCTCTTTTCTACTGTGATGGCTCTGTAGCTATTTCTTCTACTGATGAAGCAGATCTCTTCGCTCAGACTTTCTCCTCCAGTTCCACCTTAGACGATTCCAGTGCTGTTCCTCCATCATTTCCCCCTTCTGACTTCCTCATGGCTGACATATAAATTTCTTCAGCTGATGTTGTTTCTGCCATCACTGGCCTTAATATTAACAAGGCATATGGGCCTGATGGAGTCCCTCCTGTTGTCCTCAAGAACTGTGCTTCTGTGCTTACACCCTGCCTAGGTAAACACTTTTGCCTTTGTGTGTCAACTTGTACTTTTCCTTCTTGCTGGAAGTTTGCTGTCATTCAGCCAGTCCCAAAGAAGGGTGACCATTCCCAACTCTCCAAGTATCGTCCAATTGCTTTAACATCCTATATCTCAACAGTTTTTTAGTCAGTTCTTAATAGAAAAATTTAAAAGCATCTTTCATTTCTGATCGTCAGTATGGGTTTCATCAGGGGCGCTCCACTGGCGATCTTATCACCTACCTTTCAGACTCCTGGTCATCCTCTTGTCGGGATTTTGGCGAAAGCCTTGCCATTGCACTTGACATCTCAAAGGCTTTTGATCGAGTCTGGCATAAATCTTTAATTTTCAAATTGCCCTCTTATGGTTTCTATCCTTGTATCTGTGCCTTCATCTATAACTTCCTTTCTGGTTGTTCTATTGCTGCTGTTGTAGACGGCCATCGTTCTTCTCCTGGATCTATCAACAGTGGTGTTCCTCAGGGCTCTTTCCTATCACCAACCCTCTTCCTTTTATTCATCAATGACCTAAGCTGTACATCTAACCCTATCCACTCGTATGCTGATGACTCCATCCTTCACCTTTCCATTCGATTCCCACAACGCCCATCTCAGATTTACTTCAACAAACAAGGGATGAGGCTATGGCACACCTAATGTCTCTTGGCTCGTATCTCTGGCTGGAGTAAACGTAATCTTGTTGTTTTTAATGCATCAAAGACTCAGTTTTTGCACCCATCAACCCGACAAATTCTTCCACAGGAGTACCCACTGATGTTTAATGATAATGCATCAAAGACTCAATTCTTACACCTGTCAACCGACAAAATCTTCCACAGGAGTACCCACTAATGTTTAATAATATCCATCTTAATCCTGCATCATCCTTGAACATGCCTGGGTTTCATTCACTCAGGACTTAATCTTAGGAAGATCATACTACATCTCTTGTAAAATCTGCTTTCAAGAGATTAGGTGTGCTGATCCGATTCCGTACCTTCTTAACCCCTGCACAGTTGTTGACTTTATACACGGTTTTTACTTGCCCCTGTGTGGAGTACAACTCGCACGTGAATGGAGGCTCCCCACATACAGCCCTTCTGAATACGCGTAGGGTGGAGTCAGAAGCTTTTCGTCTCATCATCTTTCCTCCTCTTACTGGCTCCCTTCAACCTCTGTCTCATCGCCGCACTGTTGCATCTTTATCTCTTTTCTGTCGCTACTTCAATGGTCATTGCTCCTCTGAACTGTCTGCTTGCATCCCTCCACCTCTACGACGGGCATGTAGTACCCATCTAGCAACAACCTCTCCTCCTTTTTTCTGTCCAACTCTCTAATGCAAGAGTTAACCGTTAAACCCAGTCCTACATTTATGCAACAGGTCAACTCTGGAACTGTCTCCCTATGTCTGTATTTCCTGCTTCCTATGATCTCCAGTCTTTGAAACGCAGTGTGTCAAGGCATCTCGAAGTGATTGGATCTTGAATTTGGCTCTTTCTTGTATTATGTTTTTTTTTTCTTTGAAGGAACAGTTTCCGGGCTGGCCTTTGGTTCCTTCTTTCTATCATAAAAGAAAAAAAAAGCTGCCATGACCTCAGTTGGCTATTTAAGTAAGGTTGAATCCAGAAAGTAGGAAACATTCTGTCGGTCCGAAGGTTGTTCATAACAGTTTTTGGTCGAGTGACTTCTGGAATTTCTCTGATTATAACAGTCCTGTGGTAACCAGAATACAGTATCCTCATGCGTTCATGGAAAGAAAAACGGTTAAACGCTCACATATTTCCAAGCAGGATATAAAGAAAAATTCATTGATGAAGTTGTGATAGAGTCCCTTAGCTAAACCTGGCAAAATCCTGGCGCGATTATGGCATGTTTAAAAACAGATCTAAGCGGTTGCCACTATTACCATATCCATTACCACTACAACAACACTTTGGCTCATATTCTCGTCGGTTAAGAGGGCTCCCCAGCACCTCCTCCTCACAGTTTATTTATGTATATGGCAAGTTAATGTTGTTTCATATGATCTGCATGTATTAAAAAACGTAAATGTAAGAAATTACAATGCGTGACATGGAAAAAAAAAAGTTGTGGAAGAAGTGCTAGAGAAGATCATTACACGACTGGAATACTGTCCTTTGACATACCTGTACGATACCTTCGCCCTTATACCATACAGGGTGGGGAAGGACTGAAAGGTGGTGGTGGAAAGGTGTAGCAAGATAAAGAGGCTTGATTGGGAGAGATATACTGTAGGTAAGTGTTGGATGGAGAAGTAGGAAGTGAGGTTAAGTTGAGAACAACCGAATACAAGAGGAGGATTGAGGGGTGCCTGCATGTATCCTCAGAATGATGTGATGGCAGCACCGTTTTGTTATACGAGAGGTGTGGTATGTCTTCCATTACTGTGACAGTTGGTACTATGTAATTCATTGGTTACACTTACCTCTTAATTATTTCATTCTTGCCACGTACAAATGATTTTTTTTTTGAGAAAGAGTAGTTAAGGTTAGATCTATTGTACCGGTACAGAAGGGATTAATGAAGGCTTGCTATATCTATTTCTTGATAACTCCAGACAAATTTATGTATTACAATGGTAACTAAAACGTCATAAAAGGCCTCCGTGACCGCTTAAGCATAATGGTATATCTGTCAAGAAAAAAGAAATATACTTGTTGAGAAGTGTTGATATCCCAGGATACACTCATTGAGTCTTAATAGTAGTAGTAGTAGTAGTAGTAGTAGTAGTAGTAGTAGTAGTGATAGTAGTAGTAGAGTAGTAGCAGTAATAATAATAGTAGTAGTTACGTGATGGGAGCCCATTCTACAACTTACAGAGATATCAAAACAATATCTGCCTTACTTCCCCCATTTCATATCCTATATATGTGCTGGAGGGGGGCTGACCCCCCTAAAAGTAATGGTGGATAATTTAATATAATAGAAGACATTATAAAAAATCCAGACGAACTGACCGGAGAAGTTTCGTAATAACCCATGTGTTCACTTTTCCCTATTTCTAATCGGTTTTATTTTAGGGTATGATGTTCATCCTTTCCAAGAATCACGGATAGAGGTGGGGGGGGGGGATTCACTCTTTCCAGATAACACATTACGAGTGACAGTTCATTGTACAACATGTACCAAGATATCACAACCACATCTTCCCCCTTTTCTCAATTTGTGAGAATTTTTACTTTGGTGTGGGGGGCTGACTCCCCTCTAATAATCATGAGCGGAAAACTGTATGTACAGTAGTGTAAGACCTTCGGAGTAACCAGAAAAACTCTCCTGGATAATTTCATTTAAATCCATCAGATAACACAGGAGGAGATAACGCACAGGAACACAGACACAGATAGGATGAATTTTGGGTAATTGTTCAGGGTTAGTTACTGAAAATATCATCCAGCTTTGCAGGATTGATAAACAGTATCTCGTGAGACTGTCCTACAGTTTAATTGGTGTTCTATTTCCTTTACTTAAAAGTGGTACAATAGTGACTCTCACACACTTTTTATGGCGTACCGTGGAAACGAATTCCCATATATGGTGTTATCATGGTTTGCTTACTTCAGTACATTCTTTTAATGTCGAGGATAGTAAACAAGGACCTTTTGCTTTACATTTTCACAGAATTTTCTCACTTCTTTTCTTTGCATATATATTCCACTTTTGTTGCCACTGCTGGTAAATTCTCTTTATCAAGGGGAGAAGTGCTTTCCACAAATACCGACTAAAACTATTTGTTTAAAATTTCAGATTTATTTTCCTATGCGCTGTAAATACTTCCTCCGTCATCTAAGCTTTGCATTTTTATGTTGTATTTTTCTTCAAACTTTTTAAAGTGATGGCAGAGTTGTGGTTCCTCAGCCTTTGTCGTCACGATTTCCTTCTCAGAATCTATGTTTGCATCGCTTATTATTTGTGTTTCTTTGATTTGTGTTTACATAATTATTAGGTGTGCCTGGTTGCTTTGATGTCTCATAAATCCATGTCATAACAGGTGACATTCTCTTTTGCACCTTGACATTTTGCACCAGACCACTTCTTGCATCGTTTAATTCTTTGTTACAGTTTGTATCATCATGTTTTGGTTAAAATTTTTATATCTAGCTAATGGGAAGCAAGTTTTTTTTTTTCTAAAATAATTATGCATGCAGATAACACACGACAATGCTATCAAAGCCTGTTAAATGAGAAGGTTTTACTTTTACAAATGCATGTTTGAATGGAAGAGGTTAATTCATCGGTGGTGCCGACAGCATGTGAAATATGGGTGAGTTTTCATATCTATTACGAATAGGTAAGGTTACATTTTTTGTACCATTATCTTCCTCAAAAACGTACTGAAATATTAACTATTATTTTGGAATATAAGATATAGTTTGTAAATGCCAAGAGAACCACATCTCTGCTGAATGAAAAAATATTGTCCTTCTTCTAGCAAGGCTGATTTACGAGCAGCGACGATTCCCATATGATCGATTGATTTACTTATTTATTTTATGCAAAGAAAAAAGAACCAGAAGCTTGATACCAGTAATGTTCTTTCCTCAAAAAAATAAGAAAATCAAGAGCCCGTCATTTCGAGATGCCCGCACACATTGCATTAAACAACTGGAGATGATAGGCAGAGGAAAAAACAGACTGATACAGACAGTTTCTAATTTGATATATTGCAAATATGAAGAACTGAGAGTATCGGGTAACTCTTGCATTAGAAAGCTGGACAGGAGAGGAGTGAGAGTGTGCCGGCAGACGGGTGCTACACACCCGCTGTAATGGAATTTAGATACAAGCAGATGTTACAGAAAACAATAACTATTGAAGATTAAACAATGCAGCGAAGAGCGAGAGGTAGAAAAGGGTCAGTAAGAGCAGGGGAGTTAATGAAACGAAAAGAATTTTACACCACCCTATTTAGAAGCCTGTGTGTGGGGAGACCTCCCCCCCCCCACTTGAGAGCTATATTCCGCACAGGGGCGAATAAAATCCCTGTACAAAATCAACATCTGTGTGAAGGAAAAGAGGGCAGGAAATCGGCTTACCACACTAGATTTCTCAGAAGCACATTTTGTTAAAGGTAATGTGATCCTTCCTTGACAGTTCCTGAGAGAATGAAACTCCAAGAATATTAGAAGACTCATGATTAAATTGTGTACTGTTGACTATTAATGAATCCTTATGCAGAATGTTTTGGCAGGTCGATAGATGTAGGAACTGAGTTTCTGATGCATTAAGAACAACGAGGTTTCTTTTGCTCCTTTTACATGTATGAACCAAGTTAGAAATTAGGTGTGCCATAGCCTAAACCAGTGAATATTGATGCAAATGCTGTGATGGACAATCTTGCCTCACAGTCTTGTCATTCTTCTCGGAGGTCTATGATGCAGTAGATGGCGATAAAGCTTACGATATAATTTATCTGGATTTTAGTGAAGCTTTTGTTAGGGTCCCACACAAAAGGTTAGTTGGAAAGGTTCGAGCACACGGTATAGACGGAGCTATCTTAAAATGGAAATTATCCTGACTGAAGGGACAGACGCAGAGAATATTAATAAGTGGAACTATGTCGGACTGGGGATTAGTAACTAGCGGTGTACCACAGGGATCAGTGCATTGTTCCTTATCATATATATATATATATATATATATATATATATATATATATATATATATATATATATATATATATATATATATATATATATATGATCTAGACTTCAGAATCACTAACAGAATTATCTGATTTGCCAATGACGCAAAAAAAGGGCATATCATTAACTCGACTGACGACTGCCTAAACTTATAGAAGGACCTCCATGTATTGTCCAAATGGTCAAAAAATTGGCAAATGGAATTTAACACTGAAAAATGTTAAGTACTTAACGTAGGTAAAACCATTTTAGATACTAAATCCAACTTAGATAACAAAGATATTTGTCAATTGGAATGAGAGATATGGGAGTTATGGTTAATAAAGACCTGAAACCACGGCAACAGGGTATTAACGAGAGAAATAAAACAAATAGGGTCCTAGGATTTATTTCACGAAGCGTGAGCAATAGAACATCTAAAGTAATCTGCAACTTTATCTAGCATTATTGAGGCCACATTAAGACTCTGCCGTGCAAGTTTGGTGTCCATACTATGGAATGGATATAAATTCCTTAGAAAATGCACCTCCCTTTCCTTGGGGGAAGCAGCCTAGGTATATAGATAGATAGATAGATAGAAAATGCACAGAGAAAAATGACAAAAATGATACATGATGTTCGGAACCTTTCATGTGAAGACAGACTAAAATGACTAACCCTGCGCTCACTAAAAAGGCGTAGAGTAGGTAGGGTGTCAACACAGAAGCAAGCACATTTCATTAGGACAGCAGGAGGGACCCCATTAGGCTCATATGCCATATTAGTACTGAGGCCAGTGAGGCCTGAAACTACGTCAACTAAAGAAAGTTATTGTTGATTGTGAGGAAGTGAGAAGAAGGAGATAGCAGAACAGCACTGGAATCACCCAAAGTGGAAATGGATGAGAATGTCTGGGCAAAGAATTCTGTCTTTTCAGTAGAATAAACAGATACAGACCAATCGAAGTGGAAGAGAGGAGGGAAGGAAGATGAAGCAAGGTCACTGAAAAGATTTTTGCACGGTGACAGAAGGAGCAGGGAGATTCTGAGTCGGAGCTTTCAGAGGACGAATGAAATCATTCTTAGAAAGGCAAATCACAGATTTGGCACAACTCCGGGCACAAACATAAGAAGAGACTAGATTCAGGGGTGGGGTGGCACAGGTGGCTTTTGTTGATCTCCTTGTTGTGGATAGATATTAAACGTACGTGATTTAGCCTTTTTTTCTTTTCTTTTTTTCACCAGTCAGAGGGTTGGAGAAAGGAATAGATGGTTCCATGCATGAGAGAATTAACTATGTAATATGCAAAAGACACGGCCATGGAATGAATAATAATTCCAGGGAATATGACAGAAGCACTAGCTGAGACTTTCCCAAAATGCAGCTCCAAAGTCCCACAATGCTGTTTCTTGAGGGGGGGGGGGTCACAGTCCTCTCTGGAGCTACAGCTCAGGTTACAGTTATAAGAATGTGATCAGAAGAGCCCAACAGAGAGAAAAAGCTTAACCCAAAGGCTCTGGAAATATTGCACTGTGAACTAGTAGTGTGGGCTTTGCCAAAAATCGCTTATTATCACACCATCATGTCTGAACAACTAGACAACCTAATCCTTCAATTAAAGACCACATTACTTAACAATACTTCCATTTATAGATGCAAGTGTCCCCAGCACTGTAGGTGAATGCCTTGTGAGGTACGAAAGTGAGGAAAATAGATAACTATTCGCCTATTGGCTAAGTGGCGTTCAGAAGTCTGAAGTGACTCTGACCTCAGCTTGGTCCCTCAGCACGCCTAGCTAACTGTATCCAATATGATAATTTACCGCCCTCAACACCACCATCGAATGAATGCGTGGGATGCTAGTTTGAGTGTGGGCAGCTCGTAAGGGGATGATATGGAGTGCCCAGTTTTATAGCTGTTTCATCGGACACTGCATATTCACAAAAATTTCATCTAACTCCAGCCATGTCCCAGAGGTGACTGGCTACCTGTCTCAGAATATATTTCTAGGTTACCCTGTGTCGTTGTGTCGTTGAACACAGTAAATATTGCCACGAGCATCAAAGCATGGCGGGATTGCAAATGTGTGATAACACATCAACCACAGTCTTCAGGACACCTCCAGCCATGCATATCACGCCGCCTATGATTTAAAGGTTAGTAGAATAAGTAGAAGGATTAGTTGGAAGGAAAAGTTCATGTATGTTGGACTTTCTCTAGGGCAGTCAGAGATATAGTTAGGGTGTTGTACACGCTGCTCTAGGACATTATGGAGAGAAAAGATGTAGGCTTATTCTCCAAATGAATCAGTGAGTGGAGAGGAGAGTCAAAGGTAGTGGTGAACATTGAAATAACCTAGAATGAAGATTTCAGATAAAGGAGAAATGGAAAGAACGTGTTCTTTCCTAGAAGTAAGATGATAAAAGAATTTCGTAAAGTTCGTAGAATTAGGGAATAAGTGAAAAACACATATATATTCCATCAGAGAATGACAGGATAACCAAAGCCTAAGTGTAGATATTTCGGTTTAAGTTCAGGAACACTATAGCAAGATAGGTTGTTGAATAAATACAATTAACAACCACCTGTATCTTTGAAACGTGCGTGGAGAAAGTAGCGGGGTACAGAGAAGAGTTTGCTATTAGTCAGCAATGACAACCGAAGTTCAGCGAAGAACATGTGAGATCCAGATAAATAGAGGTGGCATTCAACAGAAAGGAAATTAGAGGATGGGCCAAAAATGTTGCTGAAAATAATAGAAAGTCAGCTTTGGTACTGTGCGTCTCACTTGAAATTCAACAGGAGAGGGGTGGATGAGAGTATTTGCCCCCCCTCCCCCCACGACTCTAAGGCTGGATATTGTGTCGCCATTTTTTTTATTTTTTTTATTTTTACAGGAAATGTGTGTGACGTGCATGTGGTTTTGTGTAGACAGTTTAAGAAAAATACATAAATGGCTTTCCTCGCTTACGAGTCTGTGCTACTGAAACAGTGGAAAACAACAGCAAATGAAAATAATCAGAAGCTAGCACTAAAAGCTGGTAAACGGGAGCTCCAGCTCTCCCTGTTAAAAGCTCTATCATCCACCTTGGAAGTACCACGCTGTTCGACTGGTGCTGCAGTATACGACTTTCCCTCAGATATCACATAATTCTTCATATTCCTTATCTGTATATGAGTGTGTGTGTGTGTGTGTGTGTGTGTGTGTGTTAAGAGCAGCAGGCAGGGTGCAGAGTGACACAGAGGGCAGAAACAGTAGGCAAACAAGCAGCAAGGAAGTTAGAAGCTTGGACCTGGCTCTGGCAAAGGAAAATCCACAAAGGTTCTTAGCTTCCCACAGAAACAAGTCACCAGAACAGTTAAATATTATAACAAACTGTGTGTTGTCTTCGCATTTTTTTCACTCCAGTTTGGTTAAGAAGTGTTGGGTAGCAATATGGAGGATAAAATCGATAACCGGCAATGTTATACATTCCATGACTCTGATAATCATTTGGACCTGTGATTTGTTTGGCTGTTGCACGACTGAAAATGTATAAAGCATTCTGATACACGACATGAGGTAAGCTCAGTAAACTTTCTGAATGAAGCCTTACAAAACAGCTACTATAAGTTAAAAAAAAAAAAAAAAAGTTTTGTCGCGGGGAAAGTGAAATATGGAAGAATTAACAAGCAAACGTGAACACGACACTATACAACCTCAGAAAGATTGTATACAGCATACTTCCCTTCACAAATAGACGGCTGTCATAGGCAGTATACGACCCTTCACAAAAAGATGGCTCCCATTGGCCATTTTAAGCCATTTCAACTGAAGATCTAGAATACAACAGTAGTTCAAGGTAGTTTATTAATTACTACAGTAATTTACATACTGTACTTCAAAAACAGAGGTGATTCATTATTATTGGTAAACAAGAAATCTTGTGAACATTAGAGAGAGAGAGAGAGAGAGAGAGTTGAGACGCGGGATTTGCTAGATAGGAACAGCTGGAAGGTTCTCAGTATTTCTCGCATTTTCAGTTACGTGTCAGAGCTGCCAGTTAGCCTACTGCTTGTGAGCGGAGATATTGTGTGATGTTATGCAATAAATTTTGTTCCTTTTCTCTATAATGTTTTCGTTCATGTGATCGTTACACTATGTAATTTAATCTTAGTTTGTATGCTAAAATAATGATTTAGAGTGTTATGCAGTGTAAGAAAACTCCGAATATTTTTGATATCTGATTTGGTAACTGTACGTGCTAAAGTACACTAGAACCTGCGAGTGTAATGCAAGGTTTCAATTCAGTTTGAAGGTAGTTTAGTGTCAGTGAAGTTAGGGAAGCTTGTATAGCTCCGGGACTTGTGAAAATAGTGAAGTTGGTAAGCATTTACTGTAATTTTTTTGGAAAACAAAGGCAGCAAACTTGAGAATCAAGTGTTTACTTACAATGCCTGAACTGATCAGTGTTGTTGTACACTGAAAGGCTGCCTCGAAGAACAACTCACTGGGCAACTTCGTTCCATTACCGAACAACTGCTGTTGGACCCGTGGCATTGTGTGACGAGGACTTAACAGTATACTTAATGTACATTCATTTTTATGGCCGTCCACAACTGAACATAAGATAACTCGCCGTGACAGCTGGATGAGTGAGGAGAACAGTATAAGCAAGCAGTACTATCCACAATATGCTCTTAAAAATTAGTTTCTTTATTATTACGTTCTATGAGTCACAAAAGTATCAGTGAACGGAGGATCCGATGGCTACCGAAAACATTTGAACAACTGCTGTACATTGTCAGTGTCTCATTGTGTATTAACAATGTCTGTTTATAGAAACATAATGTTTACTATATGTTTGCAAGAGGATGTTGCTAGTTGGCGATATATGACATGTCTCGACATCAGGGCCACCAACGTGTGGGAGGTCGGACACTAATATTTCAGTGATCTTCGTTCTGTGCTCCCAAATGTTTCATACATACTGTGCACCGATACTCTTGTGACCCATAGTTCCCACACAACAAGATGGTGTCCACTGGCCCTCACAGACAAAGTTTACTACACGTTATGGCATTTAGAAAAAAAAAAAAAAAAAAAGAATTTCCAATGTAGAGGAAATTCTTGGGCATGGTGGATTGTGAGTGACATTAGTGGAAACATGACATCCCTGGATTCAATTGGTATGGATAAGCGAAATCCAAACTGTCACAAGTATTCCAGTTGATATGTTTACCTGAAAGTTAATACTGAAGTTGATTTTCTGAAAAGATATTTACACACACACACACACACACACACACATATATATATATATATATATATATATATATATATATATATATATATATATATATATATATATATATACATCGATAGATAGATAGATAGATAGATAATGGCTCCCAGATTTCCTGTGTGAGGAATTTTGCTGGAAGGGTGTATCGGCGTCCTGCCCTCCGCCTGTCGGCTCATAGTCGCGAAAGTTATGTCTCTACCCTGGGGTTCTCTTCTTTATTAAAATTTGAAAATGCCCAGTTCCGTCCTATATTTAGGACACTGGGCGCTAATGGAATATATATATATATATATATATATCTATATATATATATATATATATATATATATATATTCTATCTATCTATCTATTGCCAGACGTCTCAATCCCGTTTGGGGTGGCCACAAACAAATCGCCTCCAAGTCGCCCTGTCCCCCGCCATTTCACTGCCCTGCTTCCAACTTACACCCCTCTCTCTCATATACCTCTCCACCCCATCCCTCCATCTCATCCTCGGCCTCCCCCTCCCTCTTCCCCCCTCCACCTCACTCACATACACTTTCTTCGTCAGTCTTTCACCCTCCATCCTCTCCACATGGCCAAACCAACTCAGTGTGTTCCTCATAACGCTTCCTATCACATCCACATCCACACCACAACGCTTCTTTATATCCTCATTCATCAGCCTGTCTCTCCATGTGAATCCACAGGCTCCTCTTAAATAACTCATTTTCACTGCTCTCACTCTTGACTTGTGTCCTTCCAACAACGTCCAAGCTTCACTTCCGTACGTTAGAGTTGGTATCACAATACTGTCATGTAGTAACTTTTTCACATCCATGCTCACTTCCCTGTTTCTTATCACTGCTTTCAGAGAACCAGCAACCTTTCTTCCCTGCTGTACCCTTTCAAGCACTTCATCCTCCAAACCTCTAGCCTTACTCATCACACTACCTAAGTACTTAAACGAACTCACATTTTCCAATTCCTCACCATCCAACCTCGCTGTACATTCACTGACTTCACCTCTCTCAAAGACCACTCTTCCCTACATTCACCTTTAGATTCCGTTTCTTACACACTCTCCCAGACTCATCCACCAAGCCTTGCAGCTCCCCTTCATCTTTACTCAACAACACAGTATTATCTGCAAACAACAGTACAGGGAGTTTCCAAACACTATCCTCTCTCACCAGGGCCACTCCAACATCCACTACCCTACCTTGTACCTCTTTTATTACCCCATCCATGTACAGATTGAACAACCATGGAGACATGACGCATCCCTGTTTCAACCCAACTTTCAAAGAGAAAAATTCACTTAGTTCACCATCCACACGCACTGCACCCTTCGCACTCTTCACAGCATTCAACAACTTCCCATCTACTCCATATATTCTTAACACTTTCCACAATCCTTGTCTATCCACCCTGTCATATCTATCTATCTATCTATTGCCAGAGGCCTCAATCCCGTTTGGGGTGGCCACAAACAAATCGCCTCCAAGTCGCCCTGTCCCCCGCCATTTCACTGCCCTGCTCCCAACTCACACCCCCCTCTCTCATATACCTCTCCATCCCATCCCTCCATCTCATCCTCGGCCTCCCCCTCAATCTTCCCCCCTCCACCTCACTCACATACACTCTCTTCGTCAGTCTTTCACCTTCCATCCTCTCCACATGGCCAAACCACCCTAGTGTGTTCCTCATAACGCTTCCTATCCCATCCACATCAACACCACAACGCTTCTTTATATCCTCATTCGTCAGCCTGTCTCTCCATGTGACTCCACAGGCTCCTCTTAAATAACTCATTTCCACTGCTCTCACTCTTGACTTGTGACCTTCCAACAACGTCCAAGCTTCACTTCCGTACGTTAGAGTTGGTATCACAATACTGTCATGTAGTAACTTTTTCACATCCATGCTCACTTCCCTGTTTCTTATCACTGCTTTCAAAGAACCAGCAACCTTTCTTCCCTGCTGTACCCTTTCAAGCACTTCACTCTCCAAACCTCCATCCTTACTTATCACACTACCCAAGTACTTAAACGTACTCACATTTTCCAATTCCTCACCATCCAACCTCGCTATACATTCACTGACTTCACCTCTCTCAAAGACCATCACTTTACTCTTCCCTACATTCACCTTTAGATTCCGTTTCTTACACACTCTCTCAAACTCATCCACCAAGCCTTGCTGCTCCCCTTCGTCTTTACTCAACAACACAGTATCATCTGCAAACAACAGTACAGGGAGTTTCCAAACACTATCCTCTCTCACCAGGGCCACTCCAACATCCACTACCCTACCTTGTACCTCTTTTATTACGCAATCCATGTACAGATTGAACAACCATGGAGACATGACACATCCCTGTTTCAAACCAACTTTCAAAGAGAAAAATTCACTTAGTTCACCATACACACGCACTGCAGCCTTCGCACCATCGTACATACTCTTCACAGCATTCAACAACTTCCCATCTACTCCATATATTCTTAGTACTTTCCACAATCCTTTTCTATCCACCCTGTCATATGCTTTCTTCAAATCCATGAAAGCCGCATACAACTTCTTTCCCTTCTGTAGAAACTTTTCCACTAAAGATCTAAGAATGAATATCTGATATACACAACCTCTTCCCTTCCTAAAGCCTCCCTGTTCTTCTCCAACTAATTCCTCTGTTCTTTCTCTAACTCTGTCAATAAGTATCCTACCATACACTTTTCCTATTACACTAAGAAGACAAATGCCCCTATGATTACCACACACTTCTTTTTCCCCTTTTCCCTTGTACAAGGGAATAATTATACCTGACTTCCAATCCTCCGGGACTCTACCTTCCTCCCAGGCCAATCTGTACATCTTCCACATCCATTCTACTACTCTCTCTCTCCCATGCTTCAGCATTTCACCACACACTCCATCAATTCCTGGGGCTTTCCCCGATTTATCTTTCTTCATTGCTTCCACAACTTCTGTCCTACTGATTTCTTCCTGTCTTCTCACCTCCCTCCTTCTCCCAGCCATTCCTCAGCCACTTATACTCGCATTACTTCCATCCTCTATGTTCAACAATTCCTTAAAGTGTTCTCTCCATCTGCTCACTTTTTCTCCCTTCTCCACTAGTAATCTACCATTTTTATCTTTCACTCCCCTGCTAACTTCACTTCCACCCTGTCTTACTCATTTCACCTCTTTCCAGAACATTTTCTTACAGTCCCTCCACTTTACACTCAAATTCCTTCCAAATTCCTCATCCACTCTCTTCTTACTCTCTCTTACTAATCTTTTCACCTCTCTCTTTCTTTCTACATATAACTCTCTCTTCCGCCTCTCAACTTCTTCCACGCCCCTGTTTCTCATCCATTCATTGTATGCTTTCTTCTTTTGTGCCACAGCCTGTCTCACCTCTTCAGTCCACCACTCTGTTCCTTGCACCCCCCTCCGTCTTCTCTTCCTTCCACACACCACCTCACATGCTGCACATATTTCTTCTGTAAATATCCTATACACACCTTCCACGTCTCCCATCTGCTCCAATTCATATTTGCCCAATCGTTCCTCCACTTCTCTCTTATACTCTGCCTTTTTCTAATCCTCTTGTAACCTTTCCACTCTCCTTGCAACTACTCCTTCCTCTCGTCTTTCCCTTCTTCTATTCCTCCATCTTACTTGAATTCTAATTCTGGCCACCACCAAGTAGTGGTCAGAAAGTCCACTCCCCCAACCTCTATAAGCTCTTGCATCCATTACACATCTTCGCATCCTTTCATCCACACACACACACACACACACACACACACACACACATATATATATATATATATATATATATATATATATATATATATATATATATATATATATATATATATATATGTGTGTGTGTGTGTGTGTGTGTGTGTGTGTGTAATTCCTGAAGGCCTTAATGTCGGAGAATCATTAACCTGCTGAAAACGGTAATCACGTTTCAGTTTGTTCTTGCTTTCACCACATTAGTTTATCCAACAGATTTATTCGAGCATAATAGTGATATAATTTAATTCTAACACATCTGTTTCGAATAATCATCCTTAAGCCAGCCTAAAACAGTCTTCAGACGCCAGTAGACCATATGAAATATACGCCAGAAAAACAATGGTGCTCATAAATCTTAAGTATTGCATAATGAAACAGTAGGGGAAGACGAGAAATTTCGATCCATAATTTTCATTCATTCATTGCCAGACGCCATGTATCCCAAACGGGGTGGTTTTTACAGGGAGGGGCACTAATCCTCCACCAACCCTACTTGACACGTAGGGAGTTATGCCAACAGCATCTGGTGTTCCCAGGCGGTCACCCATCCAAGTACTAACCAGACCCAACGTTGCTTCAATCCTCAAATATCCTTTTTGGCAGGACCAATTAGATTAACACACACACACACACACACACACACACACACACACACACACACACACACACACACACACACACACACACACACACACACACATTAATCACAATGGTCATCCCAAACCATAATCCCATCTAGAGATAGGGTGAGATAGGTTTCACGAACAACGGAAAGGAAAAAGTATAAATGCCACTCAGTCTTTCACACATGTAATGATAACGTACCGTATATTATAGGCGTTTGAAAAATACTGATCTCTTCAATACAGCATTTGTGACTGAACAGTAATTTTCATTTTCATAGCAAAAAGCTGTTAATAAATCGCAGATAAAATTTATTTTCATCGTAAATTGGTTGAACGCCAGGAGCAGATAATGAGAGCAGTATTCTTCCCTGGTAATATTTCTGGTGCATGCATCAGCGCACTTTAGGATATTTGCATAATTATAATGCTGACATAGTTTCCATCACTGACACGTAAGATGTAATGAGGTAGTACTTAAAATAATCGCTGAGGAGAAGGTGCTCTCTTAATCCAAGAAAAATGAGTATCAAGAACAGTACAGACAGCGTACTCGTAAACAGACTAAACGAAAATAGTAACGTACAACAGTAACATAATTTACAGAAATACAATACGATGAGGTAAGTAAGAGTTGTTAATGAATCTCCTTTTCTAATAAAACAAGGAACGGAGACTGAAATCAATGCAGATCTAATGTTTTAGTGCCATTAACCAGTAAAGTAAAATATTCGGTAAGAGAACCCTTCTACTGGACTTTATAGGAGGGCATAACTGCCAGGAGCAGAGGATCCAGCCACCAGGTTACGACCTAAGGCGTTACGGCCGGTGATAGTGACCATATGGTGTAGTTCAGTCCAAAAGATTCTGGCTACACCACAATGAGGCCAGATTGCCCAAGGTTTATTCTGTCCTCATGAATAGAGCACCCTATTCTGTCCACGCCACCAGCCTGTCGCCATCATAGTATATCCCAGACTGTCGACCAACTGATGTACTTTTCTGTCCAGCGGCCATATTTCATATGGCATAGGAGGCTTCGTACCAGATCTTCTAATTGATTTGGCATATTAAGCCTTAACATTTTCTTGTATGCTATTTGTATAGTTTTAATATCATCATAATTTGAAAGAATGATAAACAAAAGGATATTGGAGTGTAATGTGAAAAATATAATACTAAGAAAACTGTGTTAAGACATATCCAACACCACTTAGAATACAACCCTGGATCTCTTTTTTATGGCCATATCATCATATCCCCTTCTGTCCTCATGAGCCCGTCGACATCTACAGTAAACTAAAAAATACATTTTTTTGGACAAATTGCACAGAAAAAAATGCGAACACTTCCATGTCGCTGGTCTTTTTGTAGAAAGATGTCCTAGTAGATCCGCTATAACATCCCTGTTCTTTCTGTGAAAGGATTTGCTCTAACATGTTGGATGTTTCTGATGTGAAAACGTATCCTGTGACATATTTTGGTGGGTATCTTTCATATCTGACTATCTTTCCATTTTGAAAAATCACAGTATTTATGGAAACGACGATCTGACCGTATTTCCTGTCTCCGTCTCATTCATCTCTCAACCACTTCATTCTTGCATAGGACTCTAGTCAGTCACCAACTCTTCATGTTGTACTATCGCACCTTTTCGCTTCACTTTGATGTCGGTCTCTCCCCTTCTTCTAGGCTTTCTTTACAACCTCGTTCTCGGCCTCCTCCTCCTCCTCCTCCTCCTTCTCCTCCTCCTCCAATCCACCCGAGTATCGCACTTTCCCAGCCCCATGTTGGTATGCTCAATACCACCTTCTTCCTCTCCAGCTTACCAGAGCCGTTGCATTTGTAAATACTTGGACTGAATTAGGATTCTTTAATCAACTGGGGGAACCGGTGGTGCACTGGATAGCATATCCAACTTACAACAATAGGAACTTTCGAACTCTCTTTGTTTCTCAAATTCCCCTGTTCACCCACCAGTTCGACAAGGGACCTGGATATATATAAATACACACACACACACACACACACACACACACACACACACACACACACACACACACACACACACACACACACAGTGGTAACGTTCCCGCTTGCCAACTGGTGGACGGGAGTTCGCGCCTCGCTCAGGTTGCGAAAAGTTTCACTGACGAAGTGGGTGGTTACTGTCCCCCATGAGCAAGGGGACGGGTGTGTGCATGTGTGAAGGTCACAGCCTTGCCCTTAGATCGGACTATATGAGCTCTCAGCTCCTTTCCGGGAGGGTAAAAAGCTGACCATCACGACCATCAAGTGATTCTGACCGACCCGGTGAATTACACACACACACACACACACACACTTATATATATATATATATATATATATATATATATATATATATATATATATATATATATATATATATATATATATATATATATATATATCCTCTGCTGCCCACGAGAAACGTAGGAACCCCAGGCTAGGCAAGTTGGTCCTGACATTTAAGATGGGAGTATCCAGCCTCACACATCCCTAAGTGGCATTACATGAGCAATAAACCACAACCATCCCTTGGATATAAACGTGCAGCGGCTCAATCCGATTGGAGCGCCTTCATTACCCACCAAAGAACCAGGCGCCATCATTTGGTTATATGGTTACCACCCAGCGTAGTAAATGGTTTCCTGGTGTACAGGAGACCATTTGGCTTGTCATTCAGCGAAGGGTAACCCGTAGACAGAAGGAAGAGGAAAGAATAAAGGGAAGAATGACAGAAGAGGAAGGCAGGAAAGAAGGAAGGAAGGGAGGAATGGGTAGTCACTCAAGACCAGCACTACATCGAGCGAGTGGATGGTGAGCGCCCCCACCTACCATATATATATATATATATATATATATATATATATATATATATATATATATATATATATATATATATATATATATATATATATATATATATATATATATATATATATATATATATATATATATATATAACTCTTACTTAAAATCAAAAACATCTGAATCACTCTCCCAATTTAAAATTGCTAGAAATCATGCAAAAGCTGTATTAAATCTATCTAAATCAAACTTTCTTCAAAAGCAAGCATCAAAACTACTTAACAACCCTAATGACAATAAAATATTCTGGTCAACTCTTAATTCTTTCAATAATAACTTTAACAAGTCATCTTCCATTCCCCCACTAAAATCTTCAGATGGCAATATTACAAATGACCCACGTGGGAAAGCAGATATCTTTGCTAGTACCTTTGCAAGAAACTCTACCATAGATGATACCAGCCAGAATGTCTCAGTACTGGAACTTGATTCTCCCGAAATCGTCCCACTTAAAATTCAGACAAGATTCGTAAAATCCATCCTAGACAATTTACCTACCAACAAAGCTCCAGGCCCAGATGGAATTCCGCCAATTGTTTTGAAAAAGTGTTCCCCTGAACTTGCCTCTGTCCTAGCCAAATTATTCAGACTATGCATACGTACTTCTTTATTCCCAAATTCATGGAAAGAAGCCAATATCCACCCAGTTCCGAAGAAAGGAAGTTCGTCTGACCCCTCCAATTACAGACCAATAGCTGTCACATCTTCTCTTGGTAAGGTATTTGAAACTTTAATTAATAAGCATATTGTTAAACATCTTGAATCCAACAACTTAATTAGTGATAGACAATACGGTTTTCGCCACGAAAGATCCACCATTGACATACTCAATCTCTTAACTCATGCCATCCATCAATTAATTGATCTTTTTGGAGAAACTCATGCAGTAGCTCTTGATATCTCTAAAGCTTTCGACAGAGTATGGCACCGTTCCCTGCTGTCCAAACTCCCTTGCTATGGACTAACGTCTTTTGTTCCTTTGATTTCTTCTTATCTTAGTGACAGGAAAATAAGAGTAAAAGTAGATGATGTATATTCGAATTTCCACTCAATTAACGCCGGCGTGCCGCAGGGATCAGTTCTGGCGCCAATACTATTTCTGGTTCATATTAATGATCTCTTATCTGTCACTCACAAACCCGTTCACTCATATGCAGATGACTCAACACTACATAGTTCATTCACACTCAGACATCCATTTACTAAGTCTAATATCTCTATCTCTCAACTCAGTACAGCCACCTCCATAAATCAAGATCTAGCTACAATCAGTGAATGGGGACAAAACAACCTTGTCTCTTTTAATGTTAGTAAAACTAAATATATACAGTTTACTAATAGACAGATATTGCCAGATTCGTACATTACCTTCAGTGCTACTAATATTCCCATCTCCAAAAGTATTGAAATTCTTGATGTCTCACTTAACAGTGCCCTCAGCTGGACCTCTCATGTCAGATCACTTGCTAAAACCGCCTCAAAGAAACTTGGATTATTGTACAGAGTCCGTAACTTCTTCGCCGATGAGCAGTTAGCTATAATTTATAAGAGTCATGTGCACTCTCAGCTTGAATATTGCTCACCCTTGTGGAATGGTTGTGGAGAGGTTGCATTAAGACAACTAGACAAAATTCAGAATAAAGCTGTTAGAATCATTAACAACCCTGCCATTACACATAAACTACCTCCCCTGCAAGTAAGAAGGAATGTTGCCTCCCTTGCGTTATTTTACAGATATTTTTTTGGCAAATGCTCAGACGAAGTTGCATCCATGGAGCAACCTCTCCATGCCTTCCCTCGTGCTACACGGGCATCTGGTAGCGCTCATGACTGGAATGTCACTCAACCATATTGCAGACTTCTGCCTATCAGAATTCTTTCATTCCCTGAACTGCATCTCTCTGGAACTCTCTTCCCCAGAGTTGTTTTCCTCCAAATTTCAACCCACAACTGTTCAAGTCTAACTGTTACTGATATTTTATGAATAGAGGACACCAGTAACCTGGTGTATGGATTATTTTTTTTTTCCCCCATTTGTTTTTCCTTCCTCCGTTCTGTTATAAAAATATATATATATATATATATATATATATATATATATATATATATATATATATATATATATATATATATATATATATAAAATCAACAACCGATCCTGTAGTTATCCCTTGAAAAATTTTGCGTGTCATTTCTAGCCATTCTGATGATTCGTCATATATCACTATTCACCGCTTGTGATTCGTTAACCAATCACCAGTCCATGAACATAATTTGCTAGAGAGGCCGTGGGCTTGTTCCAATAGTACTTTTCAAGCTCTCTCTGGAAATCTTGACAGACGGCATATATATATATATATATATATATATAGAGAGAGAGAGAGAGAGAGAGAGAGAGAGAGAGAGAGAGAGATCCATACACACATATATATATATATATATATATATATATATATATATATATATAGAGAGAGAGAGAGAGAGAGAGAGAGAGAGAGAGAGAGAGATCCATACACACACACACACACACATATATATATATATATATATATATATATATATATATATATATATATATATATATATATGTAAACAATTCAAACAAATTTGTAAGGCACGTTCTACTATAAGGAAACCCGTGTTGATTTTCTCTTTTATGATCAAACATATTAAGGGACAAGGTAATTAGATCTCTAACAATTTTGTTTTTTTCCAAAAATGTGCACAGTACTAAGGTCAGGAGTATTGGGAGGTAATTTGTGGTGCACTGGTGCATTTTCCTTTTCTTGCCCTTTGTAAAGATCGGTGATATTTTAGGAAGCTACCATTGATTTGGGTACTCAACATTCAGTTAATGATTTATTGAATATATTTGTCACTGGAAAGACTATTTGTAACTTTCACACAATATTCTTGGAAATCTCTGGTCTGGGCCACTTGATTTGTTTGGGTCCATTTTCCGAAGTTAATTGAACTCTTAGTGTCACGTCACTCCGTTGAGTGATAACTAATCATTTGTTCCTGTGAAAACCAGTTATGTGATAGGAATGTTTATGCTTTATTATTTTGTGAAATTAGGTGAAACATGCATATCTGAATTATTGGTATCTCTGCTTATCATGGACGGGATCGCTTTCTGAGTTCGCTAATGTATATACCTATGCTATAATTTCTATTGTTCTTAATCCTCACTCAGTTAAGAAATATTTTAAGGTTTGACTCAGCTTCACATGAAATTTTTGCCTCAGAGTCTCTCTTAGTCTTCCGGATAATTTTCATACTTAGCCACTGTAATTTGAAATATTTTGTATTGTCATTGTGGTTTCCTGTATGTTTGTTGTATTATATGCTTTTCCCTTGCAGTCCATAATTTTCTTCATTATTCTTCAACATCCAGTCTGGTTTACGAATGTGATTAGTTCTTCAGGCTATTCTCGGTTAAATTTTTAGTTCGACAGAAATCAGATAATTTGTGAATATTTCCCACATTTCTTCGGCGTTATCTACCTTTAGCAAACTAATCCAGCAGGTGTTCGAATTTCTCAAATTGAAGTCAGCGCTTTATAACTCAGGGACAAAAGGGCTGTTTAAAGTGGTCTTACAGTTGATGGTAACTTCAAGTCAAATAATATTATTAAGACTTTGCCAAATCTTCACCAACATCACACCAGTTTATGTCACGGTCTGTTGCTAGGGCAGGGTTGATTATATTATTACCTCACGCCAATATGTTCAATACACGACTTTAAAATGTATCGTTTACAAGTTCTAACAACTTGTTCCTTTCTTTGTCTGCAACGAATTCTCCCACTCAATATGCAGATTAATGACCCCCCCCCCCTCAAATAATGCCATCCTTGTTTTTTATTACTGATTTTTTTTCTTTGTCTGCAACGTATTCTCCCTGTCAATATTGAGATTAATGAACTCCCCCCCAAAAAAAAAAATGCCCTCCTTGTTTTTTATTACTCATTTTTTTTTTTTTTCACCTTACAGTATTGTTTTGCTCATCTAACTTATAAGAACGAATTTAATATTCTCTGTGAAACTTTCGACATAGAATTGTATATTTCAACAATTAATTTACTGTTCTGTAATGCATTTATATAGCTTTTAATGTACTTTAGAACTCCCCTGCGCATTTTGTACAGCCATGATTATTTTCAAATATGTTATAGTGTTGTAGTGATTCTTCTTCATTATGGTATTTCTCGCGAGGGTTTAAGCTTGATTCCGTAATCATTATTATGCAATGATTTCCAGCAGTTGCATAATTAATTCATCTTGCTTTGAAAAACAAATTCCCACATACATTTACATAAAATTCATAGTATAACTTGATCTAGTAGAGCTGTGAAACACATAAATTAGTCCTGTTCAGTCATCTAAATCTTCAGTCGAGATGGCAACACACCTAAAAACCACTGATCTCGCACTCACCCTCTTCCCACAGATCCCTTCTATTTGGGCCTGACGTGAGAGGCAGTACCACCCAGTCGAACTGGGTGGTACTGTCAAAGTGGATGACAAACTGATATGAGGAAGAGCTGAAGCTCCCGTTTCACTAGCCCTCAGGACCTGTTTCCTGACCATCTCCCTTTGCTGAACATTTTCATTGTTTTCATTAACTGAGGGTAGGCCAGCATACTCTCGTAGTATCCCTACCTCCAACTGTCTGCACCACACTACGTACACATTGGACATCACCCCCTTCTATTTCCATCCCCCTTTAGCAATTGCCGCTGCAGCATTATCAGCAGATTCCGTGGCACCTTGGATTGTCACTATCAGCAGGGTAGGACTGGGGGCGCAGGCCCTCCCGGTTGCAGTCAAGCAACTGTATCGACAGTGGTTACTGCAAACAGAGTTCATGCTCCTCTGCAGAGAAGTACAGGTTCGGACTTACGAGTAGATATTATTAACATCTGTGGTCTTCGCACCAATATGAATTCTGTTCACTTCTTCCTCTAATCTGTATCCCCTCTAGCCCTATTCCACCCAAAAGCCCAAATCTTTTCCTCTACTGACATATCCCCATTTAGTTTTCCTGGTTACCATCTTCTCATAAACTGCCGTAAAAAGGGTGACACCAGTTACATAAATTCTGAGTACTCAATTGGCGCAATTTTGAACTTCACTTGATATAACTTTTGTTACTCATTGTACAAACTAAATTACTTAAATATTACTAAATATATCTGTAAAGTTTATCACTCCCAATGTGCTTCTCAGAACCCAGCGTATTTGACTCCATGTCCACACAGATGACGAACCTTAACCTCACTCTTACCACAGAAAGTGCTGTTTTGGGTGATTTTAACATCCATAATGTAGATTGTTTACTGCATTCTGACTGGACTGACGATACTGATCTAGAATGCGACCTGTTTGCAGAATTGTTTAATCTCATGCAGTTGGTAAAACAGCCAACCAGAATTCCAGAATATCCTGACCATAGTGACTATCTCTTCGACCTATCCCTGATAAATATCCCAGATCAGTACAGGATAGGGATACTGTCACCACATGGGTCCTCCAATCATAATCTCATCAAAGCATCATTGGTCAGTTGCCTCAAAGCTCTACATTCTGAACCTGTCAGGGTGACCAAAAGACATTTTGATAGGGCAGACTGAAATGGATTGAGGAATAATCTTGCTGATATTCCATGTCAGTCATTCGTCTCCACTGACAGGAATTCCTCCCAGTTCCACGTTAATGACTTAATACAAGCTGGTATGGAATTGTTCATACCCAGTCAACTGTTAACTAAAGATCGGACTCCCTAAAATTTGTGTGACAGCAGTTATGCCAGAACAACGACCTAAAAGTCCTTAGGGTATAACTTTTACTTAAAAAGAAAAAACAATCTGAAATCCTCAGTCAGTTTAAATTTGCTAGAAACCATGCACAAACAGTAATAAATTTCGCTGAATCAAACTTTCTTCATAACCAAGCATCCAAACTATTAAACAATCCTAATGACAATAGAATATTCTGGACAGTTCTCAGTTCTTTCAGTAATAAATTTAACAAGTCATCATCCATTCCTCCATTAAAATCTTTAGAGGGAAACTTCATAAATGACCTGCGTGGTAAAGCATGCATCCTTGCCAATATGTTTGTCAGTAATTCCACCTCAGAGGATGTCCGTCAGAACGTCCCTGTACTGGAACATGACCCTCCCGAAATTGCTCTACTTTATATACAGATCATATATCGTACGTAAAATCTATCCTAGCAAGTTTATCAACCAACAAAGCTCTAGGTCCAGCTGGAAGTCCTGCAATCATTGTGAAAAAAAAAAGATATTCCCCAGAACTTGTTCCTGTTCGAGCTAAATTTTTCAGACTATCCATACGTACTTTTTCATTCCCTAATTTTTGGATAGAAGACAATATCCACCTAATTCCGAAGAAAGGATGTTTCTCTGACCCCACTGATTACACACCAATAAATGTCACATCTTCTCTTTGTAAAATATTTGAGACAGTATTCAGTAAGCACACTGTTAAAGATCTTGAATCCAACAACTTGATTACTGACAGACTGTATGGTTTTCTCCATGAAAGATCCACTGTTCATACACTCAGTCTCAATGGTGAAACCAGTGCAGTAGCCTTTGATGTTTCTAAAGCTTTTGAGAGAGTGTGGCACCGTTCCCTGCTATACAAGCTCCCTTGCTATGGCCTCTCATCTTTTGTTCTATCGCTACTTCAATGGTCGCTGCTCTTCTGAAGTGTCTGTTTGCATATCTCCACCTTTACGTCCGGCGCGTAGTACCCGTCTGGCAACAAACTCTCATCCCTTTTCTGTCCAACTCTCTAATGCAAGAGTAAACCGTTACTCCCAGCCCTTCATTCATACAACAGATCAATTCTGGAACTGTCTCCCTCTGTCTGTGTTTCCTACTTCCTATGATCTCCAGTCTTTCAAACGCAGTGTGTCCAGGCATCTCGAAATGAACGGATCTTGAATTTGGCTCTCTTTTGTATTGTTTTTGTTTTTTCTTGGAAGGAATGGTATTGCAGGCCCCGGCCTTTGGTTCCTTCTTTCTTGCTAAAAAAAAAAACACTCATGTCTCAGCGACAGAAAGATAAAAGTGGATTATTTATATTCCAATTTCCACTCGATTAATGCCGGCGTACCACAAGAGCAGCCCTAGCTCCAACCCTGTTACTAATGATCTGTTATCTGTCACCTATAATCCTATTAACTCATATGCATATGACTCAACACTTCATAGTGCTTTCACACTTAAACACTCATTCACCAAGTTTAATATCTCTAACTCACAACTCATTACAGCAATCTCCATCAGTCAAGACTTCAATAAGCTCACTGAACAGGGACAAAATAACATTGTGTCCCATAATGGTAGGGAAACCAAATTTACACAGTTTACCAATGGACATGTTGCCTAATTCCTATATTATTTTCAATACTACTAATACCCTCCTTTCGAAAACTATTGAAATTCTCGGCGTTTCACTTAATAATGCCTTCAGCAAGGCTTGTCATGCTAGAATGCTTGCTAAAACCATTTCAGAAAAACTTGGATTATTGTACAGAATCCCAAACTTCGTCACTGACGAGCAGTTAGTTATAATTTACAAGAGTCATGTGCGCTCTCAGCTTGAATTTGCTCACTCTTGTAGAATGGATGTTGAGCGGCCGCAGTAAAACAGCTTGATAAAATTAAAAACAAAGCTATTTAATTTAATAATAACCCTACAGTTACAAACGAGCTGCCTTCTCTACAAGTAAGAAAGAATGTTGCCTCCCTTGTATTATTTTACAGACACTCACGGCAAACGCTCAGACGAAGTTGCATTTATTGTACCACCTCTCCACGCTCTCCTCTGTGCCACACGGAAATCTGGTAGCACTCATGGCTGTACCCTCACACTGCCATAGTGCAGTGTTTCTGCCTATTAGAATTCCCTTATTCCGCAAGCTGCATCTCTTTGGAACTTGCTTCGTCAGAATAGTCCCCCTGCTAAACTTCAACCTACAGCAGTTCAAGACCTTATGTTACAGAGTTTATATGAATGGAGGACACCTATAATCTGATGTGTAGATTACTTTTTTATTTAATTCGTTTTTTCTCTCTCAACTCTCTGTCTAAAAGAAAAAGTAAAACTTTACCTGACTTTCCATGTGGTCTGATCTCACCTCACTTTGCCTACCACCACTGGTTGTGGGATTTGAACTGGCAACAATTATGCCATTAACTGTCAATCTTTCCACTACTTTTTGCCTTTTTTAAAATAACAGAAGAGAGGAAGGAGAAATAACTGAATTAATGAAATAATCCATACACCAGATTACAGGTGTCCTCCAACTTACGAAAAACCTGAAACAATCGGACTTGAACAACCGTAAGTTGACGTTTGGGGGAAACCACTCTGGGAAGGCTACTTCCAAAGAGATGAAGTTCAAGGAATAAAAGAATTCTGATAAACAGAAGTTCTGCAATATTGTCAGGACACTAAAATATCATGACACACTATATAACAGCTAGTAACTTACGTAATACAGAGGTTAGATGAAAGTCATGCCTAAGCGAGAGGGCTAGAGGAAACAGCAATTCACATTCTTGTCAGATATTTCACACACAGCAAAGTGTGACGCCAGATAGGAACTTTCCACAGTCTCGGAAAGTTCCTTCCCACGTGCCCTCACGCGTGACACAACCAGTCATATACAAGGGAAATGGGAGAGACAGGCCAGAAGGGGTAAGGAGAGGTAGGAAGAAGCATGCGCGATTAGCCAGCATAAAACCGCTCTCTCCTCAGTATTGCTCCTTTGAGGTAATCCCATATGAATAAATAAACTCATTTCAGTACTGTTCTTGTGAGATCCTCCCTTTGAAGAAATAAACTGCAATCAAATCCCAGACTCATCTTTATCTTTCTCCTGCCATCTATGACAAGTACGACGAACTTTCTCTCCTGTCTTAAAATCCCTACAAATCAGCACACTCTTGCAATAGCTCGACGACGACTACGATATCTATATTTACTTACAGTACGGCAGTGTGGCAGTCCAGTCATGAGCACTACCAGACGCCCGTGTTCCGCCTGGGAAGGCATGGAGATATGACACAATGAATGCAGCTTCGTCTGAACATTAGCCACAAAAGTATCTGTAAAATAATGCAAGGGAGGCAAACCATTCCTTCTTACTTGAAGAGGAGGTAGCTCATTTATAACAGTAGGGTTATTAATAATTCTAAAAGCTCTATCCCTAATTTTTCTAGTTGTTTTAGTGCAGCCTCTCCACGTCCTTTCCACAAAGGTGAACAATATTGCAGGTGAGAGCGCACATGACTCTTATATATTATAGCTAGCTGCTCGTCAGTGACGAAGTTATGGACTCTGTACAGTAATAATCCAAGTTCCTTTGAAGCAGTTTTAGCATGTGATCTAACGTGAGAGGTCCAGCTGAAGGCATTGTTAAGTGAAACCGAGAATTTCAACGCTTTTAGCGATAGGAATATTTATATCATTAGAGGTAATACAGGAATCAGACATTATCTGTCTGTTGGTAAATTGCATATATTTGGTTTTATTAGCATTAAATGAGACAGTGTTATTGTGCCCCCATTCATTGATCTTAGATAAGTCTTGATTTATGGAGATTGCTGTACTGAGCTGTGAGACAGAGATACTGAACTTTGTGAATAGGCATTTAAGTGTGAATGAACTGTGAAGTGTTGAGTCATCTGCATATGAATGAATGGGATTAGGTGTAACAGATAAGAGATCATTAATATGAATTAAGAATAGGGTTCGAGCCAGAACAGACCCTTGTGGTACGCCGGCATTAATCAAGTGGAAATTGGAATATACATCATCTACTTTAACTCATATCTTTCTGTCGTTGAGATATGAAAAAATCAGAGGAACCACAGACGTTAGGCCATAGCAAAGGAGTTTGCATAGCAGGAAATGGTGCCACACTCTGTCAAAGCTTTGGAAATATCAAGGGCTACTGCATAAATTTCTCCAGTTTGGTTAATTGACTGATGGATGATATGAGTCAAGAGTTAAATTATATCAATAGTGGATTTTTCGTGGTGAAAATCATACTGTCGATCACCAATTAAGTTGTTTGATTGAAGATGTTTAACTATGTGCTTATTAATTACAATCTCAAATACATTACTAAGAGATGACGTGATAGCTATTGGTCGGTAAGCAGAGATGTCATAGGAACTTCCTTTCTTCGGAATTAGGCGGTTATTGGCTTCTTTCCAAGAATTTGGGAGTGAAGAAGTACGTATACATAGTCTAAATAATTCAGCCAGAACAGGAGCGAGTTTTGGGGAACAGATTTTCAAAACAACTGGCGGAATTCCTTCAAGACGTGGAGCTTTGTTGGTTGGTAAATTGTCTAGGATGGATTGTACATATCTGGTCTGTATCTTAAGTGGAGCAATTTCGAGAGAGTCAAGGTCTAGTACAGGGACGTTCTGGCTGACATTCTCTCGAGTAAAATGACTGGCAAACGTATTGGCAAAGATGTTCACTTTACTACGCGGGTCATTTGTAATGTTACCATCAAAAATTTTTAGCGGGGAACGGGTTAAGGTTATTCTGGGGGAAAGTTATTATTGAAATTATTGAGAGTTGACCAGAATATTCTGTTGTCATTAGGATTGTTTAATAATTTAGATGCTTGGCTGTGAAGAAAGTTTGATTTAGCCAGATGTATTTCTGCTCTTGCATGGTTTCTGGCAATTTTTAATTGACTAAACGATTCGATTTTTTTTTTTTTAATTTCTATGTAAGAGATATATGCTAATGACTTTTGGGTCGTTGCTCCGGTACAATATCAAGCCATTTTGGGAGTCTTCATATAAGGAACTGTTGACTTGATATGAATAATTCCATACCAGCTTGTACTGAGCCAATAATGTATGGCTTGGTGGAACTGATACCACCGGAGGAGAAAGACTGCCATGGAATATCAGCAAGATAATTTCTGAATCCATCTCATTCTGCCCTGTCAAAGTGACATCTGGTCACCCTAGCAGATTCAGAATAGGAAGGTTTGGGGGAACTGACTATTGAGGCGTCGATAAGATTGTGGTCGGAGAATATAAGTGTTGACAGTACTTCTATCTGTCACTGCATCAAGTATTTCAAACATTGTCATGTAGAACCTTCCATCACCTAGTTTCTTCTCTGCTGTTGAGGAGAAGGCCACCCCTGCCATACAAGTTCCTGTCATGACTGACTTGTCCCATCATCATCACTTCATCCTGTGTTGCCCCATGAGGATAAGATGAGAGTGGCCTCACTCATCCCTGAGTGGCATTACATGAGTAAAAAACCCCAACCATCCCTTGGATATTAACTTGCCCAGTCTCAGTGCGACTAGAGTGCCTTAATTACCTACTTAACCACCAGGTGCCATAATTTGGTTATATATTTACCACTCAGCATAGTAAATAGTTTCCTAGTGTACAGAAAACCATTTGGCTTGTCACTCAGTGTACAGTCACCCATAGGCAGAAGGAAGAGGAAAGAAAGACAAGATTAGGGAGTGTAAAGTCACCTGCAGGCAAAAGGAAGAGGAAAGAAAGAAGGAAAAAATACAGAAGAGGAAGGAAGGAAAGAAGGAAGGAAGAGAGGAAAGGACACACCCGAGAGCAGCACTACAATGTATAAGTGGTTGGTGAGTTCCCCACCTACCACGTGAATTGTCCCAAACGTCAACAAAGATCAAACCCTCCTTTCCACACAAACTTTGTAACCTATAAAGACTCCAATCCTTATAATGAAGATCACAAAACCAACGTAAAATCTCGGTAACAAACTACAGATAACTAACCTATAATGACATTTCCTGAGCTTTCTTATACTGTTCCCATCCCTCCAAAGTATCTCAATTGCCATACCTAAAGCGACATTATTAGTCCCTACCACAGTAACAACAGCCGAGTCCCTGAAGTGTTGTTGACTAAGTCATCATCTTTCTCAGTCCCGTCCTTTATCCTCCACCCAGGAAAGCAAAAACGCTTCCTCCTAAAACACTTAACACAAAACCCTCTCTTCTGATGCTTAATCAAAAAATCCCCGACAAATATGAGGCTAGGCTCATCCTGCACTTAACATTCTAGCACCTAAAACCTGTTCCTAACAGTTACTTTCCTATCAGTGCTACTTACCTTTGCCTTGCACCCTCCCTTGTCTGGTTGGAAGCCATCACTATCACGTAGCCTGGTCTCAGCATTAGCTAGCCTAGTTTCTAAGTTATGTACCATGCCAACCACGTCTTGTTCCACTTCCTCCCTACGTACACTGTCTTTGCACACAACATACCAGCCTCATTTTCCCAATCTTTCAACCTGTCACCTAATTCTAAATTAAGCCTACTTCCTAACTCGCAAAACAAACATCACAGATACTCGAGTTCTTCTCTCACGATGAAGTCTTGTAAACTCTTTCGAGCACGAGGAGCAGGAGAACTGTTGGACAGGCGCCAATTTCAAAGGGACCTGGGAGACTGATGATGTACTGGTACGCCTTCACCTGGGCAAAGCGAGAGAGAGAGAGAGAGAGAGAGAGAGAGAGAGAGAGAGAATCAAAAGGTGAAGCAGAGGAGCAGCAAAAGAAGAAGGAAGAAAAGGGGTAAAACAAGGAGGAAGATGAGGAGGCGAAGCACCAGGAGGAAAAGAAGGGGGTGATGATGATGAGACAACCAAAGACTTGAAGACGGAGAAGGAGCGAAATGTAGGGGAGGGGGGAAGAAGAGGAGGAAAAAGGGATGAAAAACGTTTAGGAATAGGAGAAGAAGAAGCAAATGGAAGAAGAAAAAAAATAGAAACAGAGAAAAAGGTGGCATACAAGTAATTTGGATATGTGTGAGGATGACGTGAGGAACCAATCTAAATCATTAGAGGAGAAAGATGAAAAGAGTAGGGAGAAGACAAGGAGAGGAAGGAGAAGAGAAGGAGAGGAAGGAGAAGAGAAGGAGAAAGAAGAGAAACACATAGGAGGAAAAGGAGGAAGAGGAAGAGAAAAGGAGAAATGGCAGGAGAGAAGCAAAACCGAGGAGATGAAAGTGAAGAAGAGGGCAAACACAGTGAGGGATGAGGAAGAGGTTGAGACTGAGATGAATAAGAAGAAAACTGTAGGAGAAAAAGGAAAAGCGAGGACTAGATGAAGAAGAAATAGTAAGAGGAAAGACCTAAAGTACATGATGGAGAAGAAATGGGAAATTAAACAGAAGATGAAGCAAGGGAGGCAAAGCATGAGAAAGGCAACAAGAAAGTTGGTTTGCGACTGGTCTGGTGGTAAGGTAGGGAAAACTAACCAGTTTGTTATAAAAAAGGACTAAGAAAGACAGACGAAGAAGAGGTGGGATAAGTAAGAAATGAAGGAAATAGAGGGCTAACGATAGCAAACGAAGGAGGAAAGTGAGTCAAAGAAGGATGAGGACAAAAAAAATAAAAAGGAGGTATGTATATGATGGTGATGATTAGCAGGAGGAGGGAGACGAAAAAGCACAAGGAAAAAAGAAAGGTAATACGATGGTTGAAAAGAAGAAGTCATGCGAGATGTGAAGACAGCGAGCTGAAGAAAAGGTATTCAACAGCTGGGGCTCCTGTTACCCAAAGTTTAACGAACGGGACCAAATAAAGAATACAGAGGAGGAGGAGGCAGAGTGGATGAGAAAGTTTAGTAATATGAATGAGGAAAAAAAGGGAGCAAAAAGAGGAGGATAACGAAGGTAAAAGAAGAAGCAAGAAGTGTGTGTGTGTGTGTGTGTGTGTGTGTGTGTGTGTGTGTGTGTGTGTGTGTGTGTGTTTGCTATGCCGGGAGAAGGAAACCAATTTCCTGAGTTCCTGTTACCCCAAGTTTTATCGTTATAAGAGGCGGCGTTGGGGTGGAATTAAAAAAAAATACCATTTGCATAATAGTGAACTACTGTATGTACCAAGGCGACCAGGTTAGTTTCTTTTTTTCTCAAATGCTTTTCCATAACTTCCTACAGCCGCCATGTCCACCATTATATTGACCACTTCAGGGATTATATTTTATCCTTCCTTCCTTCTGAAGACTCGCTTCAGGTTAGAAGCGTAGCAGTGAAGGAATTAATGACAGCTGTGTCGAACACATCTAATCTGGTGAGCCTCTGCGAGTCTGAATAAAGTCGTCATGAAGTAGTATGAAATAAAGAAAATACGTCTTGCAGTCGAAACTACGAACAGTGATTCAGCCAGTGCACTGTTTGTTTGCACTGAAGGGATGTAAAGTCTGAATGACTGAGAAGCGTGATACACAATGGATGACTACACAGTCACAAAACCAATGTTACTCAGTCATTTTCCTTACAACGAACTCCAGTTTTTAAGACACTGTATCCATGAATTTGGACTTTAATGGGGACTTTCATATTATCTCTCTATTACATTAAAAAAAAAATTCTATGGTTTAGGCAACACTTGAGCTCTGATTCAGAGAAACGAGTAAGCCTATGAGCATTCCCCAGTCGCAACTAACATTTATTTTCCAGGAGAAATAAGAGACGCAAGATTTTGCACTCTTCTTTCCTTGTTCAGTCTGGGAAAATATATATTATTTATTGATCATTAACTTGTACATTCTAGAGGTAAGAAAGGAATATGCTTTATTAATGTGGATGTTATCGCTCGGGTAGTAGATGAGGCAGCCAGTTTACGATACCCATCATGGCAGAAATTGGTGGGTTGAATGGAAAGTATTGGTGGATGTGTGTGTGTGTGTGTGTGTGTGTGTGTGTGTGTGTGTGTGTGTGTGTGTGTGTGTGTGTGTGTGTGTGTGTGTGTGTGTGTGAGAGAGAGAGAGAGAGAGAGAGAGAGAGAGAGAGAGAGAGAGAGAGAGAGAGAGAGGGAGCTGTCTGGGGAGAGATAAAAAAAAAAAACTTTGATAATGGTGTGTGAGTTGAGGAAGAGCAGAGGGAAAGTGCTTGAAAGGATCTCAAGTTCGAAATGAATGGGTCTGTAAAAAGTTTCTGAAGAGCACAGCAAAGAAACCGTGTGATGATGAAGCAGCATCTTGACATGAAGCAAAGCAGAAAATGGAGCTTGTCTGTGTCGGTGTATGTGAGATCCATTGCAAGATCAAGAAATTCCTCTTCGTTCTAGATCCATTGCAAGATCGGATTTTCTCCTTCGTGGCAATGTCCTGAGGCTGAACAATTAAAAAATTTCTCAGTGTGCTCTTGAAAGTAGATCAGAGTAAAAAGGAGGAATAGTTCCGAGAAAAGGAATGACTAGTTTCAACAGTTCTTACAAGGTCCAGACAGGACAGGGTATTCTTCCCCCAGGGAGGGTGATAGGTTAAATTAACACTTCCCCATGCTGGCCTTTGATGTATCGGAAAATCATCTTCATAAAACACGGCTTCAAATTATTTTTCCTAAAATTTAGGGATGTTTTCAGTGAGCCCCGTTGTGAGTTATCCTTGGAGTATTTTCCTTTGAAAAATGCATAAAGTTTATGAACACCGGTAAAGCTGCAAAAGAGGATGCACAAAAATGATAAGGCAACATATTTGTCAGATACTGTCATTTCTACAAAATCTGCGCTTAAGAGATGGAACCACTCTCCACGTGTCAGCCTATTGCCCTTAACACAGCAAGAGCCTTTCCTGTTATTGAAATTTTAGACTCTGCTTCAGGACACAAATCAGTGCGAATGTTGCCATGGCATGTCGATGACTCTTGCAGAGGATCGGCTTCGAATGCTTCGACTAAGGGACATTCTTAGAGTATTTGGCACCCGGGGCGGGCCTATCCACTGGCACCCCCTACCTTCCTAAGATGAATAATATACAAACGAAAATTCAGTAACATTTATTATGACCGTAATTTAGCTTACCAAATACGTTTGTAAATTTTGTTCAAATACTGGAAATTTTGAAAAATTATGGATGCATGCAATTAACATTATCCTGAATATAATCACAGCCTGAAAATAACAAGGAAAATATGTTAGTAATTTTTCGGTATTCAACTTCCCATCTCACCCTGAAAAGGAGGAGGAGGAGGAGGAGGAGGAGGAGGAGGAGCAGGAGGATAGTGATGATGATGATCAGGAGGAGGAGGAGGAGGAGGATAGTGATGATGATGATCAGGAGGAGGAGGAGGAGGAGGAGGATAGTGATGATGATGATCAGGAGGAGGAGGAGGAGGAGGAGGAGGAGGATAGTGATGATGATGATCAGGAGGAGGAGGGGGAAATAGAGAACGAGAAGGTGAAACAGTAGAACTATAATAGAAATAGAAAAATAAAGCAAAGAAGAAGAACAACAACAACAACAACAGCAACAAGAAAAAGGAGAATAGGAAAGGTAAGAGGAAGAAGTAGAAAAAGAATAGCAATAATAATGATGATGATGATGATGATGATAGTAATAATAATAATAATAATAATAATAATAATAATAATAATAATAACATGATGAAGAAGAAGAAGAAGAAGAAAAGGTAAAAGAAGATGAATCATACTTTGTTACCAGTTCACTTTCAAACTTTCCGTCTTCGAGTCTTAACCTCTACGAAGTTGTCAATTACACCTTGAAAATTAATTTTCTTAACATACTCATACTCAACTGAAGGCAAAGACAGGTTCGGTAGCCTGGCCTGGCTCATGTTTGAGCATAGGTAGTTTTTGATTAGCTTAATTTTAGAAAAAACTCCTTTCACATGAAGCGACAGGCACATAGATAGTCAAAAAGAATCTTAGGCACAATGACCAATTAGGCAGTTTCTAGGCAATCCCATTTCACAATAAACTAAAAAAAAAAATGCAAGGTTGTCTACTTCTTGGCTTCATCGAAGTTGATTTTGGCAGCTTTCATGTGTATTTGAATCCACCCAAGCTCTACTTTGATGTCTTCATCACACAACGTGTCAAAGATCATGTTCAATTTTGAGGTAAACCTCTCAATTTCATCTTCATTTTTAACAATCAAAGAGTCTGATTGAAAGACAGCGAATATAGAGAGAATGTACTCCCTTGCCTTTGTACACCCACGATCAAAAGTTTCGACAAGTACTTAGCTGACAGGAAGGCGAAATCAGGGTTGAATATACTGTAGGCTGGACGATCGGACAGGCTGGTGTATCAGGCTGGTAACGAGACTGATGGAGAGGTTCACATTCCATAAACCCTAAGTCTTGCAAACAAAGAGTATGAGCGCAAAAATAAATGTGTATTGTGACATAAGATATAATGTGCATAACACAGGTATATACTGTATGTAATTAACAAACATGTTAATAATGAAAATATTATGACTAGTACCTGAGAATCCTAAGCAGGACCCGAGCCAAGCCTTCAGTTCTCCATGTTACAGACGAAGCACCAGATCATCATACATAAAACCTTGGTCGGCCAGTTCTGATACAGAGGCAGCTGGAGAGGTAAGGAGTCGATGGTCTGCGACAATGGGTGCCACATCTCCAGCTACCACCTGCAACCCACTGAGGGGGGAAGATAGCCGACCACAGTCTCTGGAGGCACAGAAAATCAGGGGAACCATCGTTTCGTTTAACGTCACGGCAGGGTACGTCTTAATCAAGCGCCAGGATTCTGACGTTGATGTTTTCGTGCACTGCCAAGCTGTCATTAAGCCAAACCCAGGGCAACTCCAACGCTCCCTTGGGGATGGCAGGACGGTGGAATTCTGTCTCTTTGGGACTCCCAAGGATCCTGAGGCTCGGGATGTTGCTGGACCGGGAAGCGTGGCCGTGCAGGGTTCTCCCTATGCACGGCGATGTCTCACGGCCTGGGGACGCCTGACCAGAGATCCTGGGAGTCCTGGGGAGATAAGCACCATCGTGGAGATGTGCATCGCATTGGCAAAGGTTTTTTGTGGGGGCGACAAGTAGGCTTTGTACATTCTTCTCCACAAGATCTTTGAGGAGAACGGGCTGCCTCGCATTGCCATCCCCGAGTGCTTTGCCAGCGATTTTCACCTTGTTCCTCATGGTGAAGAACACCAGGCCCGGCAGCCGCCACCTGCTGCCCCCAGCAGAACACCGCAAAAGAAGCTGAGGTCTGAGGCTCCTCTCAACAGAAGGACTGCAACGCCGATCACCAACCCGGCACCAGACCTGGACTCGGCACAGACCACGGCTGATAATCACCATCCACCATCAGAGGACGAGGAGGGGCAAGACTCTTCTGCCTCCATCTCCTTGGCTGAGGATATGTTGACCGGCACCTCGGCAAAGGGGGAGGTCAATGAGTCCTCCCCTCCTCTGGCAGTGCAGGGCAACCCATCTCGTCCTCTCATTATGGACCACAAGGATCGGCTGGACGTATCCTCCTTCCGACACTTCCTGGCCCTCGATGCCCACTCCCTGTCATACCAGCTCGGAGCCATGATCTACTCCAACCTCTACAACCTGCTCCGGGCTGCCGACCTGGGTGAGGATATCCGACCTGTTTTGTTTGTTAGGGGGGAGAAAGTGTGTCTGGCCAATCCGAGAGCTTTCTACCCCATATGTTGCCTTCATGTTTGGCCCCTTAGAATGGCCGTCATATGAAGTGCTGGTGCGGCGATGACGTGTTGATGCCCCTCACAGCGTCCAGTGATGGCCATAAAGCAAAAAAAAAAAAAAGTTCTGGTAGGCTAGCTATAAGCTTTAGGATGACAGGTTAGGTTTATTTTTTTTTTACATCAATTTTGAAATATGAAAAAGGGGAAAAATATGTAAGAAATATATATATATATATATATTATGCTAATGTTGACATATTAGTGTAACTGGTGCATGAAAAACACCGAATGAGGCAGAAGTTATTTTATTTTCTTATGTTTCGGCCAGAGGCTTTCTTCATCCCCTCTGAAGTAGGCCTCTGGCCGAAACATAGAGAAATAAAGTACTTCTGCCTCATTCGGTGTTTTTCCTGCACCATCAGCAAACCTACTTGGTATTATATATGGTGAAATAAACACATTATAATGGATGTCGTGGTAATGCAGTATGAAATGCTTCAAGGTTCTGTTTAAGTAGTGATTTCCAAGCTAATATCTACTTTATGAAATGCATTCTTAGCCAAAATGCAACAGTAAAAACCACCTCTTTAAAAAAAAAACTATTAATATCCTTGCAAGCCTGGTATCTGCACATAATATATAGTAGTACAGTAAAATTTATCGTATCAGTCACATATGATTAGTGTTTCAGCAAAAGTGAACCAAGCAGTATATATCACCAGCACTATATATGACTGTAAACATTTATCTGTTGAATTATGAAATTACTATAGGCAGTCAGTATACAGGATTTTTTTTTTTTTCATCAAATATGGTGTTTTCTCCCTCAGTTATGGATGCTTGGCCAAGCCATGAGCTATGCCTGGTTAAAACTCACGCCAATCGTCCTGAGGTGATAACAAGATCACTGACGGAACCCCGATTGATGAAATAAGTCATCTTAGGGGGATCAGCAAGACTACTGTAAGACGATGGATAAGGAGGTTCGAATGTGAGGGACATGTTAAGACAAGACCGAGATCTAGTCGTCCTCGTGCCACATCCCAAGAAAACTATGAGAACCTCCTCACTGCTGCCACCCAGGCATCCAGGTCAACAGCAGCAGCTTTGACAAGGGACTTAGGCCCCCACTGTCACCCTGTAACCACGAGACGCCGGCTGAATGAGGCGGGGCTGAACTGCCACGTTCCTGCCGAGAAGGAAGTGTTAATTGAAGTAACAAGACAGCCAGACTAAGATTTGTCCAACATCATATACATCATGGCCTTCATTGTGGAGAAATGTCATCTTTACTCATGAAAAATGCTTCTCATCTGTGACAACGCACGGCCGACATTGCTGGCGAACAATTAACGCCTACTATGATGCCATTTGCAAGTAGACGTAGCCGAGGGGTATAATTATATTTAGAAAGTTATTTGGTTGTGTCGTCGATTGGAGAGGCACTTGGAGAGAGAGACAGTAATGGTGAGACGTCAGGGTAGGCCTTCTCTGTTCCGTTATCCTCTTTGTATTTTAAGTGGGATGATGAAAGAAGCAGATTTGGGTCAATGGAGTTTATTGTGGGACAGTTACTTGAATGAAAGTTAAGAGCTTGGCGTGACCCGTGTAGGCTATGGTTAGTAGCAGTTTGTGCTACCTGCTGTCCTCCTACTGCGCTCTCACTCTTCTACTCCCTATTGCTCTCTCCTTGTCTAACTTACTCTTCTACATATGATATCGGACTTATATCCCCCTCTAGCTTCCGGCTAAGGTGTGTGTGCGTATGTGTGCGTACGTTTATGTGTGTGTGTGGGGGGGGTCACATTTCCGGCACATGATCAGGAGTGTTTGGCATTCTTGATTCGTTAGGTAAGGGGGATGTGTGGTTGCCTCTTCCTGGGGAACTAAGACATAACTACCTGTTTTACATATTATTACCTACGTCTATATAGTTGCATATCGTAGTTACATATAGTATCGCGTTATAACATATTCTGCCTACATATCGCTCGTCACGCCCATTGTTGTATCAACGACATTAAATATTGTCATAACGTATTAATACATATTATATACACATTACAACCAACTTGTAAGCTAATTAACTGAAATACGTAATATTGTAAAAGTAACATACTTGTATGAATGTCGTATCATAATTGCAGTTACATCGTGTTAATGCAATTGTAGTTACATTGTGAGAGTCAACTGTAACGCAATTGTGACTGTAACATAACACTGTGTTAATACAACTGTTACATAATTGTGGAGGTAATTAACTGTAGTTACATAATTGTAGCAATTGTAACAAAATCACTGTAATGCAAGTGTTTGTAGTTACATAATTGTAGCAGTTGTACTATAATTGCAGTAATGCATGCATTTGTAATTACATAATTGTAGCAATTGTAACATAATTCCAGTAATGCAAGCATTTGTAGTTACATAACTGTAGCAATTGTAATATAATTGCAGTAATGCTAATGCTTGTAGTTACATAATTGTTGCAAATGTAACATAATTGCAGTAATGCTATCGTTTGTAATTACATAATTGTAGCAACTGTACCATAATTGCAGTAATGCTGTCATTTGTAGTTACATAATTGTGGTTGTAGTTACATAAGTGTGGCAGTTGTAACATAACTGCAGTAATACTAGCGTTTGTAGTTACATAATTGTAGCAACTAACATAATTGCGGTAATGCTATCGTTTGTAGTTACATAACTGTAGCAACTGCAACATAATTGCAGTAATGCTATCGTTTGTAGTTACATAATTGTAGCAACTGTAATATAACTGCAGAAATGCAAGTGTTTATAGCTGAAGTAATGCAAGCATTTGTAGTTACATAATTGTAGCAGTTGTAACATAATTGAAGTAATGCATGTAGTTACATAATTGTAGCAGTTGTAACATAATTGCAGTAATGCAAGTTTATGTAGTAACATAATTGTAGCAGTTGTAACATAACTGCAGTAATGCAAGGTCAACAGCAGTAGCTCTGACAAGGGACTTAGGCCTCCACTGTCACCCTGTAACCACGAGGCACCGGTTGCATGAGGCGGGGCTGAACTGCCATGTTCCTGCCGGAAAGGAAGTGTTAATGGAAGCAACAAGACAGCCAGACTAAACTTTGTCCAACATCATATACATCATGACCTTGACTGTGGAGAAATGTCATCTTTACTCATTAAAAATGCTTCTCATCTGTGACAGCGCACGGCTGACATTGTTGGCGAACAATAAACGCCCATTATGAAGCCAGCCACATTAACGGGAGGGCAGGAAGCGGCCAAATCACAGTGTTGTTCCATGGTTGGATGTAGGCAGGTCCTGGAGAATTGTTCAAAACTGACGGTCACCTTAATAGCGAGGAATATATCAATATCTTGGAAACCTCTCTATTGCCTTCTGTCCATGCATCCTCCCGGAGCCACAATATATCACACTCGTGCAAGACTGTTTTCCCATCCATACCAGCCGAGCAGTCACTCAGTGGTTCAGTTAGCACCCAGAAATTCAGTTATTAGACTAGTCTTCAAAATCTTGAAGTTTCTCAGTGTACTTTTCAAGGCTGATTCTTTATGTCTGTAAATACTTCTATGTGAGATCAACTCCTTCCAGGACTTCACACTAAAAGAAGGGTAACTTAAAGAGATACAGCAGACAGCTCAATATGAGAGATCTTCCTGTATCTTCCTTATCCTTTGGATCACGCAATAATTTAGAGGAGATCAACTTTTCAAAATTCACTTTCAGTGGCTTCACAGCATCGTGATGAGCACTCCACGTAGTCTGGGAAAGTTTTTTCACTGTCTAATCCATATTCTCCAACAGTCCCTTCCATCTCTGTGCTGAGACTGAAAAGATGGAATAAATTCTTTCCAAGGTTCCAAAGAAAGTCACACTTGAAGCTGTGCTCCCAAATGTTTGCACCCCACAAAGATTTAGGGAAGATTTGCACAAGGCACAAACAGAACTTTTATATTTATTTTTATTTTTTGAACTTTTTCTGAACACCACCATGAACTCCAGAGCTATTCGCAGGATTAACATAGTCTTGACTGAGACATGCTTATGTCTTATCCATCACTCTTCAAATAAGTCAGCAGCAGTTTTCAGATAAATAGAGAAAAAGCCTAAGAATGACCCTCTTACCTCAACTTAGTCACCCTCAATGTAGACAAATCTAATAACTTCAGACATCTGATCAGTATGGGAAACGTCAGGATTGCTGTCAAAAAGAATTCCAAAATACTCTGCTTTCTTGATAGCCAGTATTTTCTCCTCAACATGATTCACCAGAGGACAAATGAACTCATTCTGAATCCTAGGAGATAAATATGAGAGATTCTCCCTCCAGGTGGAAGAGCATGTTTAACCTTCACAAAATGTTCTTTTAAAACAGGATCATAATTTGACAGCAGTTCCAGGAAACTGTCCCTGTTTTTTTAGATGTCCTCCTTGTGACCACTAAAAGGAAGGTTCTGTTGACCAAGAAATAAAGTAATGTCAAGGAGACGATGTAGAAATTCCCCCCATTTCATTATCTCGTTGTACATTGCTGTTTGATGAATTTGATCAACAGTTTTTTCTCTGGTTTTAACCCTGTAGACAAGGTTTTCCATTTCTCCTGGCAGGAGAGGTGTTCTCTGGAAGACTCATGTTCAGATATCTTTGGGTTTAGCTTGTCATGCTTGAAACCCAGTGACAAACCTGGATGTCCCAATTTTTTTGTCATCATGAACAAACAGCCTGCGGGAAACGCCAAACAAATGTTTATTTATTTATTTATTTTTTAATAGCGAGTAAACCATGAAGGACCTTTAAACTTTCTCACCATCTGCCAGAGCCTTAAAGAACCATGAAGTTTCAACTGACGAGTTTCCTGTTTTAATTTAAATCCCTGTCTATGAATTGCACTAAATGGTCCATCCTTATTTTGGAAAGCTTGACTTCCTCTTTATTTAAAATCTGCTCTTAAGTTATCTGGAAGAGGAATTGGCCAAGAAGATATATCAGAATATATTAACAGTTTTCAGTCTCCTCTTCTTTATCAGACTCAGATTCTTCCTCCTTTTGATGTATACTTCTGCTAGCATCCGCTTCCCCTTCATCAATTCCACTGCTTTCAGAATCTGAAGAGGACTTACCGCCTTCCATTTCTTCATCCCTTTCAATTAAATATCCAGTTTAAGATGCGTCCTTTAGATGCCCTTCTGATTCACCAGGTTCTTCCCTTATAGCACTTGATGTTAAAGGTGTCAAAATACAACAAAACTAGGACAGACGTTGGTTTATTGTTTTCTTGCTATCTTTGTTTTTGTTTGCTGAAAGCCACTGGGGCAATTTCGCTTCATAATGCTGGTATATATATATATATATATATATATATATATATATATATATATATATATATATGTGTGTGTGTGTGTGTGTGTGTGTGTGTGTGTGTGTGTGTGTGTGTTTATTCTTGAACTGAATCCCTCCGAGGGAGAAATAGTGAAGCCTTTATGGAGGCTTGATGATGACACAGCCCAAAATGTGAGTTGATCAAATGTGTGTAGTGTGTTGAATGTTTGTTGCATGTAAATTTATAGTTGTAATGACAAATAGTTGTCACATTTCAAGCCCCCAGAATCCTGGCTTCACCTTATAAGTTAGGCCAAAATTTTCCATCATGTCCTGTATTTTAAACATTCACCTATTAACTAATCAGTCTGACGACTTTCAAATCAGAAAAGGGTGCCAACCCTGGTCATAAATTCAGCACAAAATTCATCCAGTCAGCTCGATCTCTTGTCATTTCCCTTCCTTACATTTCTCACAAACTCATTTACCTTTTCTATTGTATCCAACTTCTTTTTTACTACCTCGCTTCCCCCCACCTTCAAACTCACTAAGGTGTACCATTTTCACCACAGTTTTCACATCCATTCTCTCAAGTACCAATTTCTTCCCATATGGGACGACTGAGGCCTTACAATATCCGTTACATTTGTATTAAGGGAGTCCCCCGGAGCTTATGCGTTTACTGTCAGCTTCCACCCTGATGAAGTCATATATAGCAAAACAGCTTTGATGCCACAGTAGGATGTCAGTAAAATTCAGTTTTAAGCACCTCTCACCAAACAGTATGTCTCACTCAGTTACAACCAAGAGCGACTGAGCAAATGTCTTTTCCAAAAGTATCTCACCAATACCTAAAACCAGAAGTCGATATCTGCGGCCATACATATAAGCACGTCCAGTAATCCTGGGGAGAATTAACAGCATGTTAAGCAGCACAGACTGACCAGTCATCAACAAGCCTTGGAAGGTTCGCTTCTCCATTTTAACAATCGTGTATTCAGCGTCTGGACACATACACGCACGAAATCCACAGACATGCTTCCATCATCATAACATACGGTATAAACCGTACAATGGTTTTATCAGGCATTTCATTAAAGAAAATGCTTGAAATATATAATTAAATAATATATTTCCAACTCTTCATCCACCGTACGGAAAAAGAGGCAAAAATGCTACAATAGACACATGTAATGATTAACTAATAAAATCTGACAGTCAGAGATGGACATTAAAATCTATAGATCTACAGATGAATATGTAGGCCAACACTTTTGGCTCGTCCCTCTGAAAGGCAATGTCATACAAGCTTTTTTTCAGCTCGCCTGGACAGTCTGGCGAGATATTTATGGTCGTTTGTTTGTTTGTTTCTTACATTGTTCCTTTGTTAGCAACATTATGGAAAACTGCTGAATGAAATTACATGAAACCGTAAGAACATGCAGGTACTAGTCTCATAAGGAAGTTATTATATTTTCAAGGTGTCTTTATATGTGGGAGAGACTAAGAGGTCAAGGGTTCGATTCCCAGTCAGGAGCGTAAAAACATAATGTACACACGCGTGTAATGTGTGTCTCTCAAACATATAAAAACGCTCGTGTTGTGTCTGGGATAGATTAAAACTGCTCTGTCTCTTGCCGAGTAACAGGGGGCTGTGGTATAATCCTAATATGTTGTGACTGAAATACATCCTCCTGTAATGGATTTACCTGGTTCGTCAAAAAATCAAATATCACACCTTTTATCAAGTCATGGAGGAGTGGTATCAGTGCCTGACTTCATCTAAGAGGTCTAGGGTTCGATTCCCCGTCAGGAGCGTAAAAATATATTTGTAAACACGCGTGTCATGTGTGTCTCTCGAACATATAAAGACGCTCGTTTTGTGTCTGGGATAGATTAAAACTGTCCTGTCACTTGCCGAGTTGCATGGGGCTGTGAAATAATCCTAATGTGTTGTGATTGAAATATATCCTCCCATAATGGATTTACCTGGTTTGTCAAGAAAATCAGGTGTTAGCTTTTACCACGCCGTGGTGGAGTCGTATCAGTGCCTGACTTCTAGCTAAGACAGTGGTTCTCCACTCGTTTCAGGTCACGGACCACCAGCCCAATTAAAAAAAATATCGTGGACCATTTCATTTTTGAGTAATGATATATAAAGCATAGATAACAAACATTATGGTTTGAAAAATTATTTCTTTAATAGGAATAATACAATAAAATGAAGGGTCAATTATTTATTTTGATAAAATTTCTCGTACTGCATTTTCAGTAAATTTAAAAATATATGCACCAATCTCCAGTTTAATACCAGATATAGTGAACGTCCTGTGGACCACCCAAAAAGTCACCATGGACCACCAGTTGAGAAACACTAAGAGGTCTAGGGTTCGATTCCCAGTCACGAGCGTAAAAATATATTTGTATACACGTGTGTAATGTGTGTCTCTCCAATATATATATATATATATATATATATATATATATATATATATATATATATATAGATAGATATGTGTGTGTGTGTGTATGTACAGCTGCCGACATATGAAACGAGGACACCTAGCCCAGAAGCGTGGTGGTAGGGTGCTCGCCACACTTGGTAACAATGTCGTGCAGACACGAATCTTTTTCAAGGGGTTCACTCGTCTGACGGATCGAAAGAAATTTCGAGGTTTGTCGAGATAACAGTGCTCGTATGCTTTCTGTGCTGTGTTACCAAACTTTCCAAGCCGATGCGATGTCCGAGGTGCGCTCTCAGGTGTGGGCATAGCCCCACGAGTCACCATGAACAGGCAACAAGAACGTATAGGTCTCCGAGGAAGAATTGTAGGATTACGAGAAGGTGGATCATCCACACGAGATATAGCTCACCAACTGGGAATATCTAAATCAACATTGGAAAGATGGCTACGAAGGTGGGAAGAAAGTGGAGATCTCGAAAACCGTGCACGTGGAAGACCAGGTCGCAATACTGCACCCGAAGAAGACCATAGAATACAACAAGCTGTCCTACATAATCCATTTCACCTATGAAGTCAGAGTACAGGAAGAGTTACATTTAGACCTGTCAGCCCGCACTGTTCAACGACGCCTTCAAGACCAAGGGATTCACCACCGTACACCTGCCAGAAAGCAACTCCTGACAGAGCAGCACCATGCCAACAGACTGCTATTCGCCCAACAGCATTTGGAGAAAGACCTGATTTCTGGGGACGGGTGGTCTTCACGGACGAAAAGACCTTCAGATCAACTTCCCATGGCAAGATTCATTATTGAAGGAGAAATAACACCAGGTAAGAAAAATACTATCTTATCAAACTGTGGTGATAAGAATTAATGGAATGCAAATAAAAAATTGAGGCAGCATCGCTCTGACTGTTTCCATCTGATATAGAACAATAGCAGTGAACTACAATAACTCCACCTACGGTTGTTAATGAAAATAAATTATTAAAAACAATGAACACTGTGCAGTATAAAACAATTCATTGTAATTACGGAGAAGCAAAGTTATTAGCTCCTCATAATAAGGTGGCTTATATAAATTGCCTTTTAATCATGGTTGCAGTATATTTTCATTTTTGGTCTTGCTTGAAATTCACTTGCTTGAGCACGCCATCATCAGCATCTGTTCTTCATCACAGCTTCTCATTTGTCGTCCGTCTCAGCCATTCTACAACAACAACAAAGACAACAACAACAACAACACGCACACACACACACACACACACACACACACACACACACACACACACACACACACACACACACACTAACACGCACGCACACACACACACACACACACACACACACACACACACACACACACACACACACACACACACACACACACACGTAATAAGCCTGCTTCCACGCACACAACCCATTGCAGAATCGCATGCTCATTGGTTCTAAACCCTCACATCCCTTCCTCTGTCATATTTGGCTGTTTGCCCTATATAGGGTTTATAAAAGTAGATTTATGTATCAGCTATACTGATAGTGGTGTTAGGCCCACAGCTACTTGGTTATCACGTTATTATATAAAGTTTGTGAAGTCATCGGAAAACTTAAATAAGAATTACAAATCCTATAGTGCTGAACAGTCCATAACTATATTATATATTTCCAGGTATTCTCGGCAAAATATATATGAAGAGGCTCGCAGCGGTCACGTAACGTGCAACGTGTGGGCCTGGACCTGCCTCCACGGCGCAGGTGACCTCATCCACGTCCAAGGACGGTTCACCTCAGCAAAATACATTGAAATATTAGAGGAACACTTTATGCCATGCCTTCAGGAATAGGACTATCCTTTCACTGGTCCCATTCCCTTTGTCCACGATAGAAATCCAATACATACAGCCCGTGTCGTCCAGCAGTGGTTTGTGAACCAACCCAACCTGGAGTTGTTGCAATGGCCCGGTAAGGGCTGCGACTTAAATCCAGTTAAAAACCTATGGGCTAATATGGTGAACTCCTGGGAGCCAGGACTGGAAAGGACGTCCGAACAACTGGCGCAACACACCATGGAACAGTGGCGCTTGTTTCAGGCATTCCTCGCTTAGTCTACAGACATGTAGAGAATATGTCTGAACGACTGCAGGCTGTTATCGACAATACAAGGGGTTGGAATGGTTACTGATCCACAGATTGGATTTAGGCCTGTGGCCTCTAACGGAAAATTTCTATGTAAACTGTAATGATTAACCACATTTTGTTTGTATATTGTTATCCATTAAATGTAATGATTCTTTACATATATTCCTTGATAAATGACATTTAGCATTGTATGAGTATATTTGAAGATTTTTTGGAGTGCCTTGCTGCAAATGCATCATGTGCAACATTGTATTTGTAAATAAGTAAAGGGGTTGTTTAGTGAGAACTGCTTGTCACATGGTGTATGATTATCCTCACAGTGTAATACAGATAATTGAGGTGCACATTAAAATATAAGTCCATTTAAAAGCAAATATGAACACACGCGTACTTTGTGCTCACGGGTTACTCCTACCTTCCCCCCCTCTACCCTGGACAGAGGGATGGGGAATCAGGATCATGTCTATCCCACCTTCGGCCTCCAACTCCCACACTCTCCTCCTTCAGCTGCCAATTCGTTATTAACCACAAATATTCTGATATCCTGTAAACATGGCTAAACTGTCGTTGCATACGCTATCAACGGCCAATGTTTGGAGTGTAGTTAACAATAAATTAATAGTGTATTGAACTGCATTCTCAGATTGTAAAAAACAGTCACCGTGAGGTCAGTCTGCTCAGACGTGCTAGTGACCTGTGGTAGTGTTGTGCTAGTGTGTTTTAGTGATCTGTGATGGTGGCTGTGTTAGTGTGTTGTAGTGACCAGTGATAGTGCTGTGCTAGTGATCCGTGAAAGTGTTGTGCTAGTGTGTTGTAGTGACCCGCAGTGACCCGTGATAATCCTGTGCTACCTTGTGTGAATTTGTGCGTGATGGCTTCGGCAGAGAGTCGTGTCCCCATTGCAGGTACAGAAAAGGAGTACCTTGAATTAAAGGAGGAACTTCTCGAAGTGAAGCAGGAGGTACAAATTCTCAGGCAGGAGAAGTCACAAATGAGGGAATTGTTGGAGATGTTGGAGGAGCGAGAGAAAAAGGCTGAAGGTTGGACACTTGTTCACAAGGGTGCAACGAAGTTCACTCTTAAGAAGCAAACGGAAATTAAGACCACTAATGTCTTTGACGCACTACGGGACGAATGTGATGGGAAGGCAGAGAGGGAAGTAGAGGAGAAGGATGGTGAGAGAACTTCCTGTATAGGTAAGTATAATGAGAACAAGAAAGGTAAGAAAAATGTTGCCGTTGTTGGAGACTCCCAGGTGAGATATCTTAACAGAGCCATGTATACTCCACTCACTAAACATGTGTGTCTTCCAGGGGCCACGGTGGCTAATGTGGTAGAGAAAATTTCAAATATCGTGAAGGATAGTGGTGACAAACCCACTGTGTGCCTCAGTGTAGGAGGCAATGATATTAATAGGCGTAAAAGTGAGGTACTGTGGCAGAAATATAAGGTGATGTTAGAGAAAGTTAGGGAGAGGGGAGGAACCCCTGTAGTGCTCGGTGTTTTACCCAGGTGGCGAGTTGGGAGGGAGTGGTTGAGCAGGGCAATAGGTTTTAATTGCCGCCTTGAAATGTATTGCAAAGATAATGCAATTCCTTTCATAGACAGCTGGGACCGGTTTTATGGACGGAGTGCCTTGTATAGTTGGGATGGGACCAATCTTAGCAGGTAGGGAGTTACTGGTTTAGCTGGAATGATAGATAGGGAGTTAGAGGATTTTTTTCGAGGTTGAGAAGTAGACATACATGAAGTTGCAGCAACTGCACTCAGAAATCATTATTACCATGTTTGGATAGATGCATCAAGACTTGCAAAAGTAAGAACAAAATGTTAACCATTAGTGTAGATACTGTACATCCACTCAGGCACCTCAGATTGAGCAGGCGATGATAGAGGACAGAACAAGCGATGATAGAAGGGCGATAAGTGATATTACAAACAACTGTTATATTAGTAAAGTAAAGAGTTTCCCAGGTAATAATAAAATAAAAAACAGTAAATCCCAAGGAAGAGGCATAACTACTCGTAATCGTCTGAAAGTGTACTACACAAACAGCCGGAGTTTACGTAATAAAATGGATGCACTGAGGGCTTAAATTTGTGCAGAGAAAATAGACATTGCCGTTATTAGTGAAACTTGGATGAATACAGACACTCGAAAATTTTTAGCAGAATATCAGATAAAGGGCTATATTATTTTTGTGTCAAACCGTCTGGGAAGAAAGGGGGGCGGGGTAGCTATCTATGTAAAGGATTCATTAAACTGTTACAATAAAGCAGACATTAAAGTAAATAGGGACACAGAAAGTGTCTGGGTTGAAATGAGTAACAGTAGGGAGAAATTTGTCTTAGGAGCAATTTACAGATCTCCAAAATTAAGTAGGGCAGATAGTAAATACCTTTGAGAGGAAATTAGGAAAGCGTCAGAGTCCAGCTTAGTAGTAATTGTAGGGGACCTTAATCTGTCAAGGACAGATTGGAGAAATCAGACAGGGGATGCAGAGTCAGAGGAATTTGTAGAGGTAGTACAGGATAATTTTCTTTATCAGTATATATATCAAGGAGAACACCAGAGGTAATAATATACTAGATTTGGTTTTAGCTAATAAAAAAAATATATCATTAGTGATACAGACGTTGGTGGACGACTTGGTAATGGCGATCATGAAGAAATTAAGTTCAAATTTATTTGGGATGTCTGTTCCACTGAAAATACCTCCACCATTCCTAATTTTCGTCTAGGAGATTTCGATGGCTTAAGAACTTATTTTAGAACGGTATTCCGTAGGGAGAATAGCTATTTTAGGGAGTGCCAGGTCAGTGGAGAACCCCAGGTCATAGGTGAGGGGCAGGGAACACGTGAGAATGTGCGCCAGGTGTCTGTGGAGGGTGAGGTCATAGATAGGAGTGTAGTCCAGGTGACGAGGATTAACTCAGGTTCAGTACCAAGCAGACGTTCGACCAGTGAGAAATATAACGAGTTAGTAAATAGAACACACGGAGGCCAAGATAGTTATATTCCTTCAAAACCGTTTAGAACGAATAATTCAAAGCCAAGATGGTTAAACAACAGGCCAAAGGAAAGGAATATATAGAAAAATAAAACGTGGAGAGGAACACTTACGTAACTGGTATGCGATTTTAAATAGAGAGGTAAAGAGGGAAATACGTAAAGCAAAGAGAAGTTATGAAATTAAGATTGCTAGTGAATCGAAAGAAAACCCTAAGGGTTTTTATCAAAATTTTTGTACCGTACGAAAAATAAAGATAGGATAGGACCACTCAGAACAGAATCAGGTGACATTACCAGAGAAGATAAAGAAATGTGCTCCATCCTAAATAATTATTTCATATCAGTATTCACCAAGGAAAATCTTGACCTGGTCCCTCAAGCAGCAAATATTTACGATGAGAATACGGAAAATATTCTTAGTAAAATAACCATTGGTAAGGAGGACGTATTGAAAGAAATTAATAAGTTGAAAACTCAAAAATCGCCAGGTCCGGACGATATATATGCAAGAATTATAAAAGAAACCAAAGAAGAATTATATCAGCCACTTTTAACATTATTTAATGACTTAATTTCAGAAGTTCCAAAGGCGTGGAAGACCGCAAACGTAGTGCCCATCTTTAGAAAGGGTGATAAATCAGCTGTGTCGAATTATCGTCCGATAAGTCTAACGTCAATATTAAGAAAAATGTTAGAGTCAATTTTGGCAAAAAAAAAAAAAAAAAAAAAAGAGAGAACAATTAAAAAGATTTAATCTTATAAACGAAAGTCAGCACGGATTCAGGCAAGGACGATCCTGCCTCACAAGCTTATTGTCATTCTACTCGAAGGTCTATGAGGCAGTATTGTAGATAGCAATAAAGCTTAAATGTTATTTATCTGGACTTTAGTAAAGCTTTTGATAAGGTCCCAGACGAAAGGTTAGTTAGAAAGGTTCGAGCACACGGTATAGACGGCGATATCTTAAAATGGATAGAATCCTGGCTGAAAGGACGAAAGCAGAGTGTATTAATAAATGGAACTAAGTCGGATTCGAGATTAGTAACTAGCGGTGTACCACAGGGTTCAGTACTCGGTCCCTTATTATTTATTATACATATAAATGATCTAGACTTAGGAGTCACTAGCAGCATCAGCAAAAATGCCGATGATACAAAAATAGGGCGTATCATTAACTGGACTGACGATTGCCATAACTTACAAAAGGACCTCGATACATTGTCCAAATGGTCTAAAACTTGGCAAATGGAATTTAACGTTGAAAAATGTAAAGTACTTAACGTAGGCAAGACCATTGGAGATACTAAATACGGCTTAGATAACAAAGAAATTAGCAAATCGGAATGCGAGGGGGAGTTAGGAGTTATGGTTAGTAACGACCTTAACCAAAGGCAACAGTGTATTAATGCGAGAAATAAAGCAAATAGGGTTTTAGGATTTATTTCGAGAAGCGTGAGCAATAGGTCATCAAAAGTAATACTGCAACTTTATCTAGCATTAGTAAGGCCACATTTAGGCTACGCAGTACAATATTGGTGTCCTTACTATAGGATGCATATTAACTCTTTAGAAAATGTATAGAGAAGAATTACAAAAATGATACATGACGTTCGGAACCTGTCATATGAAGACAGACTGAGAAGACTAAGTCCGCATTCGTTAGAGAGGCGTAGAGTGAGGGAAGACTTAACTGAGATGTTTAAGTGGATGAAGGGTATAAATTAGGGAGATATTAGCAAGGTACTTAAAGTGAGCATACAGGATAGAACTAGAAATAATGGTTTCAAACTAGAAAAATTCCGTTTCAATAAGGATATAGGTAGAAATTGGTTTGGTAATGGAGTAGTAGACGAATGGAATAAGCTACCTAGTAAAGTAGTTGCTGCCTCTTCCATTGAGAGTTTCATGCACAGGCTAGATAAGCATACGACAAATAAGGGGTGGATATAGAAAAAAAAAAATCTTATAACCAATACTAATTCATACTTTTTCCTTTTCAGGTTACACTGCGATAGTATCTATTCTCTTTCACACTTTCCTATAAAATGTCCACGCCAGTTTTTCTTACTGCGTGGTGTTCTTTCTGACTTTTTCCTACCGGCTTCGGCTGGAGGGTTTGGAGGGCGGGGGAGAGCCTTCTTCTTTGCTATCCTTATCTCATTCTAGTTGTTCAGTTACTCTTCTAGGAGCTGCCTAGCATGGGCCAACCTGCCTACTGCAGTTATCATCTCTTCTTATGTTCATATATTCTTAAATCCGTTGTCGTGCCCAACACGATTCTGGGTTGTAGTGCTCGTTTTTTTTACCTCCCCCAGCTCTCTCTCTCTGTCTCTCTCTCTGTCTCTCTCTCTCTCTCTCTCTCTCTCTCTCTCTCTCTCTCTCTCCGTAATAAATCAGTAATCAACGGCATAACATCTATCAACACTAAAAATAGGTGCTAATAATCCATTAATAACGTCCTGTGACAATGTCTTACCGCCATGTGCAGCACGTCACCATTGTACTCCTGAATAGTACCACTTTTTTTTACAGTACGAATAGAAGCAACAACTGAAAGAAATATCAGGTATATTTGTAATTTCATGTTACCCTTTCCATACCATATTATTATATATTCACTTTATATCATTTCAGTAGGCAAGCATACACAACTGATTGGTAACACAGCATAGTATCCATATGAGCACTCTTATCTCGACAAATCTCGAGATTTGTTTCGATCCGTCTCACGAGTGAGCGGCTTGATCAAGATTCCTGTCTGCACGACATTGTTACCAAGTGCGGCGAGCATCCTACCACCACGCTTCTGGGCTAGGTGTCCTCGATTCATATGTCAGCAACTGTACATTAATATACGGACTGCGTCATCAAACAGGCTACTCCTCGCCAGCGAGCTTGTATGTTTGTACGTTGATTTCCACATTTTTGTAACAGCCACCTCTTGGTGACCACGATAATATTATTTCTACCGAAAATAATAATATAATGAGTTGTACACTCAAAAGCCATAATTTCGATGCACCCATCACCGCAATCCATAGTCAGAGGGAAGGTGGGGTCGGTGCTGTCTAAGTTTTACCGAACACTGCCTCCCTAAACCCCCCTTCTCTCCCCAGCCTGTCTCTCAAAACTGGTGATCAAGTTGGTGACTCGAGGCTTTGCTGGATTCAAGAAACAGAATGTCTCTAAGAATCATTACAGTAATGGGAATAAATCGATCAAGATGTCGTGGTTTATAGTTTTGGAGGTATTATATGAAGATGGGCTTACTTGATTATTCTTTTCTCGTACTGGTCCGTGAAATAAAACATCCTAAGGAGTGAAATGGATATGGAAAGAGGGGGAAAAATGGAAAAACCTACCCAGAAATGTCTTTTAGCGCAAGGGAGAAGGAAGTAAAGAGGAGGGTTAACAAGCACGAATGTAAATGAAAGAAAAGATGAAGAGTACGAGAGCTGAAAGGGATTGACTCGGGCCCGAAGGAGCGCGAAAATACTTAGAGCATCGCCAATATCTTTGCAGTTCACCCCTACGGGTTTAAGAAGTGAAAGACACTTTGCTGTATTATGGAAGTAACAACGCAATATACAGTTTGCTATAACATCCTAGTGTCCACCAAAATTATGTATTTTACTACCAGCGAAAGGCAACTGATGGTTCACAGCTCAAATGAGATTCCTAGAAGATTGTGGTTGGCATACCCCAATAGAATGAGTCAAATATTCAAACAAATATTTTTCATTCAAATTAGCACATAAATAGGACTGCAGAAAAAAGTATATTTAGGAATAATTTCTGTATAAGAAACAGCAACTGTTATTGTCTCATTGTTATTCATATACAATGTATACGAGCACATCAATTAAAAAAAAAAAAAAAAAAACTTACTTCAACAAATTTATTACCCAACACTTAATGCATATTTTGTGATACAGCATACTGCATGTTATTTAACACGAAACATCAGCTTTCTATATAGATATATCTTTTCATACAGTTCACTGAAGCTTCGAGCTGCCACTAACCAAAGGGATAGAGGGATATGGGAGGTAGTAGAGGGAATGTGTTCGATCTTAAGCCTAGACTTGGACTTCCTTACACCCAGGAGTAGTGACAGAGGGTGCATCGAAACTATGGCTTTTCAGTGTACAATGTGATCATAATTGTTCGCAAGTTACACACTTATCTTCCATGAGTCTTGGGTGATGGTGGAGAATATGCTAATCTCCGAACAAGTTGGCTGGCAGGGAATACAGTAAGCTAATTAAAGAAGTCAATAACACCTCCCGTAAGAAATTAGAAATACAACGAAGAAACCCTTAAAAATTCCACACAGGAGGAAAGAAAAAAAACACTGCCAGTGGTTCATTCGTCTTATCCGTGACACAATCGTTAATTAGTTCGGTAATTTACGGCTCCAGTTCCTTAGGTTTTGTGGCGCCGCGTTGGTTAGTGCTTGGCTGAACCTGCGGCTGTGGTGGGAATTACGAGTACATGGGTTGGTTGTGTGGGGTAAGAATCGGGGCTAATTGTTGTCAGTGGTGGCTGGTTGTAGGAGCTTACTGCAGATGATGACTGTAATGGTTGGATGTAGGGACCAACTGTAGTGGGTTACTATATAGGAGCTGATTGTAAAGGATGATTGTAGAGGGTAATTATGGGGCATGGTTGTCGAGGACGATTGTGAAGGCTGATTCTGGAGGGTTAGATAAGTTTTGTATGTGTGTGTGTGTGTGTGTGTGTGTGTGTGTGTGTGTGTGTGTGTGTGTGTGTGTGTGTGTGTGTGTTTTAAAACTATGTTTATCCAAAAATACAAGACTTTCAACCTTAGGGAAGGCATGCACAAGCTAGATCCTATAATGAGGTCCCTGGGGGAAATGTCCCTTCACGCACAGACACAGGTGAGGTAAGACAGGAATTACACCTGACATGCCTGGCGGTGTCCCCCCTTTCCCCTTTGGGGAATTCCTTGCTTACAATCCACCCCATCCCACCTCACCTCTACCACTCCCTCCCATACACACAAGCATAAAATGGAGCCCTTGTGTTGTCAACATGTCATTCCTTATTACTATCTTGACTACTGACGATGGTGGCAGTGTCCACCGAAATTGGTAAATATATTCTCCGTCTACAAGTGTGGGTTTTATTCACCTTCCTCTTCCTGGATAAGCTTGTCCAGTAGAGCCCCAGCAGCTTCCACACAAGCGAATACACTAGACCAACAAACCCAAGATTGTGTCTCAGTGAAAAAAGCGAGCACCCCCACAATATAAGAATTCAGTAGTCAGGGCCTACGTCAGGAGGGACCTCATACAGTCAAGCGGTTGGAGCGCCACTTATCAAGTGATAGAAAGAGCTACTCGGGTCCTTGTAAACAACGGGTATTGCTACCGA